>NC_065923.1:49959689-50315841 GCF_024586455.1 Bactrocera neohumeralis
TATATTAATTATCTAGTTAACATTAATGCAAGACATGGTTGCAAATTTTATACATTATGTACGAGATTTAACGATCAATGAAAATCATGCGTAAATATATATGTATATAATATAATATTATTAACTCATTTTTGTTATTTGCTGAAATGCAATCCTTTTGTTTTTTGTGTAAATACGTGGAATTAAAGAAAGACTTCACCATTAATTCGGCGATATCAATCTGGAACAAAATACCAGTTGCCGCAACCAAAACTTTCGTGTATGAAAGCATACTTGCGGTTAAGAACGAATATAAATCGATATAAGTTGTACAAATTTCGATGTAAATTTTACAGTTCTAATATTGAGGGGCAGTCGAAATTATGGAGATCTTTAAGCGTTTATATTTCCTTCTGGTGCTTTTTTTAAACTATAAATATAGTTTGGTAAGTTTTTTTTTCGTTTCCGAACTACTGTTATTTAGTGACAACTCTATTGCAGGGTTATTTGGAGTATGATAATTGGGTAAACATTGAATTAAGTCATGCGATTGACCCTAAAAGTCCCAACAGTTTTACTTATCGAGGAAATGTTACAATCGCAAGTCTGGATATTGGACTGGCAAAATCGAACCAGGAGGCTCTAACTGGTATTCAAATACAAAATCTTCAGGTAGAAATATGCTATTAAGTTGATTACTTATTAACTAATTTTAAAAATTTAGTCTTTGGCAAGAATGGATAAGTTGTACAGGTTGAAAGCAGAGGTGTCCTATGCTGACGGAAAAAAGCAAGAATTTTTAAGCTCAACCAAAGCGTGCAATCTTGTTATGTCCAATCTAAACGATATTCTGTGGATTTCAATAGATCCCAATGGATATATAAATGCTGCAACGGTTTTGACATCCAGATCTGATATTTGGTAAGTTTAGTTTGCAGATGCGAAAATATTACTATATTTTTCATATACCATCTTGTTTCGTCATATTTTCTTTGAATGGGTGTCAGATAGAATTATAATTTTGTTACATGGGAGTAGGCGTTGTTGTTGTCTATTTTCGCAACGTAATTTAGGAATGTCAGAATAATGTTATGTACCGATTTTGGTTGAAACTGGTGGAGTAGGTTCTAAGATATGTGATTATACTTAAATGTGGGCGGTTCCATATCTATCGTCCAATTTATACATTGTGCTTTTATTTTTCGATTTATTACACTTTTAGCAGTTTTGGTTGGAATTTGGCATAACATCCTCCGATTTCGGGGTTAAAATATGTATATAAGGATAGAGGGTGTTCTCCAGATTAATAAAATAAATGTATATAGTCGCCGCAGACTATTCAACTGTTTGCAGCTTACTTAGACGTTACTTAATAATTTTTACTCTTATATTTTTAACGTTTAGTTTTAAGTTTTACAATCAACCGTTAGGTGAACAAAACTTGTATCGTACTGTGTAGCAACATCTTGCAAGAGTATAAAAACTTTGTAAGCATTTAATACTAGAAAAGAAAAGTTATACGATTAACGTAAAATGGAATATTTTATATTCATACATTTATTCATTTACAAACACAACTAACGTATATAATACATATTATATTAAATATAAAACTAATGTTCGTCAATGAAAATAAAAAATTAAGTTTTTGTGTAAATGTTTTTCGTAGGTCAGTTAATTCTTTACTTAGTGTTAATACAAATATTTATATTTTTTAGCTTTTGTGAGAATATATCTGTATCTGGCTTGGAAGACTTTAATACGGATGTTCTTATTCGACACACCGAAACGGCACCTGTTCCAGATACTACGAGCTTTATTCAAAAATTAGAAAGAGAAAGAGAAGCAAGAGAACGTGGGGATGTTCGAGATAACCGCGGATTTTTCTCAAAATATGTAAGTTTTGTTTCAATTAAATTATGTATGTATGTATGTATTCAGACAAACTAACCACTCAAACAATACAATACTAAAACGCTTATCTGGTTTAAGTTTTAATACCTTCATTAACGTTTTGATTATCATCATACCCGGAACACGTTATATTAAGTTTTTCAACGGTTAGATTTACAAAATATCGTTAGATACTATTTTGTAAAATATTCAATTTCCTACAAAATCTATGAAACGATATTTTTCAAGTAGTTGGAAGATTTTTCTATTTGAGAGTAAGATAAGATATATAAGATAAATAGACGAGGATTGCACCGCGACCTTATGCGTGCCCTCTCCTTAATCAAAAAGACTAACCTATATCTAGCATATTGTTAAAGCAAAAAATAGAAAACTAAGGTGCAGGATCTTCCCGTTACAGCCGTACCTAATAACCTATTTTTTTAGTACCAATCGAAATAGGAAAAGTTATTATTTTGTCCAATGTGCATACATATGTATGTATATTTATTTCCCCAACATTGAATTACGGATAGATCATAGGGCAAGATATACTTTTACTAACCCAAATCAAATGATTCAAATACGATAGTAACGACGAGCGATACAAATAGTTGAATCAATGGAGAAGTAGAAAGCCATGTGCGAAATCGTCGCCGAAATTATGAAATTTCAAAGATCGAGGGATGCATTCGACTTGTTTAAGAATTTGCTGATGTACTTTACTTTGTATACTACCGAAGTAAATAAAAGGTCTTCTGACGTATGCGCAATACTTGTAGTATTATGATTTTTTCTTAGTGGAAATTGAAAAACAAAATATGCAAAATAAAACTTGGTAGCAGTGAAGATAGAAGTTATAACACTTTAATGAGATATCCACATACTCTCTTGCTTCAATTGAACTCGATAATTATGTTATTGTTTTCACATGTAAATTTTATGACAAGAGAGCAGAGAAATGACCAAAAAAAGACAGCTATTATTCATATGTTTACTAATATCTGCTGAATCAGTTATTATATAGTATGTCGTAATGATATCTTTAGCTTTGATATATACCTAACCATATATACTTAACCATATTTTTCGTCACCTTTTTTAAATTATAAATTTTTCTTTTATTTCCAGTGGATGTATATTGTACCTGTTGTTCTGCTGGTATTTATATCTGGTGCGACTAATCAAGATAATTCCAAATAAAATCTTATTAAATTGTAAACATACCAATGCTTACTTAAAAATAAATTACATATTTATTCGTAATAGTTTAAAAATCTCGCTTTATAGATTTTAAATATACATATGTATATGTATAAGTACTAGTAGATCCGCGTTGGCTATGGTATACATTAAATACTATTATAAAAAATTATTAATATAGTAAAAACATTATTTACGAATAAAGGCAAAATATTATTGACGCTATAATCTAATAACTATATTTTGGCGAACACGGATACAAGCAGTGGCCGTAGCTAGGGGGGGCGAAGGGGGCCGTCGCCCCGGGCGCAACATCTTGGGGGGCGGCAAAACGATCTTCGCTGTTTTTTAATATTCAGAAAAATACTTCAACAAATTTTTTTTACAAAATTTGTTATAAAAGATAAAGAGTTGTAAACTCACAATGTAATAATCTGAATAACAATGAAAAATATTAATTTTTACTCGAATACTCTTCAGTCTTTGAATTAGTCTAATATCTTTTGGCTTATATCTTTCTTAAAAATAGTGATAGAACTTAAAGATGCACTTTTCTAGCTTTGTCTAGCGACGTGTCACTCTCACAGTTACCCTATGCTTTGAATGTAACAAATACTTTTATTTCTCCAAATTTTCAAAAATGGTATTTAAAAACTCCAATTCGGGCAAAAATTCCTGCAAATTGTGTCAAAAGTGTACAAGATATAGGGCGAAAATGGGTTTTTCCTATGGCTTTTAATAAGATGTCTTGTAAATTTGCTATTTACCGTATTGTGAGAATTTTGGAACTTCAGAATTTGCATGGCTTCTAGTTTCTAAATTTTATATACTTTATATCGAAGATATTTTGTAAAAATTCACTTTTGTTCGAACCACCTCATGAAACTTGTAGGTAGGTAGATAAAGGGGGCGGCAGAACATCCTTGGCCCCGGGCGCCCGAAGTTGTAGCTACGCCACTGGATACAAGAATAAAAAAGTCAAAAATAATTTGCGACAGACAGCGAAATTCGTAGTTAGTTATGGCTCAATATAGGTTTTCGGTTAATAGCGATTTTTGGGCGTGACAGTGGTCCGATAAAAATTACAATTTCTTCGTTTTCTGCAGCTAACTTCGAATGGAATCGCTTGCTCAGGACTTCAATACTTTTTGCAGTAAGTAAATTTTTTTACATTTTAAGCTTCGTGCTTTGCATAAAAACCCAATTCACAGGCATCAATTCGAACGTGAATGATTCCAAAATATTTTTGATAACGTTGACGTATGAAAATTGGTTGTTCACCGTACCATACCCTTATCACGCCCGTGCTTAACGTTTTTTGGTGTATCTGGTGTTATATGCCTGACACCTGGGGCGATGGACAAATGGTTTCTTTTGGACAGTAATGTTTTTTTCGTCTAAGCAACTGAGCATCATTGATTGAGAAGCCTTATCCGAAGTCTACTGGATGCACTAAAACCAAATTCCTTATTTATTTTCGCCTTCCATAATCTCTCGGGAAGATTTAAAGGGATCAACCTTTTTTTCTGATGATGGCTCTATCAGCATATTGGGTGCGTTCGAGATGGCAATAACGACACCATAACAGCAGCACATTCTACCATCGTTTTTTAGGCATAATGTATGCCAGAAATTTGACATCAGTAGAGTACCAGTAAATATGTAACATAAGTACTTCCTGTACTGCTTTAATTATTACGTAGCTCGAACGAACCCATTCCCTTTTTTTAGAAGCCGAAGCTTTTCGAATTTTTTTATTTTTCAACAAATTAGGACCACTTTTATTTTGTGTAGATCAAAAATCATTCTCCTTTTTTCCAGAGTACAATGCAAATTTCTACCCAGTTTTGTAATATTTTAATTTTATTAAAGTCAATTAATAATCAATATTTTTTCACAAATAACCAAATGTGTGATATTTCTTTGTATAATCAAATTTTCTTGGAATGCGATTGTAAGGAGTTGTAAAAACAAAAAAGTAAACGTTATAACCGCATCAGCTTACCGTTACAAGTTGTTGAAGTCACGACAAACACAAACGTAGAAAAATATTGCGATGCACTTATAGTATGTGATAAAACTAAAGCCTGTTTTCAATAATTTATTTCAAAACTTTGCTATTTCTCTATCCATGACTGGACATAAATTAATTTAGCACATAGTACTAATAAGTAACTTAAATTTTATAACTTAAGAACTAAGAATAAGAATAATAAAAAATGAAAAGTATTATTTTTTGTATTTCTTAAAGTAGCTTGTACACAATTCTTATAAAAATTTGAGAGCTACCTTGGTCTTCATGTTAACAAACGTAAAAATTTTACTGAAATTTTAACAGAAAATACATGGGTTATCTTTGTTAAAATAACCGAACAAAATGTTAAAAAATGTTAGGTTAAGATGAGGAAATCTTTTACTTTCAATTTGTGCTTAAATGAACCAACGGAAATAATTCTTAAAAACAAATCCAATGAATAAATATACATATGTACATACATATCTAATACATAAAATTCTCGTGTTACGGTGTACGTTATTGAACTCCTCTGAAACCGCTCGACCGATTTTCGTGAATCTTAGCGTGCATATCGGCTAGGGTGGAGAAACGGACAACATCTATTTTTCATCCTCCTAAATGTTAAGGGAAATTGGAAAATTCCCAAAAAGTAACATTTTTCCATACAAATTTTTTTTTCAATTTTTGTTTGTTTTGTTTTTCAATATTTTTATTTGTCAAATATTTGAAGCATTCAATTTCAGTCGCATGCTTTTTTTATTCCGGCTATTCAAAAGTAAAATTATTGAAAATTATTCAGTGAAAACGTTATGTTTCAACAATAAATGCACGAAACACTATCCACTTGCTTTTCTTTCGGAATCGCAAACTGGAAATGATGGATATCCACTCATCGTCGCTCATCAGACGCTACATGCAACACTATGAGTAGTGAATATTGAGAATTTACAAATCCACCCCCGAAAAACGACCTTTCTTCCTGTTGGATAATGTACATTTCAACTTCATTTGAGTCATTGCGTACTGCAAATGGTACCCATGTGTACAATTTTTTTTAGAAGCAAGCCAGCAAAATATCTTCGTCGACGATGCGGTAAAATGAAGTTCGCACACTTTTCTCGTAAACTCATTTCGATATCAGCCTTCAAATGCAAGCGTTCAATTATGGTATAAGTCGAACCTAAAATTACATTGGCGCTTAACTCATTTTACATCGTATTCGCTAAGAATTGCAAATGTCGTAGCAACCGGTTGATACTTCCGGTGGTTTAATATTAATTCCATCTCGCCGTTTATCAATTCATGAAAGATGAACTGCATAAAGAATATTCCAGACATTGGCCAAATTATAACGTAACTACGATTTTTGAGTGCCGCACAAGCCGTACTCTCACCAAAAATACCGACGTTCGCTACATACATCTCTTTAAACCAATTCTAAGAACTTAAAGCACCTTGGACTAGGATCTAGTAAAGGAACGCAACCTTAAAAAAGTCGAACGGACTTTATTTGAATGAGATGTGGCACACAGACAAGACGTATCACATCTGGCAACTGTTTGTCAGTTATTCTATTATTTCATTCTCTTTATATTCTTCCTGCAAATTTGCAGTTTCAACTGAATTCTATCGTTTTAGTTTTCGCAACTTCTTGTACAGACGCCAACAAGTGAAGAAGTCTTTTGAGTTATCTTAATAAATAATCTGCAATTTTATAAAATTGTGGTGTTTCATTCGCCACAGAGTAAAAACAAAAAAGCAAACGTTATAACCGCATCAGCTTACGACAAACACAAACGTAGAAAAATATTGCGATGCACTTATGTGATAAAACTAAAGCCTGTTTTCAATAATTTATTTCAAAACTTTGCTATTTCTCTATCCATGACTGGATTTAAATTAATTTAGCACTTAGTACTAATAATCAACTTAAATTTTAAAACTTAAGAACTAAGAATAAGAATAATAAAAAATAGAAAGTATTATTTTTTTGTATTTCTTAAAGTAGCTTGTACACAATTCTTATAAAAATTTGAGAGCTACCTTGGTCTTCATGTTAACAAACGTAAAAATTTTACTGAAATTTTAAAAGAAAATACATGGATTATCTTTGTTAAAATAACCGAACAAAATGTTAAAATTTCTGCTGATGCCATTTTCTAACCAAACAAAAAATGTTAGGTTAAGATGAGGAAATCTTTTACTTTCAATTTGTGCTTAAATGAACCAAAGGAAATAATTCTTAAAAACAAATCCAATGAATAAAGTACATATGTATGTACATATACATACATAATCAATTTATATATATGTGTACAATATTCGCCAATTATGATTAAATTATTCATAGTTATATATTATTTTAATGTCAATATATGGCCTAAAATATTGTATGTATATAAAACATATAGAAGAGTTATATAATTTACTTATTTGTATTCAGTAAGTTGTCATTACGTCACACAACATGTCCAAATGAGGATAGTTTACGTACAAGACGTTGAACTGCAGCACAGCATTCATTTTCCACCTACCATTTCTCTAGGGTTGGCTAAAGCCTGCTGAAAATGCTTTTCAATGTCACTAATTAACCATTCGAACGGCCGACAGAAGGACAAAAATCCTCCTCTACATACTTCGTACAAAGCGTGGAGCCCATCAAAAACTGAAACAGCAGTGTTTTTATTGACCTGCTTCAAAAGATGATCGTTGCCCTCGCGATGACACAGCTCTTCAAGAGTTCGTATACCGTTAATTATGCGTAGCAGCGCCAGATCCGTGGGCTTATTGATGTGGAAAATCTTTCGCACATTCCTCATCATGCCCCATTCAACTTTGGTTGAGTTGCCGTGGTGAAGGGGCTGAAGTAACGTTGTGCTTAACGTCACTGTTGACAGGCATAACCGAACAATGTCAGCCTCGAAATTCAACGCCGAATAACTCTTGCCAACAGGTGCTACTTCGGACTGAGTAAGCAATTGAGACGTAAAGTCTTCTCTCGACGAACAAAAGTGACCAACAATATCCGGCTTACTCGTGAGAGCAAACATGAATGAGATTCTATAACGGAACACGATCCTCAAGTCGCTAGACGGCAGCACATGCGGAAAAACCTAGAAACATTATTGTCAACTTACAAGGCAATCGGCCGGTCCTCAACTACAAAGCCACCTACTTGGGGCGGAGCCGCCTCCTAGGAATTACAAGAGGTCTTTCCCCAATTACGTCGACGACATCGAACAACACGCCGACCGGACTTCGGACGCAGCTAACTTCCGACAGGTACTGACTGGCAATCACAGTGGAGCTATCAACATCTTTTCTGACTCCCTTCCAGTGAATGGCGTTCTTGGAGTCAAATCACCACCCATTGCAGATGAAGAGCTCGAGTTGCCGCGAGAAACTCGAGTGACCCTTCCACAGCTGCGTTCTGGATATTGTAGCAGTTTAAACTCCTACTTGTCCAGAATAGACCCCGACATATCCAACATATTTCTTTCGTGCAATGAGTCTCCGCATGACACTGACGGTAGCCCCGCCAACCCCACTCATCTAACACCCTTTTTCTTTTGGTCCGGCCAGAATTATATATCCGTTAGAACAACAACAACAGTAATACCGTTGTGTTAGCCAAAGTACATCGGTAGTGACAGTAGTAAAAATAGAGGGGACCAGCCAAAGTACTCAAAATCTAAATATGGAACCATCCACCACTAAGGCGGCCATGAGTACCAATCAAAGTACACCTGCTGCCAAAGGGGAAGTACAGCGCAAAATCGCAAGAAATCTCAAAAAACAACTGAGGAAAAGTCGGTATCAGAGGACAATAGCCAAAGGTCAGCCTGCCAGCACCTCGGTTTATGTCGAGAACATAAAACGCCTAACTAAATAGTGGAGGAGTACCAAAGTTTCCTGAAAAGAAAGCCATCGCAATATCCCACAGAAACCATAAACAGGACAGCTCACAGAAGAAGAACCCTTCCGACAACGAGTTGTTAGAATACTTGCCAAAAAAGCTAAAGCAGGGGAAGCTAAGGAAAACTGAAGCTCATACCCGCTAAGGACATTCCTCATTGACGCATTTGGTTGTAAGCAAAGCAAGTAGACTGACCGTAGTGGCCATCTGCGAAGAGGTAATACAGACCCTACACTCTTCACTCGATAAGTGCTACAGATGGTCTGGTAACCCTTATGAGCCCTGGGTCAGGGAAAACACCGTTGAAGGGCTAAACAGCAGAAATTAAACATTTTTTTCTAAACGAACAGAAGGGCTTGCATTCTCATCAATAAAGATATAAATGAATTACAGCAGACATCACAGTTGTAAAGGTGGAACTAGAGAGAAGCTGTTTTTTTTTAGTCTAAGCCTAAATAACCCACGAATGGGATGTGCATGAAGCATTCAAGAAGCTAAGAGAGAACAACAAATCCTAATAGGGTGAAAAAATCACCCTAATAGGGTGAAGACAAACGTAAGAAGACAAACGTTGACAGAAATGTGACGAAGGGATGTCGGAACCGACACCCAGATCTGACTCGGGTGAGAGTGCTATTCCTAGGGCAACGAAATAGTCGCTGGAGAAACGTAGCAATACCGATTCCCCAGTAGGAATTTCTATTTCAGGCAACTCTTGCGAGTAAGAGGGTGGGGGAAACCGGTGGAAGCCCGTCGGCCAGGCCTAACAAAGGAACCTCTGCTAGACTCATGACGGGCTCTACAGGGGCCAAAAGAAGAACAGCGATAGCCAGGAATCTGAAGGCAAACCGCCACTTGGTGACCCAAATCGTGGAACACTACACTGATAAATATGCTGGTTAGGTGTCTGAACAACATGCTAATACATTCGAGTGGGCCAAGAGGGTGCTGAGCGAAAGCGAAGACGTTAGAGCAAGATCGGACGTACCGAAACTAAACCAGCGGTCAGGTTACAAAGGTTACATGAGGGAGAAGCCTCCCATGGGAAAATACTGCGAGCGGGGGCTGCGCCAACCTTTACCGAAATCGCTAAAAACGCAGGCTCAATAGAGCTAGGCGTGTTCGGCAACAGCAGGGAGGATGGTGCCATCTCTGCAAGAAATGGAAGAGAGTGGCGGTAGCTATCTCCTCAGTCTTCCTGATGGTAGTCCGAGGAAATCGTGGGCCACCCCAAGTTGTGAAAGTACCGGATGGTACTATGAACTTCATAAGCTCATTAGATATTTCGATCAACTGTCCTATATAAGAGGCTGTCTCTCGGGTGTGGGAGGTTTGGAAGGGAGGGAGCTGGAGGCTATGGAGAAAGCGGGCCTTCTGCTTCTTCAAGGATGGGAAAAAATCGTGAGGATAGCAACGGGAGGCTGAAAAATAAGCGATAATGGTAATAACATCAGGAATGTTCAAGGGTTAAATGCAGAGATGGAAAAAATTTAAAAATTTTGAAGAAAAGGAATGACCCTAAGAATTCAACTCAGGAAAGACTTCAATAAAAGTGATAAGCTGTAAAGAGGTGTTTGGACCTCCTCTACTAGAGAGTCAGCAATCTGCAAGTATAGTAGTCAACAAAGAAAAAATTAGACAAATAGAAATAGCCGTTAACAGTATCTTACCATTTAAAGCGGCGGGATCAGATGAGATTAATCTCATAATGCTACAGAAGCTAAAGAAGTTAATGGTTCTAAGGCTTGAAAAAACTATAAGGCCAGTATTCAGACATACATATGTCCCAAGAAGCTGGAAAAGAGTGGTGGTTGTGTTCATACCCAAATTAGGGAGAAGAACAGACGATACTGCCAAAGACTTTAGACCCATAAGCCCCACCTCCTTTATGTTGAAGGTCCTAGAGACTCTAGTCTTCTACACATCAGATCAATCATTGCGGATAATTTATCGACTGCACAACATGCATACCCCCACAGAAACAATTGCTGCCTTTCTGGACTTAGAAGGAGTCCTTAATTATATAAAGGTAAGACCCATGGTCGAGTCTCTGTCACAGAGCAGCATGGCGTGCAGATGAATGCAATCGATGCTTATGAGCAGAATAATTAAGCAACACAAGGTGTAGGTAAAGGGACTCCTCAAGGAGGTGTGCTTTCTCCGCAACATCCTCCTCCGTTGAAAGCAGTAGCTTATGCGGATGGTATCAGGGTTGTTTCCCCTTACAATCAGTGAGTTTATGGAAGGAGCCTTGTGGAGCCTTGAAGTAAGGGTTAACCCTAGTAAGACGGAATACTATTCACGAATAAAACCAAACTACCTCAATTTTAACTTCCCACACTCGATTATATAAAAATTTCTCTATCCCCCACAGCAAAGTGTTTGTCAGGGTAGATACCAAACTGAATTGTAAAACTAATTTTTAGAAACATATTAGGAAAGCTTATATAGCGTATTATACGTGTAAAAGGATACTCAGCAGAAACTGGTGCGTAAAACCGAATATAGTTCTGTGAATATATACGGCCGTCAAGACCAATCCTTCGGTATGGAGCACTGGTTTGGTGGTCAGCAATAAAAAATATAACATCAGGAAATTAAACGGAATTCAGAGAGCAAGGTGTCATGTCCTAATGCTGCGGACTGGGATATTCAGCGAAGAGCTATTCTGTGGGAGGAAACAGAAAATAATTTACACAATTTTTTTTATATTTCAAAGTTTAACTATTCAAGAATATGTGTACAAGAGGATTTTTCAAAATTCAAATTATTTTCGGAGATATAGGTATTTTTCTGACCCGGCATCCAAACTGGTTCGGCCGGAACTAATCGAACAAAAGACTTTACGCGAAACTTTAAACGCGTTGTTCTCAAAACTGACTTTTTCGGAACGATACCCACGATTTCTCAGGTTCTACTGGACCGATTTACTTGAAATTTTTATAGAGTCTTCTTTATAGGCTTGTCTATGGCTGGAACTAGCCCCATCCCCAAATTTTTTATTATTTATTATATTATTTTTATTATATATTGTATTTTAATATTTATTATTTTTAAAAAATTCGAAATAGTCAGAAAAAGTGATCCAAAAAAACTTTTTTTTTCAGGTAGTCGCCATTTTGTGAAAAAAAAATTTCCCACTTTTCCGTAGTTCCGGCCATTGCGACATCATTCTAGATTAATAATCTTTTTTTTTGGTTTCAGATAACTAGGAGGGTTGAAATCATGGGTATGGTCACGTGGAAATTTTTAGAGACCCCCCACTTCGTCAGCTCACAATTTTTGAAATTTTTTACTTTTACTTTACTTTTTTAGTTTTTAATTTTTTTCTGTACTCTTCTAAATTTAACAAATAACTAATAAAGAAATGGATAGTAAAAATATTAATTGCCTTTTTTTTTGCGACACTTTAAAAATTACCTGAAATTCACGCTTCTAGACCAGAATACCGCATTAATTGAGATATAAACTATTCTTCAGTAATTTAACCCTTTCGATCCGAACGGGTCCTATGTGTCCCGTTGTATTTTCACTGATACCTAGCGTAGAAAATAAGTGGTTAAAAGAGTTTAAATTAGTCCCTTTTCGTAGCTTATACTATTCTTAACGGTATTTGTTTACATTCATAGTATTTTAAATAATAAACGCGTGTTTCTTTGCCAAAATAGAACGATTGGATGGACGCATATTTCATAATTCGCAGTGAATTTTTCGATATTTGTAAGTTTGCTGTTTTTAAATCGACTGAAACCTTAATAAATAGTTGTGTTAGTGTTTTTGACATATTGTGAAGTTGGTGAGTACTAATATTATATTGTATTTTTGTAATTATTGATATTAATAAGTTTGTGGGATATATGTGTCCCATCAGTATTCTTGTTGGGCTAAAAATGTCCCAGTCAGGATCCGACGCACACATTTATTGTCAACGTTTTATTTCAATTAATAATTTTATAACTTTTGTACCGACTAAAAATGTCAAAATCAATAGATCGCAATGAAATTGCTAATATCTTGGAGTCTTCTGATGAAGGTGAAGACTTTTCGGGCGTTAGTAGTGATAGATATAAGCCTACAGATGGTGAGGAGTCTACTACTAAAAGCAGTGATGCTGAACATACGAGTATTGATCATCAAGACGAGGTAGTAGGAGACAATTTACAAGAAGTTAACTCTTCACCAGTATTAACCTCCTTGAAAATTTGAATTATGCCGCGTTAGGAACTGTTATGCCAAACCGTAAGAAATTGCCAGTAATTAATATTAAGCTCAAGAAGGGTCAATCCATTTTCCGAGAAAGCAACACAGGTTTGATGTTTGCCAAATGGCATGATACCAAGGAAGTAATCGTTGTAAGTAATTGTCATTTATCTGAAATTTCGACTATAGAAAAAGCTACAAAACGGTCAAAAAGTCAATGTAGACTGCCCCGAAATGATAAAATTTTACAGACAGATAATGGGAGCGGTTGATCGAGCTGACCAAATCGCAGGCTAATACGAATTGGACCGGAAGTCTACCAAATGATGGAAAAAAGTTTTTTATATACTACTTATGATCTCTGTTGGAAATTCCTGGGTAATCAGTTCTCAACTGGGACGAAAACAAAACCCATTATTTGATTTTATGATAGTTTTGGCTGAAAACATGATTGAAGAGGGAAAGACGAAGGCATCTGTTCGTCGCAGTGGTATATCTGGTAGAAAAAGAAAAATAAGTGCTGGGCACCTACCGATGCAATCGGAGGCGTTGTGCTGGTTCCGCCGAACAAAAGATTTAGAGACGTACAAAAACAATATGTGAAGAATGTCAGATTCTTCTCTGCAAGGACTGTTTTGCACCTTATCACAAATAAATACAAATTTTCAAATATTTTCATTAATTGCAAATTTATTTTATTTTATAGTCTAATATGAAATATGTATTTCACTTTTGTTTACCGAAAATGTTCATTGAATTACAAATAAAATTAGTTTTCATATAAAAATCAGTTGAAATAATATGTAAGCCTTGGGAGCATTAAGTACTGATCGGGATAAATATGTCCCATCAAAAAATACTGACGGGACAAATTTGTCCCAGCCCCTCCCCCCGCCCCTGATTCATTGAACTCGTTTTTTAACGGAAAATATGTTTTTCCCCATACCAGTCATCTCGATTAATTATGCGAAATACATTTTATTTACTTCAACGGCTTTTCGGATCGAAAGGGTTAAGAGTTTACCCTGGAAAAAACGTGACACATAATTTATATACCCAGCGAAATATTTATAAAGCCACTTTCGTTTAGCTCAATAATTAAAAAAACTTATACTTTTGCTTCTATTTATTATTCTTTCGAATACATATTTAATTCGAATAACGATATAGTTATAGTTTCAAGAAAACAAGTTTTGACAAACATAATTTAAATAAACGGAAAGAAGAAATTACAAATCACTTTGTTTATGATTATGTTTTTAACAGTTAAGAGAAAAATAAAATATTTAATAAGATGTTTACCCTCCTTGTTAGTATAGACCTAGGAATGGATAAAGGTTTGATTAATTGTTGCCCATTTTCCAACAATCACGTTTTTAATGCTTTTTACGTTATCAAATTGGCGTCCCTGTACGAAATCCTTAGCTGATAACATAGACCAGACGTTTTCCATAGGGTTTCTTTTTCTTTATTGACGTAGACACCGCTTACGCGATTATAGCCGAGTTAACAACAGCGCGCCAGTCGTTTCTTCTTTTCGCTACGTCGCGCCAATTGGATATTCCAAGCAGAGCTAGGTCCTTCTCCACCTGGTCCTTTCAACGGAGTGGAGGTCTTCCTCTTCCTCTGCTTACCCCGGCGGGTACTGCGTCGAATACTTTCAGAGCTGGAGTGTTTTCGTCCATTCGGACAACATGACTTAGCCAGCGTAGCCGCTGTCTTTTAATTCGCTGAACTATGTCAATGTCGTCCTGTATCTCGTACAGCTCATCGTTCCATCGAATGCGATATTCGCCGTGGCCAACGCGCAAGGACCAAAAAATCTTTCGCAGAACTTTTCTCTCGAGAACTCGCAACGTCGGCTCATTAGTTGTTGTCATCGTTCAAGCCTCTGCATCATATAGCAGGACGAGAATTATGAGTGAGTTGGAAGACACTGCAGTGGTCAGGAAGTCTGAAACTAGAGCTGATGGAGAGCTCCCGGCAGTAAACCCCTCCATCCAACCTTTCCCCCAAGCTTTGACCCATCCGTAAAGAAGCTTACTGCCCCTCTCCTCCAATGGCTTCTTCCCACCCATAGCCACCCATAGCCACTTTTGCGGCCATACACCTTCCGGCAATGTCCACGGGCGTTATGTTCAGAATTGCAATAAGTGCCACGGTTGGGGTGGACCTTAATGCACCGCACATGCTGATAAGCGCAGCCTGTTGAACGCTTTCGAGTTTCTTAGCAAGTGTGGTCTTCTGTAAAGCCCTCCACCACATAAAGACTCCATAGAACATTATGGGCTTTACTATGGTATCATAGAGCCAGAGGACCACCTTCGGTGAGAGGCCCCAGCTTTTGCCAATAGCTTCTCTACAGCAGTAGAGGGCAATCGATGCCTCTTTGGCTCTCTCCTCGATGTTTCGGCTTCTTATCCAGGATGAGGCCTAGATACTTCACTGTATCCGCCGGTCGCAGGCGGATACCTCCCATCTGCGGCAAAGGTGTTACTAGGATCTTATATCTTCTACTGAATAAAACCATTTCTGTTTTATTCGGGTTGATGGCGAGTCCACATCCGACCGCCCATTTTGTTACAACGCCGAGATATCCCTGCGTCAGCTCGTATACGGTGCTAAAGAACTTTCCTTTGACCATAAGTGCTACATCGTCTGCATAGGCAATCACCCGGCAGCCCAGATCCTCTAGTTTCTTAAGAAGGTCGTTAACGACTAGAATCCATAGAAGAGGAGAAAGAACCCCGCCCTGAGGGGTTCCCCTGCTCACAATGCGCCTTGCTCGCGCGCTGCCCCATTCTGTTTCGACTACTCTGTCACACAGAAGACTGAAGATGAGGTGCTTGAGGTTCGATTCAACCCAAAGACCCTCTAGAGCAGTTATGACTGCCTCCGGTAAGACATTGTTGAAAGCTCCCTCAATACCAAGGAAGGTCCCAACAGCGAAATCTTTAGCCTCGATGGCTACCTCCAGCCACGACACGATAGTGTGCAGGGCAGTGTCCACCGACCTGCCTTTACGATACGCATGTTGCGCTCCTGATAGGTAGTCTCTCGGAATGCGACTCCTTAAATACCAGTCCATCAGTCTCTCCAAAGTTTTAAGTAAGAAAGAGGAGAGGCCGATGGGTCTGAAATCCTTGGCCGTGACATGGGAGCCCCTGCCAGCCTTCGGGATGAACGTAACTTTGACTCGTCTCCAGGCCCCGGGATGTACCCTAATCTGATGCAGTTCGCATAGATCGGTAGCAATCAACTGCATGATACCTTAACAGCCTGCTGCAAGACGCCCTAATTTCCGAGAGCTCCATAGTCCACCATTGAGGTATCCCTCTGCCCTTCGGTGTTTACAGTGGACAGGAGCTCCTAGTGCAGAAATGCACGCCGAGCTGAAGACTTCGACCCACCCGTCCACCACATCGGCGGTGCCCAAAATGTTCACCCCCGGTGCGCGTGGAAGAGTTTGCCGAAGCCTCCTTCGGTAGCCTTCCCAGTCCGTGTTCCTCGGATTTCTGAATGATTTCCTAGGCGGACCTTCTCCGACTAAACTAAAACCTATACCTGTGATCAGAAAAGGAGTGATCATCGAGGACCCTCCAATTTGAGATCAGCGGGGCAATCACATGAGAAACTAGGGTGAGGTCGAGAACCTCCCTGGATGCGGTCACAAAAGTTGGGGAATTTCCCCTATTACAAATGCGAAGATTTTCGCTTACAATAAAATCAAAAAGCGACTCACCTCTATTATTTGTATCCGAGCTGCCCCAAATCGAGTGTCGCGAGTTGGCGTCCGAGCCGATGATGACGTCGGCACTGTTCCGGGACGCTTCAGCCAAGGTCTTCCTTAGCAATACGGGAGGTGGCTCCACCGCATCATCGTGCGGCATATATGCGGAGATAATCCAGACATTTCCCGTCTCGCACTCCAGTTTTGCTGTTACTATGTCAGCATTGCTGAAATTAGGTAAAAGAAATACCGTTAATTCATTTCTGACCAGCATACAGGCTCTGTTTCGACCTGCATCATTGGTCGCCAGCAGCTTATGGCTCCTCGTCCTCAAGCCAGAGATCCCGCTACCAGTCAGCCACGGTTCCTGGATAAGGACGACATCGGGATCGTCTTGCTCCAGACGAAGCAGTACAACCATGAATTTTTTTGTGGCTTTGAACAGTGTTAGTTCCACGTGCTTATTCCACCGTAATTTGGAATCCAGTGTTAGACCTAGGTATTTAACCTCATTTGTGATCTCTAACACTCTACTACCAAGGGTTAAGATCCTTAAGACGAACGGGGACCTCTTTCTGGTAAAAGGGGCGATGATTATTTTTGACGGATTAGTATTTAGCCAAATCGTATTGTACCATTACTTTGCTATGCTGGAATTTGGTTGTCTCGAACTGTCTGTCTCGCTTTCCTCTGCTGGTCGCATCAGACCTTTTTATTCCTTATACTGTGTCAATCTTTCCTCTGGGCACCTCTGAGGTTAAGGAGGCGTTGTCACAAAATTTTCTCAAACTATTGGTTTTCGCAGAACAAAATTGTATATTGTAAGTTGTTGAACAGCCTTCGAACAAATTTTCTAAGTAGTGAGAGTATGCTGGACCACCAAGGGCGGCTTTGGTTTTAAGTGGTTGCCTGTAGTAAACGATTCGCAACTATTATGAGCTGGTTTTTTGAAAACAGTCTGCTTTCCCGTGAGCCATAACATCGCTACATAGGGGCCCAACCTTCATGTTCTAATGCTTCCATCCTATCACCTCCTCCATATAAGGTTGACAACTAGTATCCGACAAGATTGTTAATATGTGAGCAGGGAAAAGCCACCACGAATGACCTCTGCGACACATTGATCCAAGTTTTCAGGAATGCAATCGAAGAAGCAGAGATTTTCGGTGTCCTTGTTCGAACCTCTTTATATAACCAGCTTACCAGAGTCGTAAAGCCCACTTCGCTGCAATGCACCTGCCGGAAATGTCCACGGGTGCTATATTCAAAATGGCATTAAGTGCCATTGTTAGTATAGTCCGTAGAGCATCCCCAAGCGATGTCTTTCTGACTGTCTATCCGACTGTTTTTATCTCCGGTAAGCCTTAGGTATTTTAACTTATCAACTGGTTGGAGACGGAGCCTCCGAAGAAGATGAGGGGGACGTCTGAGACTTTGTATGTCCTGGTAAATAAAACCATTTCAGTTTTACTTGGGTTGAGAACTAAGCAGCTTCTATTCGCCTAGTTGGATACCACGTCGAGGTATGGCTCGTAGACGGTACTTAGAGTTATCGGTCTGAAATCGTTTTATCGACGTGAGAGCTCTTTCTGGCCGTCAGCATGAATGCCGCTTTTACCAGTTTCCAGGTCTTTAGGACGTTGCCTAATAAAACGCAGTTCGCATGGATTGGGGTCAGCCAGCTGCATGATACCTCGACCATTCGTTGCAGTTGCGCCTCTATAATGCCATCAGGGCGCAGGGACTTAAAATATTTAAACGAATTCAGCACCCAGGTCAGGTGGTGTTCATCCAGAAGGTGCAGAAAAGCCCTCTCGTAGCTCCCACAGTGGCATTTTTTCAGCAGAGTGGTCCAACGGAAAATGGACACGACTCCTCGCTGCTTACGGTCCGTAGACTATCAGCATTTCTTATACCCTAATGGAATAGGATTTTGGTAAGAATGTGCGTAAACCGTAAGCACTCATTACAGTCCTTTTCGGATTTTATATAGCCAGTCCTGCTATTACAGCCACTTCTGCGGGCTTCTGCTAGTCCAAAGTAGACAATTCCTTCTGAGTGTTCAGAGAACAGAAGCTTTCAACAGAGGATCGAGTGCTTTTCAGGCGCGGTTCGAAGAGCTGATTGAAGTAAGACAGATCCCATTTGTATTCCTAAACTTCAAGCAGAAATGATCGTCTAGAGCTTTTCATTCTGAGATCACAAGATACTCAGCCTCCAAACTCTTCTCCAGCAGTTCGAGTTCTGCACCATCACCTGCACCTCGTCGAACACACGCTCGAAGATGAATCAATCAGCTGACGATCCATCCCCTTGCAGGCCATGTTCGAGAGTATATCTATCTTCGATTGGATTCCCCCTCCTCTTTTTTCCGACTCCACTGGAAGCAGCGGGTCATCTGACGGTATCTTATAAAAGTATTTATATATTTTTTGAGTTAAAACATAATAAGTTTTTATTTGTATATTTTTCGAATGCGAAAAGAGCTGTAAAATGTGAATAGAAATTGTTTGTGAATTGTTTCTTTTGAATAATTTTCAAAATGCAAAATCGGCTGTGTTTGTTATGTTAATTTTAATAATTTTAAAGAAATTTCCAAATTATTTTATAGAAATATAATGAAAGAACTATTTATCTATTGAAATATAATAAAAGAATTAGTTATCTATTGTATAAGTTTATATCTATTATAATAAATATTTAACATACGGTCTTTGTACATTTTACTGAAAATATACATATGTATATATAGTATAGTATATATTTAATACATTTGCGAATAAAAAGATGTTTATGTTTAAATAATTTGCTGCAACGCTAAAGCTGCTCGTGAGTTGTTCTTTCATATTTTCAGATCCTAAAAATAAAAGAAACTAATATATATGCACCAAATTTAATAGATTTGAAAAATTACTCGCTTTTCTTGGGTGTCCATTTCTTTATTTTATCTTGTTTGTAAAACAGCTGGTTCAAAGCAAAATACTTTTTGTGTTGAGTTTTTTGTGCTTTTTTTCTTGTGAGGTTTGGATATCTATTTATATATCTGTAGTACAATCCGGCAGCCCTTCTATACAAGATTCAGAGAACGTATATTATAGAAAAGGTCCAACTACGGACCAGCGTGTGAACTGTCAAAAGCTAACAAAATGCGATGAGCGTGTTTCACCACAGCTAGCTCAGAAAGAGAAATTTTAACAGTTATGCGCGAACAGAGTTGAGCATTCCTCAAGCTGTCGTTGTCCACTCCTCAAATTCCCGATGTGTGGATAGTCGGAAGAACGGTTCCACATTTGAAACGGGGAAAATCGACTAAAAAAGGGAGGCCTATAACTCTTCTCTCCCCAGTAGTGAAGACACTTGAGGCCTTACCACTCCACACCTTCACTCACCACCTGAGCCTAGCAACACCACCAGCACGGCTGACGAAAAGTGCACAGCACCACTTAGCGTCATAAACGCCCAGATAATTCGTGGTCTTAACCAGAAACCACCCTGTGAAAGAACGATCCTCGTAGCGTTGGACTTGTCAAAAGAATTTGACACAGTAAGTCACACAACGCTACTGGAGGAGATTGAAAAAACTACGCTCCCTCCAGGACTGAAGAGGTGGACCTTGAACTATCTGAGCGGTTGTCAATCATTCCTACTATTTCGAGGAAAAAATTTAAAACTGAGAAGAAATAAACACGGGGTTCCGCAGGGCGGTGTCCTCTCCCCACCATTGTTTAACTTCAATATATCGAAACTCCCACAGCCACCAGAGATTTTAAGTGTAACTTTTGATACATCTGCTTCTTTACTCCTCATACGACTGCGATTATCGTCAAAACACAGAGTCACATCAAAATCCTCAAGTCGCTTGCCGGCAGCACATGGGGAAGAGACAAAGAAATGTTGTTGGCATCTTACAAGGCAATCGGTCGGCCGATCCTTAACTACTCCGCTCCAACATGATCGCCTGGATTCAGTGGAATGTAGACGAAGAAGCTTCAGGCTTGTCAGAATACTGCACTCCGGAATACGACAGTATGCTTCTTGATTTCTCCTATCGAACACCTTCATAGTAGGGCTCGTATGCTCCCAGTTAATAAGCATAATGAACTCCTCTCCAGGCAGTTCCTACTGGGATGCTTTCGGAGAAATCATCCCTACAGTCACCTGCTTGGGGTGGGACGCAATGCTTCCGACAGGTACTGACCACCATTCATAGTGGAGCCAACAACACCCTCACCGACTCCCTACCACCACCCTTCGCAGACGAAGAGCTTGAGTTGCCGCGAGAAACGAGAATGACACTTGCGCAATTTCTTTCTGGATACTATAGCAGGTTAAACTCCTACCTATCTAGAATAGACCCCGACATATCCAATACATGTCCTGCGTGCAATGAGTCTCCGCATGACTCTAGCCACCTCTTTGCATGCCCTGTCAACCCCATTCTTCTGACACTCCTCTCCCTTTGGTCCGACTCCGTCCAAACAGCATGGTTCTTGGACCTTGCGTTAGATGACGTCGACGGCAACTTGGCTAATTCTTACCATCCTGACAAAGACTAGGTACCCGCTAGTACAACAACAACAACATCATTGTCTAGTCAATTCTAGCAATTTATCGTCGATTTTATTTTGTTCTCGTAACCGTGTTCGTTACAATACATTGCTTCGTGATTGGTGACCGCATGGAGACTGATTGACAACAGCTGTACGATGTGTTAATATCGGAAGCCACTTATCGGCTTAAAACCGGTTTACTAACCAACACCGCTAACAGAGATTTCTGTTAAGGTTTTTATGATTTTCTTAAAGCGGAGATGACAATTCTAACCGAAACTCTTTTGTACGTGAAAAACGGTTAACTCTTTTTTACCCAAAAGCCTTATCAATTACTCGATGTGTATGTGGTAGATTCCGCGGTTTTAGATTGTGGAATTTTTGTGGTGAATTCCACAGGATTAATAAAAAAATTTTCAACCATCTTTGAAACTAAGTTATCTCCAATAGTTTACTAAGATTATTACTCTAATTAAAAAAAAATAATGAATTTCATTTCTTTATTACTTAATTGAGTTGAGGAGAAGAAAAATTAATTAATTTCTTTTATATAGAATTATATAAGAATTTATATAGTAAGAAACGTCTGGTTTGCATTATTTGCACAGTTGACGTTGCTATAATCTCTTTCGGTGTGTTTGAATTCGGTTCTGTGAAAACGAGTTCTTTCAAGTACCCATGTACATATTGTGGAATGTATTTATTGTAATATGGTCCATTTTTGCACATACAATTTTTTGTGTAAGCTGTTGTTGAATAAATAATATTTTAATGAGTTTGTTGGAGTGAAAATATATTTTCTTCAATAGTGTTTTGCAGATATAAAATTGTGAATAATGACGAGCTGTGTGAAGTATATGATATAATTGCAAGTGGTTCGCAGAAATAGGAATTATGTTATATATATTCACGAAGTGATAAAAAACGGATTCGTAATCAATCAACTTGTGAAAACATAAAATTCCTGACCAAAATATAATCTATAAAATTAATTAATTATTTCGAAATGCTGTAAAATGGTATAGCTTTTATAAATAAAGGTAAGGTTTGGTTTCTAATATTGTCATTATCTATATATATGTATATGCGAATGTTAGTCAATAAATCCATTTTAGAACATTTGAAGGAAAATACATTTAAACGCTATGCAAGCGTGGTTAAACTTTGAAAAGGCTTTGATTCTTATTGCAAAAGAAACGTATACCCATTAGAAAGAGTGAAGTGTGCGAGACATAGTGTATATGTACATAATAGTAACAAGTATGGAGGGTTAATTTGGTATGTAACCAAACATTTTATTCACTGACAACTTGTAAGGATCAAAGCCGGTGAAATATCTTCAGGTGTTCGTAAAGCTGTATATTAAAAAAGTAAAGAAGAGCTTAGTTCGGGTGTAAGAGAACATTGAGGGCAGAGAAAGAGGTGGGCTGATTGCATTATTTTGGGACATAACTTAGATATACTTGTGAATATATTTTATATAAATTTTATAAAAATAATTCATTTAGTAGTAATATTTAGTATATGGCAGTCCATTGTCTACGAATTAATTTTCATATATTTTCAGCATTAAAATATAGTACATCCAGTAAAACACGTCTAATTATTTACACTGATAATATTGATATAAACCCGGTAGCTTTAAGGTCTTATTTTAGGTATATGGAAAATAGGAATATTTGACCTGATGATAAATTCTTCCGGTATTACACATTATTGACAGAAAAAATACTGTGACTTTGATTAAGGCATCTCATATTCCAATTATCAATATACATAAAAGGAGTAAAATGAGCCGATCGATTGGAAAACCTTACTTAGACACATAAATACTCTCTCGATTTCATTAAAGTAGCTCATAAATTGGCCGATATATACAGAATAATGTGAATCAGATATTCAAAAATCTTTGTGTTATGTATATGTGGCGAAGTCAAGTATCGATGCGATTGAAACCATTTAGGGCATAAAGTATTCTTTCCGAATTTTAAAAATGCATTCCCAGAATGGCGGATATTTAGAAAAAACAGGTCATACCTTAAAGAAATTGTTTGCGAAAGGTGGTAAATTTAAAAGCAGCAAGCCTCGAATTCACTTTTAAATTGGGTATGAACGCATAGAGAAGATTTTCCAGATTAAGAAAATATAAAATTAAAAAGTACAATTATGTATATATTGGTCGTTCGAACACTGTGGTGAACTCAGTTTTTCCGCGTAAATCTTTTTTTTTTGTAATTGGTTTTTGTCTCGCTTCAGAAAATAACTGGTTGATAAAAGGTTGGGATTTTTCAAGAGAGTTATGATTATTGAATTGCTTATGAAATGTATCTCTGCCCGAATTTGGGGGTGCTATTTTAAACTCATCCCGATATATTCATTGTTGCTTGATTTGTATACTGAAAAGTGAAAGAATCAGACGGAAATTGTGTTTTATGGGAAACAAGCGTGCTTTTCATCCGATTTAATATATTTTCATATCGTACTATCGGAATGTCAGGACAAAACTATGTACCGTATTTGGTTGAAATTTGTTTAATTCATCAAAGGTGGATGGTGCTACGGCCATCATCCAAATTTGTCAACGGGTCCTAATAAGACCTCTCGTATCATCCTGGTTTAAATTTTAATGTCTGGCGCATTAGGAAAAGATATTTGTTCGAGTAAATTTTAGAAGCATTAAACCTTCTGGGGGCGGCCACACTTTTTTTCAAAAATTTTGGGTGAGGTCGGACTATAACCAAGCCTACTTACCAAATATAAAAAAATTTAAATTCCATACAATATTCTCACTTTAGAGTATCAAAGTGTTGCCAACGCCTGAAATATTTTAAGGTTTCTAAACCATAAAATTGCAAGAAAGTAAAATGTTTGGTTAAAGCTCAACTAAGCTTTACTTCCTTGTTTTTAAACCCAATTGTTAAAATAAAAATTTTAAATATTTTAAATCTGTTTGGGATTAAAAAAAATACTTAAAATTGGAAATTTTTAATGTAATAAAATTGCAAAATCGATTGTGATTCATGGATATAATATTATTATTCTTTCGGATGAATTCTATTGCCAGGTTAGGTCCCCTGAGTTTAATAGCACTTACCAATTTAAATAGGCCAAATAAACAAATAAGGTGTTACAAAGCCAGTATTGGCAATTAACGCAAAGATATACTTATTTGCTGATGTCCCTTAAAAATAAAATGTAATATCCTTTATAACTTTATTACACTATTTTTAGTTCACTTAAATTGTGTTTGCAACGTAATGAATTTTAACATGGCCAAAATGGAAATTGATGATGTGGTGGATTTGAGTCTTAGTTCCAGTCGGGATCCAGCACTTACTATAACCTCATCTACGATTCGAGACGCTCGTTCTTTAACACAAAATTCGACGACGTCACTCTCCAGCACTAATTTAGCAAACAATAATGGTAATAAAAAATGTACAGTAAAATCAATTATTAACTTTATTCGTTTTAGTAGAATTAACATTGCCCGAAGAAAATAAAGTTCAACGCCGTGTTCTTAGACCACGGACCGAACCTAAGTCCTATGCAGAGGCGCCAGATATTGTGTTATTACCTGCACGTTTGAATGGTCGCCAACATAATGGAAATATAGATTCCGAAACAGATGATGAAGATTCTGCATTATACGTTCCAATCAAAGAATTGTCTCCAGCTGAAATCGAAGAACGCGAAAAGGGATTACGAAAACTTCGAGAAGACTTACGAAATGAAGAAACAAAATTAGTGTTGCTTAAAAAGCTAAAACAGTCCCAACTGGTTATGAAGGAAAATTTGGCACTTACTCCCGCAGTATCTTCCAGTAATCCCCTAGCTATTATACCAAGTGCACTAACGTCCAAAGGTTCGTTGAGTGTAACTCCTACAAGTGTGGTGTCCGTTTCAACACACTCTAAATGCCGATCTAGTACAGTAAATATAAAGTAAGTATATATTGCTTTCTGTACTAAAATGTCTAATATCCTGTGTCAATTAAATTAAAGCACTACAAATAGCCGCAATACACCGTCGTCACCATCTACAATGTCAACATCATCGCCATCGTTTAACCGCGTGAATTCCTCTATTCTTCCGCATCCTCGTTCTTCTCTTCCAGGTGGAACAACGTTAACAACAGGAAATTCACCTTCATTGCACAGGGTTCATTCCGTTCGAATCTTCCAAACCTTACAATTACTCCTTCAGTTACAATCACCCCAACTACAGCCCCACCATCCGGAATTAAACCACGCAATGTGAGTAATTGTAATGTAATCGTTGCAGTAAGGGAGGGTTAAAAACTAGTTAAGAAACATACTCAGTTTCTGCCTTTAAGTTTTAATATCAAATATTTAAAATACGATATACAAAAAGGGAGGAAATATTATTAATTAGCTGGCGGCGCTGATGACGTTGTACAGAAATATTGAAATCACTTCAAAACTTTGAGACAAAGAAAACATTTAAGAAAATTTAAATGCTGCCAAATGCGTTAATTCTAATTAAACATATACATACATATATAGATATTATCTCAATAATAATACTTTTTTGACAGATTAATATATCTGAGAGTTCGAAGTTGTCTGGAATGATTAATAACGCAGTTTCAATAACACCCTCTGCAACTCACTTACAACAAAATCAACAGCAACAAGATTTAAAGGTATATCGAAAACTGTTATTTAAAAGTAAGCTCAAATACTCAAAATTTTGGTAACAATTTTAGAATGACCGCAGTACTTCACGTGATGAAGCATTGACCCCAGTACAGAGGCAAGCAGCTGCAAAATTAGCATTACGGAAACAGCTGGAAAAAACGCTTTTACAAGTAAGTCTCACATAACATTAACCAATATGGAATGGTGATCATATTTCTTCTCACAAAGTGAAAAATACGTTACACATAAATCATATTCTTCTTTATGCTTTTTTGACATTACCTATATTTTCCTTTTGCGTTGAGTAGGCCTTAATTTATCGCTCTTAATAATATATCTGACAGATTTCAACGCCTGCTTAAAAATTACACACCGACGACGATTTATGCAAAAAACGTTAAATTTTATTTAATATTAATGTGATGAATTGGGTATATGTTACTAATAGTAGATACTTTTATTATAAGCTGGAAAAAATGAATTTCTGAAAATACTTGAAAGGTTTATTATGTCGGCGGAAGACAAATATCTGCAAATAGTAAAATTGAAAGTAAACGATTTTAACCATTTTAAGCGAAAATATGAGCTGTTATAAAAAACACCTTTTCTACATTTTATTAAAATAACTCACATATTAGCCGATATACATATACGGTATAAAGTAAACTCGAAAATCTTTCTATTATGTATTTTGGGGATAGGAGAAGAGTTGACCCGATTCAACCCATTTTTGATACACATGCGTACTATTATTAGGAAAGGATTCTCTTTGACCGATATTTTCGGTTCGAAATTTGTACTTTGACCACTTAATCGGTCATAAGGTTGCAGACATCAAGGCACTATTCTCGAAAGTATTTATTTCCCGAAGTATTTATTGATGCTTGATTTGCATACTCGAAGGTGAAAGAATCAGATGTAATTCAAAATTGTGTTATATGGGAAGTAGACGTGGCGGACGGACGAACTGATAGACATTTACTAGGATTTCAGTTCCTCTAATCAGCCTGATCATTTATATATACATACATACATTACCTTATGTTTAACCCGGTTATTTTTAGGTGATATAACCGTAACAAGTTGCAAGAGTCCTGTCTGAAAAATATGTTTTCAGGAAGTTTTTAAACTTATTTTCTGCGGTTCTTAAGTTAGGCGTTGAATCAGTCCAATAATTCGGCATAATAGAGCTCAATGTAGATCCGTTATCCTAAATAAAAAGTTCTAAATGTTGAAGTGGATCAATGTGCATTGAGTATAAAGTGTCCAGCAAATCGAGCCATTTTTGCGAACATAACGTAAAGAGATTTGGTCGATTTTTTATATATGTATATATGTATATTGTTGTTTTCTATCAAACGCACTCATCAAACAAGCTGCGTGGTACTTGCGAAAGATTGCACATCTTAGGTAGTTGGTTAATTGTCTAGTTGCATTTCACTTTAAAGATGATCTGAAAAGATTTCAAAAGCTGATTTTGGACATTTGAATTCAAAATTTCTTTTATTTTGTAACCCGAAAATCTTAATTAAAAATAATTTTTAAATTTTTAGTCCAAAATATGAAAAAGCAAATAATTAAGAAGTAAAAAAAATAAATTAAATTGTTGTAAAATTAAAAGTTAAATGTGAATATGATTTTGTTACATACGCTTTCACGTCGAAACCACTTAACCGATCAACATAAGACTACTACTACGACATACTATGTACATATGTGTATATATACATACATATACATACATAAAGGTTATTGGATACTTTTGATTAAAATATATATTGTTTATTGATGATTTGTGAAAACATATCTTTTGGCCGATTTGATACTAAACAATTAAAAAAAAAAATAAAAAAAAAATTGTTTGTTGAAAAATTTTAAAATTTATAAATAAATGCCACGGAAGCATAAATCAAAGCTGTTTACATGTTCATCAAGGGCCTATGCAGAAAAATTTGCACGAAATCAATTCAGCTCACGCAGATCTGAGAAGATTACAAACAAGTAGGAAGTAGGTGTCGTTGTAGTCCGATTTAACTCATAATCACACTGTAACATAGGAATATCCGTAGAATGTCATAAACTGAGTTTTTTTGAAATCGGTCGGGCGGATCTCGAGATATGTATTTTTCATCCCGACTCTGTTAAAGCAGATCATACTATCTTGGGGGGTAAAATTTAATAACTCTGGCATATTTAGTTATTGATTTATCTAGCTTTTAGTTGTTTTCAACAGTACCGTTATATTATAATATATGCGCTAGGTGAATTTCGTTGTTGTAGCTAAGTGGTTTAAGAGATATGTATATATGTACATTAAACATATTAGAGGGCGCGACCAAGCCCATTTCCCACAGGTGCTCTAAAAGAAAATTGTTTTCAAATGATAAACTTTTTTAATGTGGTTCCGATGCTGGGATTAAAAATTAAAATCAGACAAGATGCTTGGAATTAAAAATTGAAAATAGAAAATTTTATTTTTTAAGTTGAATGTGTAAGTATCCGCTAACGCATTGAAGATGATGGTTCAGAGCGAGCTCTAGTTCAAAATGGTAGGACAAAAAGTACGCAAACGCGTAAAAATTTTAATTTTTCAAAATTTTTTTAATTCTTAATTATATACAATCTGGGGATTACATTGTATTTAATTTCTTAGTCCGGTATTTATGATTAATTTCTTTCTGCCCGGTATTTGGATTACACAATAAAAAGACATTTAATTGAAATGTTAATTGAATTAGTTCTTTTTTATGTTTTATCTGGTGTAAACATACGTAAAACATTTTAAATGATACCTATCATGTATAATTAGCAATATAAAAATGAGTATTTCACAAAACTTTAACTAAATACTAAAGTTAATCTTTTTTTTTTTAGATACCACCTCCAAAGCCACCTCCTCCAGAAATGCATTTCATTCCTAATCCAAGTAATACTGAATTTGTGTATTTACTGGGCTTGGAAACAGTTGTTGATTATTTAACAACCAACAACAAAAAACAAAATCCGATGATACCGCCTTTCCTTTGCGCACAGTGCAAAATCGATTTCACGCCAGTTTGGAAATGGGATAAACAAGGTAGGCTGTAGCAAGAAATGTTAACTTTTTTTAATTTTTTTGTTTTCTTATAGCAAACAAAGAAACAAAAGTAATTTGTGAGCAGTGTGTTACCACTAACGTTAAAAAGGCCTTGAAGGCAGAGCACACCAACAGACTAAAGCAAGCATTCGTTAAAGCTCTTCAACAGGTAAATTAGCCATTTAATAATATTTTAAAAAGAAAACTCCATCTAGTAATTTTTAAATATACAGGAACAAGAAATTGAGCAACGAATAACTAGTCAAGGAAGCACATCGCCTATAGATTCGCATAGTACTACGATATCAGCAACTCAACCATCATTTCAGCAACAACAACAACAACAACAACAGCAACAACTTCCACTTATACAGCTACATCAGCAACAACAAACTACCCCTAGCGCTCTAGCCAATTTGCCACCTTCCGTAACTGTCATTCCAACCAAATGTCACACACCTACACCAAGTGTAGCATCTCGACCGACACCGCCACCGTGTATCCAACAAACACCAACCCCTCCTCCATCCAATACGCCGCGTTCGTCACGTAATCAACAGATGACATCACAATCAACCTCAAATTCATCAAACCAAATGCAACAGCGTGAGCGAGAACAAGTTCAACAACAGCAACAACAATATGATAAGTATACTAACGCAGCGCTGGCCGCTGCTGCTGCTCAATTGAGTGCTCTTGGCAGTTTGCCTGGTTTAAACAACCTTGCTGGGTTGGGTAATATTGGTCAATTGGGTAACTTCCCATCATTAGGAGGCTTAGCGAACATCTCGACTTCAACAGCTAATCCTTCTACTAGTGGACTGGGTAATGCGTCACCAGCAGCTCAAGCCGCTGCATTCCAAGCGTTTCAGCAACAATTGCTTCGAGGTAAGTTGGCAGCCATTTTGAAAGCCTAGAAATTCAAATAATAATATCTTTTCTAATAATCCAGCTCTGGGTCAAGGACTAGCTGCCAATCCTCAGCACATGATGCAGTTTACACCACTGCTTTACTCGTATCAAATGGCAATGGCTCAGGCTCAAGTTGCAGGTACAATATTTTATATTAACACCCATATTATGTCTGACGACTAGCGCTAGCCGCTAACAAACAAAATGTTCATTATTTATGTCATTAGCAGTAGTTGATTTCACTATGAGTATATTTTAGCCATGAAATAGCTTCTCATGGAGTCTATTAGGCATTTGCAACTTCAATATATTAATGAATTGTTTGTATAAGTTACGTAATTGATAATTATTTATATTTTTAGCTTATACCAACAAGAAGAATTCTTCTTCCACGTCGTCAAAGAATCAATCGTCTAATTTGGCTGATATACAACGTGCTGCTGAGCTTCAGAGGCAATACTTAATGGAAATGATACCACAACCACAGGCCCCGGGATCAAGTAACAATCGTCAAAATAATTGGAAAACTTAAATTATTATTACATAATACTGGTTTTGTCTATCATGATAACACATTTTATAATGTTATTATGACAAGGGAATTTAAAATGAAGCTGACTGTAATCATCATTAATTCGTCGAGTATACGTTCACGAACTATTGACACGCGTGAATTTATAAATCATCGAATAAGAGTTTACTTAATATTTAGTTTTTTTGTATTGTATATGCCCACATATTTTAGTTGAAAGTATGTAGTTTCTTCTAGGACTATATAATGATTTGATTTTGTAATGTTAAATAGTTATTGATTTAATTAATATTTATTAAAAGAATTGGAAGTATATTAGCAAATACAAAATTTGATGATAACAATGAAATTTGAATAAAAGTTCGAAAGAAGCTCAATACATAACTACTAAAATAAATACTGTATTTAATATTCCAGCTTATAAATAAAAATGTTCACTTAAAACCGTACATTCAATAACTTTAAACATACAATTGGTAAGTTGTTGTGCAGAGTATAATAGATTCTTTCGTTCACCTAATGCTTGTTTGCAGCACCTAAGACCCCGATTATACAAGGCTACTGGAAATAACTGCCGGCATACTTGCGCTGTATACTAATAACAAGACATGTTTTAGCGAATGACGATTAGCGGCAATACACTTGAAAACGCAGCACCCATTAAACATTTTCAGAAAGCTTAAGTATATAAGCCCCTGCATCAAAATAATCATTAGTGTTTAGTAAAGTGCATTCGGCGATGTTTACGATGAGGGAAATTAGTTTCATTAACTTTTGTGTGCGGAATCAAATTTCTGGTGCCGAAACGTTCAGAATGTTGGAAAAGGTCTTCGGTGCTAGTTATTTGTCGCGAGCAAGTGTTATTGATTGGTACAAATTATTCAATGAGGGTCGAGAACGCGTTGACGACGAACCATGTCCAGGATGGCCATCAACATCAACTGATGATCAACACGTCAATAAAATAGAGGAATTAGTATGCTTGAGAATCGACAAATTAAGAGTCAGAGATCTTACTGGCATCTATGGAATACCGAAAGGATCAGTGAAAACCATTTTGAAAAATCATTTGGTGAATCCACGATTGGTTCCAAATTTGGTTTTTTTTTTGGAAAAGCAAAGCTGGGTTAACGACTGTGAAACACTGCTTTCCGACTACCAGGATGTCAGGAAATCTATTATTACTTGGGATGAGTCTTGGATCTATGCTTACGACTCGAAAACAGAAAAAACTACATCAAAGCAGTTCAAAAATCAAGGTTATGTTGACAGTTTTCTTTGATTAGTATATAATAGGTTGTCAAAAAAGTCTTGCGGTATTTTCGCTAGTTGGCGCTGCAAGCGCGTAGTTCTAGTTTCATTCGTCGCATCGGGTCATGCTATACCTGTTTGGAAAGCTCATTTCACGCGCTAACACGTGTTTGATTGATTGTCGTTTCTTTTAAGTCGTTCGTGATTTATAGCGAAACATGGAACAAAATAAAGAGAAAATACGGCATATTTTACAGTACTACTACGATAAAGGCAAAAATGCATGTTAAGCCGCCAATAAAATTTGTGCAGTTTATGGACCCGATACAGTTTCCATTTCCACCGCACAACGATGGTTTCAACGTTTTCGTTCTGGTGTAGAGGTGGTCGAAAATGCGCCACGCTCCGGAAGGCTTGTCGTCGAAAATTGCGATAAAATCGCTGAATTGGTCGAAAGAGACCGGCAAAGTAGCAGCCGTAGCATCGGTCAAAAGCTGGGCATGAGTCATCAAAAATTCATTTAAATTTCAATAAAAAAAAAAATCAATAAAAATACCGCAAGACTTTTTTGACAACCAATTATTAAGAATTTTAAAATTATGAACAAAGTCATAGTAGTATAACACGCTTCACAAATACAAAAGATTCATTACAATAACTTGATGCCAAATTTCGTGACTGCGGGGATGTTCGAGCAAGCAAATGACTGCATATTGCGACACTGTTGTTTTTCTGCAGATACTTATACTAACGTTTTTGCGTCGAATATGGTGTCTATATTTATATCTCTTCATACTAAAAAGTTTTCTATACAAGCCTTTGATTCTGATCGTTCAGTTTTAATGACAGCTATGTGCTATAGCAATACGATCTGTACAATTTCTTCAGATATTGCACTATTGCCTTCGACAATAATCCATTTCAAAATTCTTGAAGATATCCCGTAAAATGAAAAAGTTTTCCATACGTACACAGCCATATGCTATAGAAGTACCCTATCGCCGATTCCGACAAATGAGCATCTTATTGCAATGTCAACATATTCAAGCAACCAGTCCAAATCGAAAAAATTAAAAAACTTGCTCCGAAATATGTTTAAGTTTTGAGAAAGTTACTACATCTGCTGGAAGACGTTCCATTGCAGATTTGCCCATTACAGATTTGCAGTAAAATAAAGTTTTCATGTTATTGAAGTGTTAACATATTCATACAAACAGGACATTTCGAAAAAATTACACGTGCTCCGAAATAGATCCAAAAGCAATTTTCCTGTAAAATTTCTAATTTCTTTTTGAGAAAGTTACTGCATCCGCTGGAAAACTTCCCATTACAGATTTCCAGTAAAATAAAGTTTTTATGTTATTGAAGTTATTGTTTTACATGCGTTTGTTTCATTCAATTAAACGGAAGAGAGTGGTATTAGTTACAGATATTACTTGAAAGCTTAACTTAAGTTACAGTGCCATGGATTCTTCGCAGGGTTGCAATTAAATTGTTCCGTTCTCTCCAACACCTCCCCTCGAAGAATTTTGATTGCATTATAATTTATTAACATTTATTCGTCATGCCCATATTTTCGATGCATTTGTAGTGTTTTTCCATAGGCAATGCTTTGGTAAGGACATCAGCTGTCATATCCGCTGTTGGCATAGTATAATTCAAGTTGATATCGCCGCTTTGATGCTTCTCGCGTATGAAGTGATGACGTACAGCTATGTGCTTAGTTCGTGAATGGAATGCAATGCTCTGGACTATCTTTTGTGCACTTTCGTGCTTAAACCCGATCTCATTCACCATTTCTCGTAAGTACATTGCCTCTTTTGTAGCTTCACTCAAAGCCATGTATTCGGATTCGGTACTTGAAAGTGATACTGTCTTCTGCTTGCGGGCTTCCCAGAATATTGCGGCTCCAGCCAATATAAAAGCGTAACCGCTATATGAACGTCTATCGGTTAAATTACCACCCCAATCAGCATCGACGACTCCATACAATTCTTTATCTGTCTGCTCATAAAGTAAGCCATAATCTAAAGTCCCTCTTAAATATCTCAATACTTTTTGATTTTTGTTTCAATATAAATAAACATGGACCGCATTTAGATGCATTAAATCCTATTTGTCTTAGTTTATTCGTTAATTTTTGATACCATTGAAAACCAGACTGTCGTAACCCATATAAAGATTTGTGTAGTCTACATACCGGATATTTGGTTTTCGATATTGACTTCTGCCAATTTTCTGCTGTACGTCGTATTTCTTAAGCTTTAGCCTTTTTTATGTGTGTCGGATATCCAGCTGCTACCTTTTTAAGGATTACATCTAAGTATTCAGGTATTTCCATATATACTGCTTCATCTAGGTCACCGTTCAAATAAGCAGTCATAACATCCATTTGATGTATTTGAAGATTCTTTTGGGTTGCAATTGCAGCCATCATTCTGATTGATGTCAATCTCGTAACTGGGGAATAAGTGATATTGAAATCCTCCCCTGGACGTTGCGAGCACCCGTTTGCTACCGTGCTTTTTTAACATTGCCTTCTTTTGTACAAAACACAAAACGATTCCCAATAACTTTTCGTCCTACAGTTGGATCTACTATGTCAAATGTTTTGTTTGAAATTTGAGCCATATATTCATTTTCAACGGCACGCAGCCACATATTCCATTATTCACTCTTTATAGCTTCTTGAAAAGTAGTTGGATCATTTACTAGTGATATATTTGCATATTCACATTCTTCAAAATCTACACTAGATTCAGATTCATTATCAGTCCTCTTAGTTGTGACTTCTTGAAATTACTTCTTGGGCCGTCCACGGGTTCCACTTCGAATTAGCTTTGATCTACCTTTGCCCCCTTTCGGAACGATTGATTCAGTATTTATGTTTTCATTTTCACTTTCGCTTGAAGACCCCTCAATTATTTCCTCAGATTCAACTATACTTTCATCTTTTCGTATATAGAAATCTATCTCCACAGATCCATCTTCAGAGTACATATTTATCATCATTTCTATCAAAAGTTTCATCTAAAAATTTCACATCTCGACTGACTACAACCCTCTTCTTTTGAGGAGACCACAATTGATAAGCTTTAGTTTCATTCGAATAACCTCCTAACATTTTAAACCAAATGGTCTGAAGTGAATGACTGTGGGAGTTTTACCTGAACACATCTTAATAGTTTTGAAATTCGCTACTCATATACTCCAACCTGTTGTCTGTCTGAAGTGTTTTAACTTTCCCTGTATACGTTTGCGCCATATTCTTAAAAATTTTAAATTTTATAATATAAATTAAACGGAAAAGAGTGTTATACATATATACATACATACGTGCTCCAAAATATGTTTAAAAGCAATTCTGTAAAATTTCTATTTTCCGTTTGAAAAAGTTACTGTATCTACTGGAAAACGTCCCATTATAGATTTCGAGTAAAATAAAATTTTCATGTTATTGAAGTGTTAACATATTCATGAAACCAGTGCAATTCGAAAAAATTACACTTGCTCCGAAATAGTTCCTAAAGCAATTTTCCTGTCAAATTTGTATTTTCCATTTGCGAAAGTTGTTGCATCTAAAAACTTTGTGTATGGTACTTCTTACAAGAATTTATCGGTGTCTTTCCCCACCGAGCGCTGAAATCCTCCCTCTACAAAGTACCTCAATGCAGCAGCAAGCTTTATTTCAGTCACAACGGATGACGGATGTATTTGTGGTTGGACATCATTAGTTGCATAAGAAAGTAGATATTGCAAATGAACGTAATCGGACCAGGCCCAAAAAATGCTATTAATCGAAAAATAATATAGTGATATAACTAAATTCCACAATAAGACAAAGTAGTGCCCAGGCAGGTTGTCGGGTGCCGCATGCGTGCGCCAACCAAGAGCTACCACCTCCTAATCCAGGGTGTTATGCGACTCCCGTGCCCATTGGATGATTTGCAGCCAGGAGGTTAATTCGGCTGTAGTATCGAACGGAGCCTCCCCACACCGGGCCGGATTGGGGAGTAACTGTGGCCTTACCGCGTCAAGGGGCTCTGGCGTGGCGGACCTTCTAGTTCCCCATTAAAATAATAGACCCGACAGCTCACCCTGTTGAGCCAAGGGTCGTAAGGAAAAGATGAGCACAATAAAACCTAAACAAACAAACCCGGAAAAAAGGCAACAAACGCGGAAAACGGACTCGGACAACGATAAGGAAACTGGTGCAGCAGCGAGCAAAGGAGGTCAAGGAGCTGGGCGGAAGTTCAGCTTCCTTGACGCTCTCTCGCCGGAGGAGCGGGCGCTGTTTGAGGAGCATGCCAGGGAGGATGACGACGACATGCCCTCATGCAGCGGCGCTCGCCTGGCGAGGGGACCTGATGACGCGGTAGCAGCAACGAGCGCCGCCATAACCCCCACCAGAAGGCGGAGCGGGTCGGACTCGTGTGAGTCACATCGGGCAGAGCCCGACGGCGCTCGTAGTGGACGGAGGAGGTGGCGCAGAAGAGGTGGGCAACGCCCTCTCCCAGAAGCTGGCAAACCTGGCGGATGTGACGATCCGCAGAGGAAAGGTATGAGTGGTGCTAGTATGAAGTGTTACCTGCGCTACCTCCGAGAAGGAGGTAGCGGAGGCTATGGCAAAAAGCAGGAGCAAAGGGAGCAACGCATCCCCAAGTAAGGTGCGTGGCAGGACCGCGACAGCTCGCGCGCAAGACGGCAGGGCCAGCAATCGGGGCCCGGACAGTGCTGCACGGCCAGCAGGGCGTGGCGGTGGTAGGGCAGCGCCCTCGGTCACGTACGCTCAAGCTGCAAAGCGTAAGAGCGGCCAAATCACGCCGCAGGAGCCCCCCAACTCCAAAAGACAGAGGGGAAGCAACACAAAGGCAGCCGGAGGCCAACCTTCCGAATCGGCACCCCACCGGGTGGAGGAGGGGCGGCGCAGATATGCGGATGCTGTCAAAGGCATCCGCATGGCTGTACTGCCTCAAAACTACCCGGCGGAGCTGCTAACACCGGAGGAGCTTACCGCGCTCCAGGACCTCCTTATGGAAGAGGTGTTCAGGGGAGCTGAATACGCGGCATCCTTCCTGGGAGTAGATTTTAAAGGTGGGATGATACAAGTGGACTGCAACAACGAGAGGTCCGCAAACTGGCTGCGGGAGTTCGCTCCAAAGCTGGGGGACTGGAAGGGTCCTGTCCTCTGCGTGAAGAGGGCGGAAGATGTGCCAATCATGCACAGCATGACTATGTTCCTCCCTCGATGCGGGGACAAACCCTATGAGTTCGCCTTAGGTCTGGTGAAAAACCAGAACCTGGGCCTCAGCATATCGTCCTGGCGCATCGTTAGCAGCAAGGTGGAAAAAGTAGGCGATATGATAGGTTGGAGACTGAACCTGTATATCGATGACGAATCGTACAAATACGTTCGGGCAGCGAGCTTCCGCCTGTTTTACAGGTTTAGCACGGTGGTCATGCGGCCCCACAAGTCTGCAACCACTGGCAGCAAGGGAGCAGAGAAGGCTGAAACGGAAAAAAGCGGGGGTGTCGAAAAACAGGCAGAGACTGTGGAACCCCCGGATGCAGCAGCAATGCAGGTCGACGAGATGGCGTCCCAGCATAGTGGAAGCCGGACTGGACAGGCAATGCCAGCAGCGTCCATCGACGTCCCGGATGCTAGTTCCTGCGGTCAGGGAGCAGAGCTACCCTCCACGCAGGAACTCCTTGAAGGGTTAGGAGACCCACCGGACGGCAGCGTGATTGACGGCGGGGAAGAGGTTATACCCTTCCTCGAACCAATACTATAATGGCCGTCAACACGGAAATTGCCCAGGTGAACCTGCACCACGCGGCGGCAGCCTCGGCTGTCATAGTGAACAGGTTCACAGTGGAGAAGCTGGGCATACTGCTGATCCAAGAGCCTTGGGTCCATAGAGGAGAGGTTAAAGGCCTAGTTGTCAGGAATAACATTGAAGTCTTTTGTATTTCAGAGTTCCTGACGCAGGATCTGGTGGCGGTGCAAGCCAGGGACTTCGTCCTGGCTTCAGCGTACTTCCCAGGAGGTACCCACGGCACCCCCGGAGATGGTGGAAAGGCTGGTGGAGCATTGCAGAAGACACAGGCTTCCCCTAATAATTGGGTGCGATGCAAACGCCCACCATGTGGAATGGGGCAGTACGAACTGCAACTCAAGAGGTGAGTCCCTTTTAGAATACATAATAGGAAGCAACTTAGTGATAGAGAATGTGGGGTGTGAACCCACTTTCATTACTATAAACAGGAGGGAGGTACTGGACCTCACCTTGAGCAATGAGCCTGCAAATGGGTTGGTCTCGCAATGGAGGGTCTCTACGGAGCCCTCCATGTCAGACCACAGAATTTTAAGGTTCACGCTAAGGGTAGAGGTCAGAAAACTTCCCCCCAGACGCAACCCTCGGAAGGCGAACTGGGATGCCTTCAGGGATATACTAAGTGTGGAATTGAGCAGGGGGGGGCAGACTGATAGCAGCGTGTCAGGCCCAGGCTTAGAGATTAGGCTATCTAAGCTAAACGAGTCTGTCATTAACGCTTATCATGGCAGCTGCCCCCTTAAAGTGACCACTGACAGGCGAAATAGTCCCTGGTGGTCAAGGAAACTATCAGACCTCCGGAAAAAAGTACGCAGCCTATTCAACAAAGCGAAACGTACGGGGGTCTGGGAAGAATATAGGAGCTATCTCACTTTATACAATAAGGAGATCAGGTCTGCAAAGCAGGCTAGCTTCAGGAGATTCTGCGAGAACGTTAGCTCAACGCCGGAGGCGGCCCGGCTGCATAAAGCTCTGGCCAGAGGCACAAACGACGCAGTAGTTGCAATAAAAAGAGGAGATGGGACATTCACGACCAGCGCAGAGGACAGAGCGACGGAGCTTCTGCGGGCGCACTTCCCGGAGACGGTTCAGGTGGACCAGTGTCTACCTGTGATCGAACACAGGCCATCCCGCGAGGATTGGAGTATCGCAAAACAGCTTTTTACGGCGGACTCGATCCGGTGGGCAATGGCCTCGTTTGAGAGATTCAAGTCTCCGGGAGTGGATGGTATTTTTCCAGCGCTGTTGCAACAGGGGGAGCAGTATTTACTGCCCCACCTGATTCGGCTGCTGAGGGAAAGCCTCGCAATGTCGTACATCCCTGAAGTATGGAGGACATCGAAGGTGATCTTCATACACAAGGTAGCTACTCATTAGCGAAATCCTTCAGGCCAATCAGTCTAACGTCCTTCCTACTAAAAACCATGGAGAAGATCGTGGACCATGAAATAAGGTCGACAGTGCTAAAGAGAGCACCCCTGCATGCGGCTCAGCATGCCTACAGAGCGGGTAGATCCACCAACACTGCTCTGTACCAGATGACCTCTGAAATAGAGAGTTCACTGGAGCATGGAGAGGTGATGCTTTGCGCGTTCTTGGATATCGAAGGTGCCTTTGACAACACGTCTCATAAAAGTGTAGCCAAGGCACTGGAGAAAGGAATGTGGCAGCACCGGTGCGCAGATGGATTGAAGCTGTATTGCGTACCAGAGTTGCTGAGACCACAGTAGGTGATAAGAGGATTCGTCTTGGCACAACAAGAGGCTGCCCACAGGGAGGTGTGTTATCACCCCTGCTATGGAGTCTAGTCGTAGACGACCTATTAGTACTGCTAACTAACAATGGGATCCGCTGCCAAGGGTATGCGGACGACATTGTAATTATAGCAAGAGGCAAATACGAGGACACTCTCTGTGACCTAATACAAAGAGGTTTAAACCTGGCGAAGATGTGGTGTAAGGAGGTTGAATTAAACATCAATCCCTCCAAGACGACCGTAGTCCCGTTTACGAGACGTAGGTCCTTACCCGGTCTCAGGAATCTCACACTTGGGGGCAGAGACGTCGAGATGACCAGCAGTGTCAAATACCTAGGTTTGATGCTAGACTCTACCTTGCGGTGGAAGCAGCATGTGAACCTGACCCTGGTCAAGGCAACAAAAGCTTTAATGGTGTGCAACCGGCTGGCGGGCAAGTCCTGGGGCTGCAAGCCAAGGATCCTCAGATGGTTGTACACCATGATAGTGCGACCAATAATCACTTACGGGGCGGTGGCCTGGGCCTCAATAGCGTCGCAGACTTCGGTTATGACCAAGCTATCGAAGCTGCAGCGGCTAGCCTGTGTCTGCATGACGGGCGCAATGCGCACTTGTCCAACGGCAGCACTGGAGGTTCTGATGGAGCTTACTCCGCTTCATTTGGTTATTGGTCAGGTAGCCAAGCACACAATTCTGCAAATAACGGCAGAGGGGTGGGGCAAAGGTAAGGTAATCTCGTTCCAGAGGATGGAAAAGATAAGCGGCGATGTACCATCAGCCGTCCTCCCGAGGGACGGCACTACGAAAACAGTTAACTTCAAGAAGAAGTTCAAGGTCATCCTCGGCAGCAAAGACGAGTGTAATAATTCCAATCTCGAACTGTTGCTGAGGAATAGTACGCTGAGGTGGTACACCGACGGCTCGAAATGTCAGAGGGAATCGGTGCGGGGATTGCGGGTCCACGCACTAGGCTCTCGATACCCATGGAGCATTTTCCAGGCAGAAGTCTTTGCCATAAGTCGGTGTATAGAAATAAACCTCCATCGCAACTATCGCAATGAGAGAATAGCCATTCTCAGCGATAGTCAAGCGGCGCTAAAAGCGATCTCTTCTTACGAAATCAAATCGCTATTAGTGCAGGAGTGCAGGGAAAGGCTGAACAGCCTTGCAGAACGTAACCAGGTACACCTAATCTGGGTGCCTGGTCACAGAGGTATAGCCGGTAATGAACTGGCGGATGAGCTAGCCTGCTCCGCAGCCTCCACCAAGATGGTGGGACCAGAACCTTTTATTGGGGTAGGTCCACATACCATAAAGGAGCTACTTCGCAAGGAAGAAGGAGTGGGCAGAGAGGAGCATTGGCGGCAAACGCGTGGCATGAGACATGCAAAGTTGCTGATAGGAGGATACAATCTGAACAGGTTCAAAGTTATAATAAACCTCCCCAGGAACAAACTCAGGCTACTGGTCGCATGGTACACCGGCCACTGTAAATTGAATAGGCACATGTACAACATGGGCCTATCCTCTTGCGTTAACTGCCGGTTCTGCGACATGGAGCCTGAAACCCCGGAGCACCTGCTGATTGACTGCACAGCAGTCTGCAGACGCAGGGCTAAGGCCCTAGGATCAATGATTCCGGATAGGGATCGCATAGCCTCACTAGCGCCCAGTAGTCTATTGAACTTCATCAATGCGCTGGGGCTAGGTGAGTCTATGTAAGCCAGGAGAGGGAACAATAGACCAAAGGTCGCGGTGCATTCCTCATGTATTAATCAATCAAGTAGTGTTATTTGGTAGTACATCGAATCCAATATGTTGAAAAACCAAAAAATCTCATATTTTTAAAACAACTAAAGCAAAATCAATCAAATCTACTTAAAATAAATACATTTTTTGCTATCCTTTTAGACAGTGTGACAACAGATGAAACTGTCTGTCCACCTCCCCTTTAACGGTTGTGTTAAAAACAAACGTTATGATGGGTGGTTTGAGAGAAGTCACATAATATTAGACAATTTGTGAGATATATGTATGTACGTCTAAGTATTATTGAAATTCGGACAGAATCAGAATCAGTGTCTCAGAAATGGGCAAAATGTGAGTCAACACTTCCCTTGGCCATTTATATCTAACATAAAGATTTGGGTCTTTTTTTTAGCAAATTTACTAGAGTATTGTATTTATTTTTTACGCTATTAGACAGTGTAGACTTCAGCGAGCATAAAGATTCCTGATTTAAAAAATTTATATTATGATTTGAGATGTTTTGAATGAAAATTAGAGTTTGTATTCGATATAACGTTGATATAAGGAGGAGAAATACATATTTTAATTAAAAAATGCAGATTTTCGAGAATTAAAATTTTTTTGTGGAATATTATTACTTTTTATTTTTATTTAATTTTTTCACATACATTTTCAGGTTATGTGAAAAAAGTCTACCATATATGTATAGAAAAGTTATAGTTATAGGTAATGAAACCTAAAACAATTACTTATAACTTTTTTGTATAGGTATCGTAGTTTTACCGGAAATTGAGATAATCAATACTCCCACGTTCCTCTAAGCGACCCCAGATCGCCCGTGAATTATTTTTCCCTTAATGTTTACTAATTTATCTTTCGTTTCCGATGAGTTTCAATCTATTATGAATTCTACCAAGAAGCTGATGTACCATTTTTAAGGAGCAGTCGCTAAGGCTAGGTGTGTTTTTATAATTATTAGTGAATTTTTGGCTGAAAACATAACTTTTACGATGCTGCCTAATTCACCAGACATCGCTCCGTGAAACTTTTTCCTATTTCCAAAAATAAAGAGAATGTTAAAGAATCGTCGTTTTACAAGATGGATGAAAATTGCCTGAAGAGCTAAAGATTAACCCAAAAATGGAGTTTAAGAAGTGTTTCGGCGATTGGAAGAATCATAAGGGTATAATATCGAATGGGGACTCTTTTGAAGGTGGTTATTTTGAAGGGTATAACATTAATGTAAATATAAAAAAATATGTAAAAAAGTAAGGTAGCGCTAAGATCGGGTGCGACCGAACATTTTATACTCTTGCAACTTGCAAGAATCAGGGGATTATATAACTCAATTGACCGACATATTCGGCATAAGGTTTGTTAAAAAACGAAAATCATTATACATAGTATATGGAAGTAGGGGGTAGTATCGACCCGATTTTATTTATTATTACCAGTACCACATGCTATTATCTTACCACATACTAATATAATGTTCCCTGGGTTCCATTAAGGAACCCCACATACTATCACCAATCGGATGATTGAAAATCCTGATAATAGTTATTTGGGGGTAAGGTCAAGTTTTACGCCCAATTTTATCTATTTTAGGCACAAATATACACAGTTATGAGGAACCACATTTTGTAATTTTCATTGAGATAACTCAAATATTGGCCAATATATACAGCGTAAAGCCACCGGGTGGTTCGAAGATCTTTATATTAGATATATGGGGGCTCAGGGAAATATTGCGCCGATTCAACCCATTTTTGGCCCACAGCGTCACTATTGTCAAGAAAGGATTCTCTCCGAATTTCAATTGTACATATATCCCATACATTGACCGAATTTTCGGTGAAAAGTCAACTATATATACTGGAGTCCACATATTCGGTACTTATGGGATTGAACAGTTTTGGTTGGATTTGGCCACTTTTTGATCATAAGGTGGCATATTTTAAACTATTTATTGATGCAAAATTGTATCTCAATATAATAGGGCCATAAAGCCCTCAAAAAGCTTTTACCCGCAGGTTCCCCTCATTACTGTGCCAAATTATTAATTAATATATAAAATATGAATTTAGTGCTTAGTTATGACACTTTATATGTTTTAGATTAATGGCGATTTGTGGGCGTGGCAGTGGTCCGATTACGTCCATCTACGAACTTGTAATTTTTTTTTTTACTGAAGAACCTGCCAAGTACCATGAGGATATCTAAGTTTTACTGAAGTTACAGCTCGCAAGGACGGACGGGCAGACAGACAGATAGTCAACCGAATTTTAAGGTTTCTCGTCATCCTGGTCATTTATATACTATATACATACATATATAACCCTATCTCTTTTAGTTTTAGGTGATACGTACAACCATTAGGTGAACAAAACTATAATACTCTAGCAACCATAATATAAAATTTATTTCAGATAGAAAGTTGACTAGCGCTGGTACCATCTGGTTCGCGGTGGCTGACTCAAAATGAGATAAAGGTGACGAGTAGAGTTGAAATCCGGATGTCTGTCTGTCCGTCCGTCCGTCTGTCCGTCCGTCCGTACAAGCTGTAACTTGAGTAAAAATTGAGATTTCATGATGAAACTTGATACACGTATTTCTTGGCTCCATAAGAAGGTTAAGTTCGAAGATGGGCAAAATCGGCCAACTGCCACGCCCACAAAATGGCGGAAACCGAAAACCTACAAAGTGTCATAACTAAGCCATAAATAAAGATATTAAAGTGAAACTTGGCACAAGGGATCGCATTAGGGAGGGGCATATTTGGACGTAATTTTTTTGGAAAAGTGGGCGTGGCCCCGCCCCCTACTAAGTTTTTTGTACATATCTCGGAAACTACTATAGCTATGTCAACCAAACTCTATAGAGTCGTTTCCTTCAAGCATTTCCATATACAGTTCAAAAATGGAAGAAATCGGATAATAACCACGCCCACCTCCTATACAAAGGTTATGTTGAAAATCACTAAAAGTGCGTTAACCGACTAACAAAAACCGTCAGAAACACTAAATTTTACGGAAGAAATGGCAGAAGGAAGCTGCACCCAGGCTTTTTTTAAAAATTGAAAATGGGCGTTGCGTCGCCCACTTATGGATCAAAAACCATATCTCAGGAACTACTCCACCGATTTCAATGAAATTCAGTATATAATATTTTCTTAACACCCAGATGACATGTACGAAATATGGGTGAAATCGGTTCACAACCACTCCTTCTTCCAATATAACGCTATTTTGAATTCCATCTGATGCCTTCTCTGTATAATATATAGTACATTAGGAACCAATGATGATAGCGGAATAAAACTTTACAAAAATACGGTATTTGAAAAATATGTAAATGATGGATAATGAAATCTCGATTATCACTTTATCATGCGAGAGTATAAAATGTTCGGTGACACCCGAACTTAGCCCTTCCTTACTTGTTTTTATTTATACATCATCAGTGGTGTGGCTCCGAACTTAATTTATTGGTCACCCCTGTTTTAAAGTATGTTTTTTATTAATGACAAACGTAAATGAAAGCAACTGCGCCCTTCTCATAGATCCAATGTACCCAATATCGTAATTTTTGTTTTCCAGTCGACTTTGTGTGTAATGCAAATGAAGAATCTAACTATGATGATTATCTTTCTTCATTCCTTTGCGATCTTAAACCCAATATATGAAACTGTTTGCTTTTGCGTTGAAGTGTTGATGTTTATGAATTGTAAAATTTATATATTTCTCCAAAATATTGAAAGAAATTTAAGAAGGTCTTGATTATAATTATATGTCGTATTGACAGTGGCGTAGCTACAACTTCGGGCGCCCGGGGCCAAAGATGTTCTGCCGCCCCCCTTTATCTACCTACCTATAAGTTTCATGAGGTGGTTCGAACAAAAGTGAATTTTATTTATTAAGTATATAAAATTTAGGAACTAGAAGCCACGCAAATTCTGAAGTTCCAAAATTCTCACAATACGGGTTTTGAGGGAATTTATAGTAAATTTACAAGACCTCTTATTAAAAGCCATAGAAAAAAAACCCATTTTCGGCCTCTATCTTGTACACTTTTGACACAATTTGCAGGAATTTTTGCCCGAATTGGAGTTTTTAAATACCATTTTTGAAAATTTGGAGAAATAAAAGTATTTGTTACATTCAAAGCATAGGGTAACTGTGAGAGTGACACGTCTCGACGACAGAGTAAAAATAAATATACTGTATTTTATGTCACTCCTACGTCGCAATGTGTTGCTCTCACAGTTTACCCTATGCTTCAACTGTGACATATCCGTTGGTTTCTCAAAATATGTTCGGTTAAAGAACTATGAAATTTTTTTGTATGTACAAAAATAAATTAAATTAAATTACAATGATATGATATGTGATTTTGCAGCGATCGAAGCTAGAAAAGTGCATCTTTAAGTTCTATCACTATTTTTAAGAAAGATATAAGACAAATTCAAAGACTGAAGAGTATTCGAGTAAAAATTAATATTTTTCATTGTTATTCAGATTATTACATTGTGAGTGTAGAACTCTTTATCTTTTATAATAAATTTTGTAAAAAAAATTTGTTGAAGTATTTTTCTGAATATTAAAAAACAGCGAAGATCGTTTTGCCGCCCCCAAAACCCCCCCTAGCTACGCCACTGCGTATTGAGAATTGGAAAGTGATATACGAATTTAAATATTTTATAACATAAAAGCAATAACGAACTGACCTTCCACTAATTTAGAGTTGAGTTTGTTAACTATTAAAACTATTTCCATTTAGTATGACACCATTTGAGAAGGATCCCTTTTTGTTAGGCAACCTCAAAATTATTGAGTTAGATGTGAGATTAGAAGGAGGAGGAGGGTATCGATGGATATCTGCCTGTTCACGACGAAAGTTGAGTAAAAATGTAATTGTAACTTACCCCTTTTCTATTTTTTATCTATTTCAAACGTTGCCTAAACTTTTTACTTTTATTTTTAAATATTGTAGAAACATACATATTTAGATCTACGTGCCTCTGACGCCGCACGTGTTAAATCGACTGTTGGATTTGTGGCCAGTTCAGTTTGACCGGATACACCTTAACCCACTTCGGTTTGTTAGGTTTTTGGAACTTATATACCTATGTAGTATATCCTCACGTAAATGTGAGAAAGTTTAGGCATTAAGATGGAGAGTACTGTATACACAACCAAATCTACTTTTACTTAGTGTCAATGAGTTGTTTTTACACAACGTAATTAGTAACAAAATAATGTTTTATATTTAAGCATACGAATATATACATATGTAGATTGGTGTTGGTATTGGTATTGTTATACATATGTATATTCGTACATACCTTACTTTCGCTTCAACTGCCTCACACTAATTTTGCCACAAATCTACGATTTGCACTATTTATTTACCTACCTTTTAGAAAGCTATACGTACACATGCTGCTATTCTTTTGCCGTCAGTTTCGACCGAAAGCACGTTCCAAACATTTGTAGGTACATATTTGTAAGTGTGCATATGCAGATAGTTCTCGCTCACGTCTCCATTAATAATAGGTGGATGGGAAAAGCGTTGAAAGTTCTGAGTAGTATTAATGTTAGCAAACTGGACAGGAAATAAAAGTGTGAAAGCTGCATGCTTTCGTCCACTTTTTCACATAGCTTGTGATCTAAAGAGGATGGTATGTATGTATGTGTTTTTGTTGCACTAGTAGTTTTAACTAACACTTCGAAAGGAGGATTTTCCATAACTTTTCTGTTTGCCGTCGCCGAAGCTACCAGCCAAATTACGAGTTTCAAAAGCCAATGGCGCCAACTTTTGAAAAAGAAACTTATTTTTTTTGTACTTGTATTGTACTAAATGGAGAACAATTCGAATTCAAGAAAAGTAAACGAAAGAAGTAAAAATAAAATGGTCATACAAAACCTAAAAATAGCCTCAACTGATAAAGAAGGTAAGTTATGCATTCAGCAACACACTCCTTCATGCAAGTGGACCACTGGTCAGCAAAAGTTTGTCGTACTTATTTTTTCTTACCCACGCATGTTACACAGAATATAATAGTTTTGTTCACCTAACAGTTTTTGTGACACCAAAAACGAAACGAGTTAGAGTAGAGTTGGGTAGATCAAAATTATCAGTTCGTGCAAAAGATAACTTGAGTAACATAGAGATATCTTTCTGAAAGTTGGAAAGTTGTTGCCTCCAACTCTGTGGAGGATTGTATTGTAAAGCGTGCTAAAATTTAGCATTTGTTGCAGAATTTCATAAAAGGAAGAAAATACATATATGTATGTGATTTACAATTTTGAAAAGCTTCACAAAAATAAACCTTACTGAAAGAAGAAGTATTTGTGAACAACTCTTTCGCATTTCTATAAATGATTTGAAAGTTTTGGATGTGATTTATAGTGTCTTATTTTAAAAAATGATCACAAATTCGGTGATGTGAAGTCACTTTTATGCAGTACATGGCATGAGTATGAGTAGAAATGACAGCTTTCTTATAGAAAAGGAAAAAAGCGGATTTATAGTAAGGAAATTGCATTTATTTGATAGCATACTGTCATCGATAGTCTACCGGATAACCAGTTAAATAAAAACGGTGTTTGGAAGATGTATGTTTTACCTACTTTTGTTCAGTTTAAGGCCATTTAATAAAGCAAATTATTTTATTCATAATTAGCTTCCACTTAGCATTGTCATTTGATTAATGGGATAGTGAATTCATAAATACAAAGGTAGATATCCCGCTTGGTGTTAGAATAATTGATATATTTATATTTTTACGGAGATTCTTCTCCTTCTTAATTGGCGTAGACACCGCTTACGCGATTATAGCCGAGTTAACAACAGCGCGCCAGTCGTTTCTTCTTTTCGCTACGTGGCGCCAATTGGATATTCCAAGCGAAGCCAGGTCCTTCTCCACTTGGTCCTTCCAACGGAGTGGATGTCTTCCTCTTCCTCTGCTTCCCATTCGGACAACATGACCTAGCCAGCGTAGCCGCTGTTTTTTAATTCACTGAACTATGTCAAAGTTGTCAAATATCTCGTACAGCTCATCGTTCCATCGAATGCGATATTCGCCGTTGCTAAAGCGCGAAGGACCACAAATCTTTCGCAGAACCTTTCTCTCGAAAACTCGTAACGTCGACTCATCGGTTGCTGTCATCGTCCAAGCCTCTGCACCATATAGCAGGACGGGAATTATGAGCGACTTATCAAGTTTGGCTTTTGTTCGTCGAGAGAGGACTTTACTTTTCAATTGCCTACTCAGTCGGAAGTAGCACCTGTTGGCAAGAGCAATCCTGCGTTGGATTTCCAGGCTGACATTGTTGGTGGTGTTAATACTGGTTCCTAAATAGACGAAATTATCTAAAACTTCAAAGTTATGACTGTCAACAGTGACGTGAGAGCCAAGTCGCGAGTGCGACGACTGTTTGTTTGATGACAGGGGAAATTTCGTCTTGCCCTCGTTCACTGCCAGACCCATTTTCTGTGCTTCCTTGTCCAGCCTGGAGAAAGCAGAACTAACGGCGCGGGTGTTGAGGCTGATGATATCAATATCATCGGCATACGCCAGCAGCTGTACGCTCTTATAGAAGATGGTACCTTCTCTATTTAGTTCTGCGGCTCGAACTATTTTCTCCAGCAGCAGATTGAAGAAGTCGCACGATAGAGAGTCTCCTTGTCTGAAACCTCGTTTGGTATCGAACGACTCGGAGAGGTCTTTCCCGATTCAGGCGGGTAATTGATATTCGAACATCTTCATGGTCGGGCAATGGAACGTCTGCTCCATCGTCATCGATTGGGGAATCGGGTCCGCCTTCTCCTGGCATTGTAAGTTCACTGCCATTCAGCATGCTGGAGAAGTGTTCCCTCCATAATTTAAGTATGCTCTGGATATCGGTGACCAGATCATCTTTGGGGGTTCTACAAGAGTGGAGAAAATAGTTTACGGAGATACAGGTACGTATAAATGTTTACGGGAATCATAAAAGTGTATAAAATAATCGCATTGGACAGTAGTATGAATATAAAGTATTAACCGAAAAATTCCCCGAATCTTAATCCAATGAAACAACTGTGGATGGATGTGAGAGAAGGTGTAAGGGATGCCAATGCAAAATGAAAATTTTAAAATTATGGATATTCGAAAAAAATGCCTGAAAAGATAAACCGTTCTTTAGATGTTGCCCTCTTCTAGACTCCCTGAAATCCAGTCAAAGTTATTAAAAATCGTCGAGAAGCAGCTTATACTAAATGTAAAGGCAATCGTATACAATTACCACAGTAAATAAATATCGTATAACTATTTATGATTTGTTCTTATTTTTACGAATAGATCGATTAAGGCTCATATCAACCAAATACGCCCTAAAATGATAAATGCCCATAATGATAAACTTGATCTACAATTTTTAAAAACACTAACCATGTGCAAGTGTTTGACGAACATAAATTTAAATGAAATAATCTTATATATAAAGATGAATAGCAAAATGTGTTGCTAAGAGCATAACTCAACAATGCCTGAACCAATTTGGAAAACCCCTAAAAAGAGCCCTTTTTCTTTTTTCCATACAAACGAATGAATGAATGTTTGTTAGTAGCGCTAAGGCTCGAGAACGGCTGAATCAATCTTGATGAAATTTTCAGAGGTTGTTCGCTGTGGATCGGGAAAAGTTTAGAAATAAAAAAACCATATGCTTTTCGTGAGGAAAAGTCGGAAAATCGGACAATTCCAAAAAGTAACTTTTTTATACAAATATTTAAAAAAAAAAAAAATTTTTTTCAATTATTTGTATCGTTCAAATTTGTCGTTTGCTTTCTTTATAGATAATATAATAGCTTCAACTGATAAAGAAGGTAAGTTATGCATTTGTCGTTTGCTTTCTTTATTCCGGCTATTCAAAAGAAAAAAAAACAAAATATTGAAAATTATTCAGTGAAAAGTTATGTGTGTTTTACACAAAGTGCTTAATCACAGATTGAAATTTGTTACGATGCCACGAAGAGGTCGCGCTAATATCGGTCGGCGTTCTTTTTGGCATCAACATACATTGACAGCCCAAGGCACATGACCGAGTATCCCCAGGATGTGATGACATACGTGTCGAATTATGGATCGTCACGACAGCACGACTTTTCAAACAACAGTTGCGATGTTTGATGGACTTTATTTTGAAGCAACGTATATGTGGTGGTTACACCAGATCAAATTGATGAAATCATTTCTGCGGAAATTCCTGATCCAGAGAAAGATCCAGTATTATTCGAAGTGGTGAAAACCAATATGGTTCATGGACCTTGCGGACACTACAATCCCTTTCCGGTTTGTGTGTCTGACAATAAATGCACGAAACACTATCCAAGTGCTTTTCTTTCGGAAACACAAACTGGAAATGATGGATATCCACTCTATCGGCGTCGCTCACCAGACGACAAGGGTAGAACAGTTGAATATTGCAGTTTGGTAAAATCGATCAAATACGTTTGCAAGTCCGTCACCAAAGAAAGCAACATGGCGGTTATTGGCCTTGAACGAGATGAGATTAGCATACATACATATATCAAATCGGTCGATACGTGTACTGCAATGAAGCGTGTTGTAAGATATTAACTTTTGCAATTCATGAACACTTCCCGACTGTTGTGTGTCTCGCAGTTAATTTGGAGAATGGCCAAAGAATGTATTTCAAACCAGAGAATACAGTGGAAAACCGCAACAAAACAAAATTAACATTGACGAGTTTTTTCTGAACTTTCGTCAGTGATCCGTTTGCGAGAACTCCATGTTCGGAAATACTTGATATTATACATGGAATGCATCGTCGAAGAGATAGTTGCACAGAAAGCAAGGCCAACCAGTAGATAGACAACCAGGTGTCTGGTGTTCTCAACTAATACATTAGGACGAATTTACACAATCCACCCGAAAAAACGCTTCTACCTTCGGTTGCTATTGATTAATGTACGTGGTTTGAGTCTTTGCGTAGTGTGAATGCTACGGTGTGTGCAATTTTTGAGAAGCATGTCAGCAATTACAATTGCTGGAACATGATAATCAATGAAATCAAGCGATGGACGATGCGATAGCTATTTCGAATACAAATGAAGTTCGCACACTTTTCGCGATGATCATTTCGACATGTCACCCTTCAAATCCGCGTCAATTATGGGATACGAACAAAAATGACATTGCCGAAGACATTTACATCGTATTCGAAAAAGAATTGGAAATGGGCAAATTCAAGTGGATACTTCAAGTGATTTGATATCAATTCCACTTGCATTTTTTCAATTCACTTGAATGAAAGATGAACTCATCACTAATGTTTATCCAACCATTGGCCAAATTATCGTAACTACGATTGCTTAAGTGAACTCGCAAAAATACCGATGTTGTTGACTTAAACTGGAAGATTCAAAGTCAAATTCCGGGAGACTTCCGTTCATACAAATCGATCGATCATCTTGACAATGAAGACGACGCCGTGAAATATCCAGTGGTATTTCTAAATTCTTTGGACAGGCTTGGTATTCCACCGCATCTTTTGCGTCTCAAAGTTGGATCTGTCGTTATTATGCTTCGCAACCTTCATGCGCCGAAACTGTGTAATGGAACCTGACTGGTTGTGCTTGATTCTACGAATTCCTTTGAGTTCTAACCATATGCCATTTCAGTTCAAACGTATTCCGTTTCCAGTGAAAATTGTATTTGAGATGACAATCAACAGGACACCACGATAGTCGCGTAGTGTATGGCTTACATTTGGAAATGTTATGTTTTCCACATGGCCAGATATACGTGGCGTTCTCACGAGTTCGAAAACCATCTTTTCTGTACACCGGAACAGAATCCAAGAAATGTTGCGTTGCATTGAAAAAAAATTAAATGATAAATTCAAATTTATTTTCATTTCAAAACACATAATATCACGCAGGACAAAGGCTGCGGGCTCAGCTAGTTTTTCATAAACTTTATTTATAGATTTCTATGTTCACTTTGGTTGTTCTTATTATTTCGAACACATACAAGGTCTGTCGCAAAAGAAACAGGACTGTTAAAAAAAACAACAAAAAATTAATATTTTTCAAAAGTTATATTTTTTATTCAAAGTACCCTGCCTCACGGTATTGTGGTCGAGCACGACGAATGCGTGACAAGGTAAAACACCGCATTAATCGTTTGGCCAGGTCGGACGAACTCTCGGTGTACAATACCCTCGGAATCGTAAAAACAAATCAGCATTGTCTTTATTTTTGACTTCTGAAGACGACCGACTTCTGATCGTCACAGAGGTCCTCACGACCTTCTTGGAATCGCTTAAACCACTCATGCACATTACTACGGGATAGGCACTGATCACCATAAACTTTTTTCATCATTTGAAATGTTTCGGTAAACGTTTTCCCAAGTTTAAAACAAAATTTAATATTTGCTCTTTGTTCAAAATGCGTTTTACGACCGATGACCAAAAGCTGCTGTCACTTTTTGATCGATAACATCGATTGTAGTTATCCAATTGTCTTAAAATTTTTACGAAATGTCAACAAGAGATCAAACTTTTATTTCATATACCCACCAATAGGTGGCGCCACCAGAAACAGTTATATTTAAAAAGTTCTGTTTCTTTTCAGACCTTGTATTTTACAATGACGCTATTTTGATGATGCGAAAATGTGAACCAATGAAACTCCATCAAATACCAGTGTTTGTCGATGGTATGGTGAACTCAATCGAGGTCGCAGGTCACTCCATGACGAATTTTGTGAAGGTCGACTAAAATCAGTGGTTGTTCCGGAATCATTAGAGAGACTAGCATACACTCAATATTGTATGGACATTTGACTGAGAAAAAAATTGTTCCCGTTGGATAGACAAAAGGGCTCTAGTCGATTAATCGAAAGAAATATTAACAAAAAACGATAACGGTGCTTCGAAACATGTCTCTGAAATCATGACGAGTGATGAAATATTGATTTAAGTGTATGAGGCCAAAAGTAGCCAGCAGTCGACTGTAGGGGTGTTTCAACATAAGCCGTATTCAAGGAAGTTGTTCGCACGCGAAGCACTTCCAAACAATTGTTTCCTTTTTTTGAAAAACTGCACATGTCGCAACCATACCACTAGAACAATGCAGGATAGTAAATTCTGAGCGGCACTCAACCATTTCTTTACCAGTTGTTTTTCAAGGAATCAGGACACCGAACCAAACAGTATCATTTTTGAGCACTCAAAACTTCGGTTTGATGCGTCATCCACCGCACAGTTCTGACTTGGCACCGAATAACTTCTTTTTATTCCCGTACGAAAAAAAAATTACTATAAGAGGTCGTTTTTCGATACCTGAAGAGGATGTTAATGTGTCCTCAAGACATGTTTTGGAAAAACATCAATCAGAGTGGCAAAAGTGCTTCGACAATTGGTTGAAACGCATACAAAAGTGCATAGAAAACGTAAAAGAAAACACTTCTACAAGTTAACTTAAATGTCCTTCTTCCTCATTACACATAAAATGTACATACATATATGAATTTTATTGGTTTTTTTATTGAAAATATTGCGCTACTTTCCTTATTCCACTGAATTCAGGTTTTTTTGTTTTTTGGGCTCAGAGTATCTCGAAGGAATCAAGACGATGACTTCAAATAACCCTACAAGAAGTAGTCTAATGGTGTTAAACCACAACTTTTTGAAGGCCATTCAATGTCACAATTTCTTGAAATAATCGAACTACTAAACTTGTCTTGCAATAATTTGGTTTTAGCACGTGCTGTGTGGCTCGCAGGCCCATCTTGTTGGAACCAGATGTTGGCAAAATCAACTGCCTTCAATTACGGCCATAAAAAGTTGGCTATTATCGATTTATACCGGTCTCCATTGACAGCAACGGTGTCACCAGTTTCATTTCGAAAGAAGTACAGACCGATAATTCCACCAGACCAAAATCACACCAAACTGTCAACAGATGAAAGTGAACCTCAGAGAAGACTATTTTCTTAAAAAAATCATTATCGTTTTCAAGTTGTTCCAAGGAAAAATCAGCAAATTCACGAAGTTTATGGTAGTCCAATTTCTTCAGTTTTTGAGTGAGAATAATTTTATACGAATGCAAGCCAGAAGCCTTTCTCAAGATCCGCCAGGTTGTGGTTTGAGATAATCCCAATTCTTAAAAATGCCTTGCAATTGACAATTTCACTCAACTTGTCAGACGAATAGACACTCGGAATACAACCCGCCTTGTCATCCTTATCATTTATATGTATATACATAACCCAATATCTATCCCGCTTAGTTTTAGTTGATACAAATAACCGCTAGGTGAACAAAACTCTTATACTCTCTGTTGCAACAAATTGCGAGAGCATAACAACCGAGATATTTTTATTCTACATAAAATTCAACTGAACCAAATGGAAATCTTTGGGAATTAGTTGATTTTGGTACGAATTCCGAATGACATTCATATGTTATGTATCTGAGTGATTATAAACTTATAATACTTTATACTATGGTATATGTATAGTACATCAATCCCAAACTATATAATTGAATTAGTCCATGTCCATGATATGAATGATGCCATATTGTTCATACTTTTTCATATTCCTTTTCGTTTAATTATGCATATATACACACTTCTATCAATAGTCACTAACTAAGTAAACGTCAAATGGTTTTCCTTTCGGCCCACTTCGGTGCTCCCTGTTGAAAACACTTTGTTTACAAAATACTTAACTATTGCACAATAGCCATAAAATGCCGGGTGTTTTAAGTTGTCGGCCTTATTGTTCTAGCACATGTACAAGTAGTTCAAATGTCAGAACCAGCAGCAAAGCTTTTTGACAGACTTAATTGCTTTGGTGGCATTCTATTCACTCTACTCACTTCTAAAGTAAACCAAACCGAAAACTTTTGAAATTTGTACCTATATTTAAAACACAAATAAAAAAAAACAATTTTGTTTTAAACTAACAATTGAAAAGTCTGTCAGTAACTAACGAAACTTCATGAATTCCAATAAAACAAAGTTCCATAGGTTCATGTACGTATTAACAAAATGCATAAATGCAGTTAGAAAACTTGTATGTATTAGTTTGCATATATTATTTAAGGTACCGTTCAGAGTTTTCAAATATCAAAACATGGAATCAATTTATATAATAAAATAGATTGTAATTGGGTAAATAAAATTAATTTATTATAACAAACAAAAAATTTCAAAAAATTGAGAGCAGTAGTAGAGCAGAGCTAATGAAAATTTTCATTTGCTACTGCTCCGCATGTGATTGTTGTTTCTTTCTTTTTTGCTATTTTCTGTCAAATATTTGAATTAATTGAACAATTCAACCAAAAAAATGTTATGCAAATCATTTTGGCACTTGTTGCGTCAAGTGGCTTTATAAATCTAAAATCAAATATTTTAAGAAATAAATTAATAAAATGAATTAGATAATAATTGAATTCAATAAATTATAAAATGTTTTTTATATTATGTAAAATGTTTACCATTTTTATATTACCAAAAACATCATCTATTTCAAATGTATTACAATACTCAATTACTATGAATTTTCGAGATTAATTTTAACTACATATGTATGTACCTTTTTTATATGTATATGTACATACTTACCACTAGTTTAAGATGTTAGGTTAAGTTTTAGGCTAAACCATGAAATTTTGGTAATAAAGAATTCTATTGTACAAAAAGCATTATCGCGAACGGACGTTTTCTTAACCGGCATCTTTTAAATTCGCTTAGGCACAGGCACGTTCTCAGAATTCGCGCAACCCAATTAATTTGTTCGTCTATACCCAGCGCGATAATGGTTCACCGCTTATATCGGGTGATTTTTAAGGCTTAACTTTTTAAAAAAAAAACGCATAAAATTTGCAAAATCTCATCGGTTCTTTATTTGAAACGTTAGATTGGTTCATGACATTTACTTTTTGAAGATAATTTCATTTAAATGTTGACCGCGGCTGCGTCTTAGGTGGTCCATTCGGAAAGTCCAATTATGGGCAACTTTTTCGAGCATTTCGGCCGGAATAGCCCGAATTTCTTCGGAAATGTTGTCTTCCAAGCTGGAATAGTTGCTGGCTTATTTCTGTAGACTTTAGACTTGACGTAGCCCCACAAAAAATAGTCTAAAGGCGTTAAATCTTTTGGTGGCCAACTGAACATGCATCCCGAAAAATGCACTGTTTGGTGTGGTTTGTACGCTGGTGGAATCATTGGACCGTATTTTTTCAAAGATGCTGTTGGACGCAACGTTACGGTGAATGGCGATCGCTATCGTTCGATGCTAACAAACTTTTTGTTGCCAAAAATGGAAGAACTGAACTTGGTTGACATGTGGTTTCAACACGATGGCGCTACATGCCACACAGCTCGCGATTCTCCATTTTGAGGGAAAACTTCGGAGAACAATTCTTCAAGAAATGGAAAAGTTGGCCACCAAGATCATGCGATTTAACGCCTTTAGACTATTTTTTGTGGGGCTACGTCAAGTCTAAAGTCTACAGAAATAAGCCGGCAACTATTCCAGCTTTGGAAGACAACATTTCCGAAGAAATTCGGGCTATTCCAGGTAAATGCTCAAAAAGTTGCCCAAAATTGGACTTTCCGAATGGACCACCTAAATTTTAAATGAAATTATCTTCAAAAAGTAAATGTCATGTTAACGTTTCATAAAGAACCGATTTTTGCAAATTTTATGCAAAAAAAAGTTATCAAGCTCTTAAAAAATCACCCGATACATTTTCTTTGAAAAATGCTTCGAAGAAAATTCTACGTAGAATTCTTCGATACCAGGTAATGCATAAAAGTAAGCTTTGCGGCTAAATTCTACTGCGTTCATATTTACAATCAAGTAAGTACATGAAAAACGTTACAATACAATATGTAAACAACAAATACAGGTTGATGAAATCAATTTTTTAATAATATAAATATTTTCATTATTCCGTCAAATCGTCAAGCCAAGATTTGCAGAAAGTTGGTTGTGTTTAGGTGAGCTGCAATTTGAATTAACAATTATGTTTATTTTTGTGTTTAAACTTTAAATAAAGAATAAAAGAATATTTTTGAATAGGCATAGTATGTGAGACTAATTAAAAATGAAGAAAACAAAGCACTTTAATGCGTTATTATTTGGTAAGTTTTTCGTGTTTTTAGCATTGAAGGAAATTTATAACTACAAAAAAGTAGTGTAAAAGTAAAAAGCTTCACCGAATCGGAGTATGCTCACTAGGGTGCTTCAAAAAAAAAATTTTGAATTTTTTTTTCATCTTTTACCCCCTCAAACGTTAGTGATTGACAAACAAAAAATCCTCCCTCAAGCCAGGCGCCGTAGCTTAACTGTAAGGGGTCGCTATTTTTTTAGGTTCCTATACATTTAGCAAAATAATTTTCGTTTTTTCATTCAAACTAAAATTTCACCAACTAATTTTCGTTTCTCAAAAATAACTATCACATATTCAGAAAGTTGGCTTTTCAAACTTTAAAAATGCCCACGACAAAATTATTATTCTCAGAAACTTTTTTTATTTTTAATGAAAAAATTCCAAATTTCAAATCACTATGTTTAATCGCCTAATTGAGATAATCAAACTTTGTCGCAGAAATCAATTCAAAAATTTTTTTTTTAAGCACCCTAATGCTCACCAAATTTAAAAAAGTATCAGACTCGTCAAAGGCCGTTTCTCAGCCACAGACTCAGCCACATAGTAATTAAAAGAAAACCATTCCTTTTTATTATACTTATTTTCATAACGAAATACATAAGTACATGCACTTTCATAAATAAAGCAAAATATGCAATTTTTTCTATTCTACCATTGTTCTTGGCATAGAAGAATTCTTCGTTAATTCAGGCATCGAAGAATTCTTCGTTAATTTAGGCATCGAAGAATTCTTCGTTAACTTTGGCATCGAAGAATTCTTCGTTAACTGTGGCATCGAAGAATTCTTCGTTAACTGTGGCATCGAAGAATTCTTCGTTAACTGTGGCATCGAAGAATTCTTCGTTAACTTTGGCATCGAAGAATTCTTCGTTAACTTTGGCATCGAAGAATTCTTCGTTAACTGTGGCATCGAAGAATTCTTCGTCCTTATGGTAAGCGAAAGGGGTGATCTGTTACTTTTCCTAGGACATCACCGTGTTAATTTTCATCGATCGGAGTAAGCGATACAATCATGCTGCATCGTTAACCTCGCTCGCTTACCAATGTCTACCATATCCCGCTGTTTAGTTTTTTACCTAACAAAACTCGGAGCAGAGCAGAGCACATACTTTTACATGTTATACTATGGCTCCCGACAAAGTGAGAGCGGTAGCGATAGCAAAATGAAATGCTACAGGAGTAGCGTAGTTTTTCAAACCCTGGTTTAAATCTAGTTTTAATTATTTTTTCCACTTCTTTATTTGTTGCTGGTTGAATTTCATTAACGGAACGCAACTAAACGTTTTAGTTAGTTTCTTTGAAAAAACTTCTGTGTTTGGATTTCTGAGGGGTGTATTCGACATTTCTGTTGACTCAGAGCTGGTCGCAAAACAGTTCCACAAAGGAGTTCCCTTAGTTTAAGTTTATTAAAGACAACAGTGTAAAACAATATTTTATAAATAAAGTGAAATGCATGAAAATAATAATATTTAAACAAAATGTGTTTTTAATTATGCATGGTACACAATGTACAAGGTAGTGAGAAAATTGGGAATTATAAAAATGAAAATGGTTGATGAGATAACTAGTGTCAATTGGGTACGGCCAATGTCATCGTCATATACACATACATATACATATGTAAGAACAGCATTGTCAGTCTTCTGGTGAATAACTAATAGCTAATGAACTTACTAGTGTTTCACTGTACAGTTGTACTGTGGGGATGTCCAGTGAAAGAGTGAGAGAGAGATGAGAGAATGTGGTTTTACAAAAAATTTGCATACCGGTCTGAAAATCTCCCATAGACGTTTATACAAATTTCATACAGTTACCAGTTTTTAGCAATTAAAATTATTCTCAATACATTTGCACTCATTACTTTTCATTAAATGCAGATCCAGATAAAACTAAATACGAGTAATTGTTTTATATACATACATATGTATGAATTTTATTTCAAATCGGGTATGTTAAAATGTGTCTTCATTTCATACATCGTTCCCGTTATTTTATGGGCTGGTGCAACTCCCACGTACGCTACGAAGTTTTCGCAATCATTGTTACTTTTTTCCGAATGAAAGTTATAATAAGCAATTTATAAATCCCTTATGGGGTTATACACAGTTAGAAGGGCGAAAAAGCGAATTTTCCCGTTTTTTTCTGAGAAAACTTTTAAATTTATTAATCCACAAATTTTTTCACATGTTATTGTATCTTTTAACTGTATATTAAGACTTGGTATTGGTAAAAATATTTATTTGGAAATCACTCTGAAACACATTTTCATTTGCGTGTAACTTCGAAAATATTCATCGGAACGATATTAAAATCTATAAGTATTCTTAACTGTAGCCACATTAAGAAGATAAAAAAAAATCCATTTTTTGAAAATTCCGACCGCATACTCCCCCTATGTTGTACCCGTATTACATATAAATTGCATATATGTATGTATGTACAGTTCTGTTTATAATAATAGCAAGGCCCATAAAAGAATAAGTGCAAACCAATCTTAATCCAATTTTTATCCGGATACTGACGAATACCTGTATATACAAAAAATATGACATGTTTCATCGCATGCGATAAAGTTAAAATAATTTCTTAAAAAGGTCTATAGGTTTCTTCATAAAAAACAACAAAAGCATTACCTAATTAAAATTTAATAATTATTTCGATATAATGGGTTGTCAAAAAAGTCTTGCGGTATTTTTTTTTTTTTTTTTATTGAAATTGAAATGAATTTTTCATAACTCATGCCCAGCTCTTGACCGATGCTAGGCTGCTACTATGCCGGTCTCTTTCGACCAATTCAGCGATTTTATCGCAATTTTCGACGACAGGCCTTCTGGAGCGTGGCGCATCTTCGACCACCTCTACACCAGAACGAAAACGTTGAAACCATCGTTGTGCGGTGGAAATGGAAACTGTATCGGGTCCATAAACTGCACAAATTTTATTGGCGGCTTGAGATGCATTTTTGCCTTTATCGTAGTATTATTGTAAAATATGCCGTATTTTCTCTTTATTTTGCTCCATGTTTGCAACGCAATAACTCACGAACGACTTAAAAGAAACGACAATCAATCAAACACGTGTTAGCGCGTGAATAAAACTAGAACTACGCGCTTTCAGCGCCAACTAGCGAAAATACCGCAAGACTTTTTTGACAACCTAATATTTGAGCTGATCCATAATGCTGCGAGTTTCCTTACCATGCAAAAGATAAGTCAATTATCTGTAAAACATTTTTAAACCAAGGGCAGTTATCTCTAATCAATTTTTTAAGAATAAAAATTCAGTTACATTTTCTGCACTTTGACGAGTTCAAATTATGCTTGACTGCCTTAAGTTTAAAAGATAGTAGGAAAAGTCTCGATTGATATTAATTATGTTTCTACGTTTGTCACAACTTAAAGTCATCTATTTTTAATTGATCATCTCTCTAGGGGTAGGGTATACATAGTATATATAATATATGGCATAATACATCTTGTTCATGTGTTATCGCTTTGTGCCGCCTCCATTACAACTTTCATTATTTCCATCCGCGTTCTTAGTTTGCGATCATGAGTAATCCGTCGCAATGTTGGCAACAGACTAATCACGAAATGATAATCGTCATCCTCTTTACCAGTGGTTTCCTTTCCTACCTCTTTACTTTTACTTGTGTTGTAAATACTTGTATTCCTAGTAAGTTCTATCGGATTTTTTTTATTTATAGAAAATTCGGGTTCCATTATATTTGTGGAGTTCTCCGAAGTAGCAGCCGTGTCCGCAACTTTGTCGTCTTCATCTGCTAATATTATGACTTCGTCTTTAATTTCTATTTCCGGTATTTCAATGTTTGTCGAAGTTTTGCTAACATTAATAACAGGCGGGATTCGTTGTGATTGATTGCCAGGTGTGGATTCTTAAGTAAATGCAAAATTGAGATATACATACATATGTTACATTAAAATAACTTTAATATAAAATAAGTATATTGAGTGAAAATAAAATGAATACCTGCTCCATTTTCCAATTGTGAATGAGTCTGTTCGAAGCGAACGTTATTTATACAACTCACATTTTCCCTTATACGAGTATTAGATTTTTTTGTGGTAAGAGGCTCATTACATGCTTCTATTATATTGGAATTGCTTCTAGATCGTGTTGAGTATTGAGCTTCCCTGCTTTTCTTCACTGCACACTTTTTCCTACGCATTTTGATATCGGTTCTTGCAGATAAATTCTTGATTTGAATTTTCGGAATTTGTGCCCTTGGTACTAAGAGTTCATTTGCAGTTTCATGCGGTGGCTAAAAAAAATATATATATTTAAAAATCGCTGTCATCTTATATAAGGATAAAAATACTTCAAAGAAATGTGAGAGCATGTGAGGGGTTGTAGAAAATGACACAAAATATTTATAAACTTTGAATATTAAATTAAAATTGAAATTCAACGCTGTGCGTACCCCCATAGAAGCATTGTATTTTATTGTTTCAACCGACTCATTGTGTATATTCATTTTAATTGGCCTATGAAGATGGATTGCCGAATTTGCTAGTGGAGGTGAATCACCACTTTCCTGATGTTCCTTGTAAGCTGCATTTGAATGATCGTGTGCTGTAAAGTTGTTTAATTTCGTATCGTAAGTTAAATCTATACAAAGCAGCTTTTATATAGTTACCTGTGGGAAAGATCTGGGTCATAAAATTGCCTGATGTACGAAAGACCTTCGAATGTGATCCCCTTGTTTTCATATTTTTTTCATGACATTCTCTTCTTACAATTTCCGTTTCTTCTGAATCGGGACATGCTTTGAATTGCCGAGGACGCAAAAATTTGCGAATGAAAGACATATCGTCGAAATGCACCCATGATGATTCAATCCCGTCGACCACTTGCCTCTTCAGATCTCTACGGTATTGATCACGCAAGGACTGCCAATTTTTACGAACTAGTTCTCCTGCAAAACTGTTAATTAAAGCAAGTAAGGAAGGGCTAAGTTCGGGTGTAACCGAACATTTTATACTCTTGTAACTTGCAAGAATTACAATTTAACATCTTAAGTTATTTTCCTGGCTTTGATATTTATAACTCAAACACTGACCGACATTGTCTTTATAAGGTTCGTTAGAAAAATGCCTTCAAAAGCCTTCTTTTCACAGATCACGCTTGAGACGTGTCAAACTGCTATGTTATTTATATTCAGAATTGTTTGGCATTTTGCAAGAATGTGTTTCGCGCGCTTAATTTTCTTCAATCTTTGAATTTGGCTTATATCTTTCTTAAAAATAGTGATAGAACTTAAAGATGCATTTTTCTAGCTTTGTCTAGCGACGTGTCACTCTCACAGTTACCCTATGCTTTGAATGTAACAAATACTTTTATTTCTAAAAAAAGGCAATTAATATTTTTAGTATCCATTTTTTTATTAGTTATTTGTTAATTTTAGAAGAGTACAGAAAAAAATTAAAAACTAAAAAAAGTAAAAAATTTCAAAAATTATGAGCTGACGAAGTGGGGGGTCTCTAAAAATTTCCACATACCCATGATTTCAACCCTCCTTTTTATCTGAAACCAAAAAAAAAAAAAGATTATTAATCTAGAATAATGTCACAATGGCCGGAACTACGGAAAAGTGGTAAAATTTTTTTTTCACAAAATGGCGACTGCCTGAAAAAAAAGTATTTTTGGATCACTTTTTTTGACTATTTCGAATTTTTTGAAAATAATAAAAATAAAAATTAGGGGATGGGGCTAGTTCCAACCATAGACAAGCATATAAAGAAGACTCTATAAAAATTTCAAGTAAATCGGTATAGTAGAACCTGAGAAATTGTGGGTATCGTTCCAAAAAAGTCAGTTTTGAGAAAAACGCGTTTAAAGTTTAGGAGACAATTCTAGTGAACACGGACGCCACGTCACAAAATCGGCTGTATCTCCAAAAAATAAGTCGAATTTTGAAAAATCCTTCCAAGTTCATATTTTTGAAATTCTAAACTTTCAAGATATGCAAAAAAAAATCGATTTTTTCAAAATCCTAGACAAGAATATCTCCTTAAGGCGTTAGTGGGTTTAAAAAAAAAACGATTTTTTTTATTATCTTATTAAATTCTACAATACCTCTGGAATATTGTCCAAAATTTTCAAGTTGACCCGAGTTTTGGAGATACAGACTTGAGAACTTGTGACCTCGAGGCTAGCTAGGCTAAGTGAGCCGTCTTTAAACGCGTATTTCTCGAAACTGTGCTTTGAAGTCGGTTGGCAAGATTTCTCGAGAACTACTCAACCATTTTTTTCATTACAACTATTTGAAAAAAAATGTTGCGAAATTTTCACTGTAATTTTCATTGTCTGCCAACAATCCAATTTTCAGTTTTTTTCCTTCGTCCAAGTTCTTATTTAAGGTTTTAACTAAAACACCCGAGTAACCTCATGTAACCCTTAAGAGTTAAAATCTTTGGGCCTAATAGATTCTTGTTAATTATATACATAAGTTGGCTGTGTTGTTATGGAACTTGTGAGAAAATTCGTATGTATTTAATAGCCTTGACAGACGGCAGCGTTAATCCGGATTAACTGCGCACTTAATCAGATCCAAATTTGTGGATGACAGACGGCAGCAATGCAAGTTGAAAACTCTCGTAAACAGCTGATTGTCATCCTTATAATATTTTCAATGAAAATGGATATAAGATAAACATTGCGGTTGCTAGCCGACCAATTTATACAAAACCATTTTTTATTACAAAAACATTTCAAAATTTTTAAAACTACATCATAATATAAAACTTCTGTTTTATTATTGAAAATTTCAAAAACAGTGCTCCTGTTTTTCATTCAGAATAAATTAAAATTGGCCATTTTAACAATGCTATAACTCGTTTACTTAGCTAAGTATAATATCAAGCGTATTAGGTTCTGCAAACAAAATGTGGTTTAATGAGTTTAGAGTTCAACATCGTTTCTGTTCTCAGCATCTATAAATACTATATACATATTAGTACATATGTATATCAACATAAATATATCCACCACACATTTGTATTGCATGCTGCAAGATGTGAATTTCAACGTACTACTAAGCGCATGCAACGGAACGTAGAGAGAATTCTGGTAGGCATTCTTTTGCCTCTGCGTTGTACGCTTTACTAGCGATACGAGTATGTTCAGACGAAGACTCTTTTTGGCGCCGAGTTTTTGTAGACGAGGGGACGACAAGAAAGACGAAGGGAAAAAAGTTTCGAAATTATTTTCATGGTTGCGATGGCGCTCGGTGTCAAATGAATATTTACTTTATGTTCGGAAATTTGAATAGTATTATCTATTTTAATATTTAAAATGCATATAGTATATCTGCAAATGTGCATAATATGACAGAAATATTTTAGAAAAGCGTAAATAAGGATAAAGGTTAGGTAATCAAAAATATTTTGCACACAAGAATTTGTGAATGTGATATGAAAGAAAATGTAGAAAATTGTCCGACTGAAGTTGTCGGTGCCTTACACCAAAAGAGAAAATGCCGATACTGAGCGACAAAAAGACTCCACGTTTGAGCGCCGTTTAAGTGCATTACATACAATATGATCGCTGTGCGCAAGCGAACATAAAAACATGTAAGCAAAGAAGAAATTGTGAATGTGTTGTAGTTGTATGCACTCTAAATCCACAATTATATTTTGTATGAGAACGGTGCAATCCCAGCAAGGAGAATCTTAACAACTTTTTACTAGGTTTTTATACATACATATGTACATATGTAGAGGATTTGATAAATGTATGTATTTTTAGTTTTATGTATGTAAACCTTTTGGTAAGTTCCCAATTATCTTAAAGTTTATATTCTTGTTTCCTTTTTAATTAATTCTACATAAAGCTTCGAGCACATTTTTCATTTTGCTATTTTTGGTGAAAGAGCGAGCGATCTGGAGAATAATTCGTTTATAGTATCAGTTGATTTTCATTTGGGATAAATTTATTATTTATTTTACTTCAAAGTGATGATTTCACTTTTATTAATTCTATAATTCATAATCGAAAATTGATTGCAATGAAAAGCAAAGCAGCAGTTTTACATTACATTTATTAAAAAAATGATTATGTATGTTTCTATATAGATATTTAGCATGGAAGTGCCAAATACAATTTCTGTAATGTAGTAAATATGGCAACCGGAAAATGTAGTTACGTTCAAAAAATGTGTCGTAGCTTTCTCAGTAACAAAAAACGTTATTCTATACATATATATATACATATATGTATGTATGTATGTATATTTATTTACATTTGGTTTCACGATTTTATAACCACACACATATAATTTATAACCTGCTCACATTTGTTCGCAAACACTTTCCTGCAGGGTCTAAAAGTCTATTTGCAACGAACCACTTGCTCACAAATAGTAAAAGCATTTGTACATATCTATGCAGAGTATGTATGTACAATCGCAAATACTACGAAACACTCACCCGGTTTGCCCAACTCTTTTCCTATTGAGTTCCAGATTGCCGTTTTCTTCGCATAGCTGAGGCGAACTTTTTTCGTCTTATCCCATATAATTTCATTTTTGTGAACTAATTTAATAAGTTCGGAACGATATTCTTTATTTTCCTCAATATCCATCACTTTCAACAAACCACTTTAACTACTGGACAACAAACACTATACTCTATCAAACTGCTTGCAAACACACACTGACTCAATGTTACTCACTCGTGCTATGTAAACACTCGTGTCGTTCTGATGAGTATAGCGAGAGAGAGAGAGCGAGTTGAGTGAACGTGTTTTCGTAAAAACATGCATGTCGGAAAATCTCTCATGGTTGCTTGTACAAATTTCATACAGTTACTACGCACGCGTAGGCTACAAAGTGTTCACGAACAGTTTTGCATTTTATTCAATTCAATTTAAAATTAGCGATTCAAAAATGTATGTCGAACATAAGCCTATTTAGTGATGTAACAAAGAGTGTTTTTTTTTTAGATAAGTGGTTTACAAGAAGAAATAAAACGTATATATTTTATGGCCAAGAATTTTGGCAAAAAATTGTACTCAGGTCATAGTTATTCAAATTATTTAAATGTTGTCGTGGTACTCCAAAATACTTATGTTTAAAATTCCAGAATATGCGGTATTTTGCGGGAATTTGAAGGCTAACACGTTATTTTTTCTATAGGTAGTAAAAAATTTACACCAAAGTTTTCTGAACACATTGCAGTAATTTTGTTCTTTGAAACACCCACAACAAAATCTTGGTGAAAAATATACTGCACACACTGTAATATCAAGTGACATGCATGTTCTAGTTGTAGTGGCTAATTAGTACGAGAATCTCTTGGATTGTATGGTTCGGGTTGCTTGTTTTCGAAGTCATCCAACTGTGGGCGCAGGAATAGTGCTGTTTTGCCGGAGTCGGAAAATAGAGAAAAATGGAGTTTGTTAGGGAATGTCATGAAGGGACTCATTGCATTCTGGACATAGGTGTGTTTGGTATATCAGGTTTGATTCTGATTAAGTAGAGTTTAACCTTCTACGGTATCCAGAAAGAAGTTGAGCAAGGGACACTTTATTCTCAGGGCAACTCGAACTGTTTGTCTGCAATGGGTGGTGATTTGACTGAGAGTATGGTATGTCATTCACTGGGAGAGATTCGGTGTTGATGGCTTGTTGCATAAGAAGTCTGGTCGGCGTACTGTTCGATTTCAACGTAATCCCAGAAAGACCTTATGATATTCCTAGGAGGTGGCTCCGCTTTAAGCCGACGACTGCAAGATTATTTCAAGGGAGAGAGTGTCAACCTCCTTGCAGAAAAAAGAGAAAAAAGATAGCTATTTACTCGTAAAAATTTAAATTACATGCATTTAACAATAATGCAAGCAGCCTGTATAGCATTTTCATAAACTATTTCCAGGACATTACTTGTATATTTTAACCCGCTTTTAATTAGTATTTCAGAGTCATCATGAGTTCTATCATCTGAATGATTTGCAACTACTAGACTATTTAAAATTTGTCCTGTTGGTAAAATGTATTTCTGATACCAAGCAGATACCAATGTTATTAGATCTAAGGAATAATTTACCTTCTCCTGTGTGGTTGGAATGTAGTGGAGATTATTGGTTCATTCAAACTGTTTAGCATCAAATATTTCGAAAGGGTCCTCCTTGATTGAATTTCTGTTTTCAAGTAGTACCTGCGCATAATTTGGGTGGCTTCCGTTAGCGTTAGACTGAATGTTCTATGGCAAATCTGTGTCTTTGTTAGACTCTTTAGTTTGATGTTACATAGAATACTTAACGCATCCATATGTTTTTATAGAATACGTTTTAGTATGTCCGTCTTCTGGGTTTCGAAAACACTGTCCAATACTTTCTGGGACTACATTAATTAGGTATATCAGATCATACATTTACATATTTATGCATTTCTGCTTGGTAATACGACTCCTAATGTTGCTAATATTCCTCACGTAACGACATAACTTTTCAATTTCACTTTTAATTGATTCTATTGGAATAGAAAATTGAAGATTTCAGCTACAGGTACAACTCTAAAAAACGCTCTTAAAACAAGATGGCAAGGGTGACACAAAGCCTTGTCTTTCTAAAATATTCTTAATAATTATATAACTATCCACAAACTATTATACATATATGTATATTACTATTATAGCTTGACTTTTTTGATGGGAACTTGCAATATAATTTCCCGCATATCCCACAGAAAGCGACCTGGATAAAATCTTTTGTTTACGTTTAATGTTTTCTTGATTTTTCGGCTTTAATTTAAGCTCAAACATTTCATATTAGATTGGCATCAGGTGACTGTTATGGGCAATCTAACGAATACAATATGGTTTTCTTATTTCCATTGAGTACAGACTCCGCTCTCATGTTTCGGATGATTGTCTTCTTACAGTATTATTAATATAAAGTATTTCAGCTGACTTAGTATTCCTATGGCAGTTGCAGAAAAGTGTCGATAAACTTGTTCCTTTTGGATGGTTGATCTTAACCAAACACGCCTCAAGGAGTTGAACAATACAAAAGTCAGTAAATATAACATTGCTGCAATCACGGTTGACGTTTTCCAGCGCCTAATGCAACTTTTTTTCAAGCAGCTCACGACTTCCGGTCTTTGACCAAGTAGGGTAGCCTAAGAACATCCGTTTGAAGGCGAGCTAAAGTGAGAAGGCGAAACGTCCCCTACATAGGGTTGTGCGCTGGGTTTGGTACCCGCCACGTAAAAAACACTACCAATGAAAAATTACCAACAGCCTCGGAAGAGAAACCCCCCTTTTGATGACGACCATGGCAAACGAAATAAGGACTACGAATTGAGGGCATGCACCTGGAATATCCGGTCCCTTCATTGGGAAGGTGCCGCTGCCCAGCTGGTTGATGTCCTCGTGAAAATAAAGGCTGACATCACCGCCGTCCAAAAAATGCGATGGACGGGACAAGGGCAGAGACGAGCAGGTCCTTGTAGCATTAACTATTACTGATATTGATATCATCTGCCTCAACACCCGCGCCGTTAGTTCTGCTTTCTCCAGACTGGACAAGGAAGCAATGCAAATGGGTCTGGCAGTGAACGAGGGCAAGACGAAATATTTTTGTTGACAGTCATAACTTTGAAGTTGGAGATAGTTTCGTATATTTGAGAGCCAGCATAAACACCACCAAACAATGTCAGCCTGGAAATCCAACGCAGGATAACTCTTGCCAACAGGTGCTATTTCGGACTGAGTAGGCAAAAAAGTTTTCAGATTTGGTAGCATATGGTATTTACAATAGACATAGGAGTTAACTCGGCTATAATCGCGTAAGCGGTGTCTACGCCAGTAAAGAAGAAGAAGTATATAATTCCACTGAACTAACTCATAACAATAGCCGATTTTGCTTTTAATTGAGTAATATTTTAAGAAAGTAAATTAAATTTTTATTTTCCTGACTTTTCTTGCTAATTGCTCATAATCCTTTATCTCTTATCCCTTACTCTAACTATCACTTATGGATTACTTGCGCATTACATTTCATTTATTAAACTTTCGTTTTGGGTAAGATCAAAGCGGTGAATCTCGTATCCACGAAAATAAGTAAGCCTATAACCATTGCGTGCGGTTTCTTTTGATGGTCTCCCTCTTTACCAACAATGCATCAATAAGTCGGATGAAATGGAATGTCGAATTTAAATCAAAGATTATAAGCCCACTCAACCACGTTGACGCGGTCGAATAGGCAGAAAATTGCGCAAAAACGAAAATTACGTTGGAACAATATGAATATTACTTAATTTTATAATTCCATATAATACTTCATCTTTTGATTGGACATTACCCGCTGTTGTTTTTAGTCACGCTTACTTTGTAGCGTATAAAAGGTTTATATAGTGAACAAGGAAGGAAAGGGTAAGTCGGTTGTAACCGAACATTTTATAATCTTGTGACTTGGTAGGGCAAAACAAAGCCGGGGAAAAGTTTTCAGATTTGGTAGCATATGGTATTTATGTACAACTGACAGAAATCCCTGAATCCTTAAGCGTTTGGGGTCATAATTTTTATTACCAATTGAAAAATTCTCACTAATTTGTTATTGATACATTATACTATTATATATGTATAGGGTAGTCGAAAAAGTATTATCGCATTTATAATCAAATTTAAACTTTTTTTTATTTATACTAATAAATAAATAAACGAATATGCCATTTTCCGGTAGAGACATTGTTCCATCAGAGTAAATCGAAATTTCGATTTTCCAGAACGGAAGCGAGCGAACCATTGTTGTGCTACACGAACTGAATTGTAAATTTCACAAATTTCTTTTATGGTTTGCGTAGCATTCTTCCCTTTTTTACACACAAATTTCCAAATATAGCGAATTTCTTTATTATTTTCACTAATTTCTGTAACTTTTTTTCAACTTCCCCGAATTTAATTTTTTTAAAATCTCACCTTTCCAACACTATATGGTATGACACAATGTGATTGGTAGCACTGAAGATATATGACTGCAATGACATCTATTGACAAAATACGAAAAGACTTTTTCGACTACGCAATATATACCATACTTTATTAGTGAGACGGAATTTAAAAATGGGGCTGGTGAGACATAAATCGTGATATTTAAGGATATGAGTTTAAGACCTTCAGATTTAAACCAGATTATGGTTAAGAAAATATGTCAACTTAGTGTTTTCGAAACATTAGTATTGACCTAAATAAACGTCTTAAAGTCAATTGGATATAATGGGGCTAGGGTAAGATCTCTATCTATCTCCAGATGACCTTTAATTTTGATATTAACCTAAAGCATGATCGAGCACACATTTCCACTCAATTTTATTAAGATAACAAAAAAATTTTCCGATACATTCGACACTAGTCCTCTAGTATATTAGGCGCCGGGTAATTCATAAATCGCTCTCTCGCATACCAGAAGATAGAAATTACAAAAATATGGGATATGTGTTCAAAAAAAGTACCAACTTAATTTAGAGCAAAGGAAAGATATGCTCTGAAGTTCACTAATGTACGTCACTGATTAATCGAGATTTACGATAAAAAGTTAACCATAGACATTGAGTTCCACATTTTCGCCATCTGGTGGCTGGAAAAGTTATGGCCCAATTTCGGAATTTTGGTCACCAACATTACTCGAAAACAGCTAAACCGATTAGTCTCAAATTTTAACACGAGCTTCTTAGATATATATTTTTTAGTAATTAATTGAAGATTTTTTCTCACCGATAAATACTTTTTAAGGCCAAAATTTTGCTCAAAAATCGATTTTTTTTCTTCGAGAAACCGCCATTTTGTCAAAAAATTAATCATATCAATTTTTAGACTAAACATTACTTTAATGAAATCTGTTTGGTTTTTTTAATTTCAGAGGATCCAGTTCAGAGATATAGTAATCACCACAGAACGTCTTTTATGAGAGGAGCTCCTGGAGATCAGCTGTAGTTCCTTTCCAAATTAATATTTTTACTAATACTAAGTCTTAAAATAAAGTTAAAAGATACCATAATACACATTTTTGATCAATAAATTTAAAACTTTTCTTAGATAAAAATCTGGAACATTCACTTTTTTCGGCCTTCTAACTCTATATAACCCCTTAATGAGTTTTCACATTTTTACTAGTTTCCAACATAAGCATTATATGAGAGGAGGAAATTATAATATCCGATTTCCCCCATTTTTGAACCGTATAAGGCAGTGCTAGAAGGATTTGTCTACAGCAAGTTTATCACTTTTTTTTCTGAAACCTCGTTTGGTATCCCCGCAGAACTAATACGGCTGTGTAAACTGACGTTGAGCAATACCAGTATCGGAAAAGACCTCTTCGAGCCCAGCCAAACGAGGTTTCAGACAAAGCGACTCCCTATCGTGCGACTTCTTCAATCTGCTGCTGGAGAAAATAATTCGAGCTGCAGAACTCAATCGAGCAGGTACAATCTTTGATAAGAGTGTACAGCTGCTGGCGTATGCCGATGATATTGATATCATCGGCCTCAACACCCGCGTCGTTAGTTCTGCTTTCTCCAGACTGGACAAGGAAGGAAAGCAAATGGGTCTGGCAGTGAACGCGACTTGGCTCTCACGTCATAACTTTGATGTTGTAGATAATTTCGTCTATTTAGGAACCAGTATAAACACCAGCAACAATGTCAGCCTGGAAATCCAACGCAAGATAACTCTTGCCAACAGGTGCTACTTTGGACTAAGTAGGCAGTAAAGTTCTCTCTCGACGAAAAAAACTCAAACTATATAAGTCACTCATTATTCCCGTCCTGCTATATGATTCAGAGGCTTGGACGATGACAGAAACTGATGAGCTGACGTTGCGACTTTTCAAGTGAAAGGTTCTGCGAAAGATTTATGATCCTTTAGATGGGACGATGAGCTGTACGAGATATACGACGACATTGACATAGTTCAGCGAATTAAAAGACAGCGACTACGCTGGCTAAGTCATGTTGTCCGAATGGACGAAAACACTCCAGCTCTGAAAGTATTCGACGCAGTACCCGCCGGGGAAAGTAGAGGAAGAGGAAGACCTCCACTCCGTTGGAAGGACCCAGGTGGAGAAGCACCTGGCTTCGCTTGGTATATCCATTTGGCGCCACGCAGCGAAAAGAAGAAACGACTGGCGCGCTGTTGATAACTCGGCTATAATCGCGTAAGCGATGTCTACGCCAGTAAAGAAGAAGAAGAAGTTTATCACTTTCCGAAATTTTTTGAAGCACTGATAACTCATTTTTTTTATAGTAGGGGGAATCATCGAAAGTTGGAGGGCGGAACTATAATCCGCTAAACCTAACTTACTCTCAACTCAAGACCTCCCACAGAACCAACGATTAAGTTTTACTTCGTGAGAGGTACAGGATTATAAAGTCTTCTCTATTGTGCGGACTGACGGACGCTTAATCTCAGCCTCAGTTTTGTCGTTATGAAAGCAGACGCTTCGCTAACAGCTTTCCATTTGTCAGTCGACTGCCACATGAGTGTCGTTAAATTATGGACCGCAAAACTGCCACCAAGTGTGGTTTTAAATATTCCCTTTTATTTGAAAAGCGAGAACAATAAAGTAATACTTGTTAAGAGCCTTCTACATACTCTGTACACGTCGGACAGTTCGGACTAATACATAATGTTCCCTAATAGTGGACCTAATACTGAGCCCTGGGGTACACCACTCGAGCTACTTGTAGATAACTCATTGTCTACCTCGTTTCGTTGCAATAATTACAAGTTTACCTGTGACTTAATTTTCTTAAGGCCTGAGCATTTAATGGGTTATTATTAGCTCATTAAAAATGTAATATCCTAATTGGGCAAAGTATTTATACTATATACATTAGGGTGTTTTTTTTTTGAACGTTTAATTTTTTTCAATCCCATCATAAAATTTTCTTGGAAATATCCTAAAAAAAATTCTCTGAAAATTTGAGCCCTTAATATTAACATTAAGGACTGGAGCAAGGCATGTAAAAATTTTCCATTGAAAATACACGGGAATCGATTTTTTATCTTTAAATTTCTATAGCTCAGAGGCATTTTATGGCATCGCTTTGACTTTTAGACACATATTCCTCAGAACTGAACACTGTACAAAAGTGCCCATTGCGACAAAGTCGAAACTCACACCGGCAAGGTAGTACGGGGCTCTAAACCCGATTTTTCCACGAAACTCTAATTTTTTTGTATATATCTCGTAAATGACACGAGCTATAGAAAAAATGTACATGACAAAGGAAATTTTATTTGCTACAAAAAAGATTCAAGATCAAAATCGCTATCATTAATATTTCTCGAGATATTCGGCCGTATATTTTCAATGGAAAATATTTACATGCCTTGCTCCAGTCCTTAATGTTAATATAATATTAAGGGTTAAAATTTTCAGGGAATTTTTTTTTAGGGTATTTCCAAGGAAATTTCATTATGGGATTGATAAAAATTAATAGTTCAAAAAAAAAAAAAAATCACCCTAATATACATACATACGAATTTGCTGCAAAATGCGTAATAATATATACATATACATACGTAATAAGTGCACTGCCCACTTAGGATATTACATTGTTAATCAAGCGGAAACATTTAAATTACATAGTGGAAAATTCAGGGAAATTATGTTTGAAATAATTTATGTACGTAATTGGAAGGAGAAAGCGAAATACATTACATACATATCGGGTGATTTTTTAAGAGCTTGATAACTTTTTAAAAAAAAAACGCATAAAATTTGCAAAATCTCATCGGTTCTTTATTTGAAACGTTAGATTGGTTCATGACATTTACTTTTTGAAGATAATTTCATTTAAATGTTGACCGCGGCTGCGTCTTAGGTGGTCCATTCGGAAAGTCCAATTTTGGGCAACTTTTTCGAGCATTTCGGCCGGAATAGCCCGAATTTCTTCGGAAATGTTGTCTTCCAAAGCTGGAATAGTTGCTGGCTTATTTCTGTAGACTTTAGACTTGACGTAGCCCCACAAAAAATAGTCTAAAGGCGTTAAATCGCATGATCTTGGTGGCCAACTTACGGGTCCATTTCTTGAGATGAATTGTTCTCCGAAGTTTTCCCTCAAAATGGCCATAGAATCGCGAGCTGTGTGGCATGTAGCGCCATCTTGTTGAAACCACATGTCAACCAAGTTCAGTTCTTCCATTTTTGGCAACAAAAAGTTTGTTAGCATCGAACGATAGCGATCGCCATTCACCGTAACGTTGCGTCCAACAGCATCTTTGAAAAAATACGGTCCAATGATTCCACCAGCGTACAAACCACACCAAACAGTGCATTTTTCGGGATGCATGGGCAGTTCTTGAACGGCTTCTGGTTGCTCTTCACCCCAAATGCGGCAATTTTGCTTATTTACGTAGCCATTCAACCAGAAATGAGCCTCATCGCTGAACAAAATTTGTCGATAAAAAAGCGGATTTTCTGCCAACTTTTCTAGGGCCCATTCACTGAAAATTCGACGTTGTGGCAGATCGTTCGGCTTCAGTTCTTGCACGAGCTGTATTTTATACGGTTTTACACCAAGATCTTTGCGTAAAATCTTCCATGTGGTCGAATAACACAAACCCAATTGCTGCGAACGGCGACGAATCGACATTTCACGGTCTTCAGCCACACTCTCAGAAACAGACGCAATATTCTCTTCTGTACGCACTGTACGCATTCGTGTGGTTGGTTTAATGTCCAATAAAGTAAACTGAGTGCGAGACTTGGTCACAATCGCATTAATTGTTTGCTCACTTGGTCGATTATGTAGACCATAAATCGGACGTAAAGCGCGAAACACATTTCGAACCGAACACTGATTTTGGTAATAAAATTCAATGATTTGCAAGCGTTGCTCGTTAGTAAGTCTATTCATGATGAAATGTCAAAGCATACTGAGCATCTTTCTCTTTGACACCATGTCTGAAATCCCACGTGATCTCTCAAATACTAATGCATGAAAATCCTAACCTCAAAAAAATCACCCGATACATATATCACTATTCAGGTTTATAATGTGGCATATGTAGGATTCACAGTTACTTAAAGATATGCCTTTACAAAATATTGGTACATCCATTGAAGAGGTCTTTGGTTCACTGTGATGATAACGCAATATATTGTGGGTAGTGAATATCGAAAACCAAGATTCCTGAACTCGTAATTTCGTAATTAGAATCGTATACATATGTTTATAAGATATGAATTTACTACAGCTTAAGTCCGGGATTAAGTGACATTGTTCTATGAATTACCCCAACTCACATATGTATTTAGCTAAACTGATACATAAAATTGGAGTGTCTGTGTGTATCCCGAGTGATCTCTCAAGAAAATAACTTAGGCTTGTTGTTTTATAATTTTTATACTCTTGCAGCCAGTTGCTACAGAGTATTATAGTTTTGTTCACCTAATAGTTGTACGTATCACCTAAAACTCATCGAGATAGATATAGAGTTATATGTATATACTTATGTACATACGTATAGTATTTAAATGATCAGGATGACGAGAAAAGTTGAAATCCGGTTGACTGTCTGACCGTCCGTTCATCCATTCAAGCTGTAACTTGAGTAAAAAATGATACAGGTTCATAAAACTTGGTGTGTGGGTTCCTTAGTACAAATAAATTTCGAGTTTGTAGATGGGCGTAATCGAACCACTGCCACGCTTATAAATCGTCGTTAACCGAAAACATATAAAGTGCCATAACTAAGCACTAAGTTAAGGTATAAAACTGCAATTTAGCCAAGAGGCACCTGTGTGCAAAATTTTTTGAAAAAGAGACATTAAATTATTCCATAGAGATTGTATGAGAGAGCTTTATGGGGGCTGTTGTGAAAATTGGCCAATGGGTGTGGCACCGCACACTTTTTGGTGAAATCCCAAATAAGACCCGACCAGCCGATTTCAACAAAATTTAGTACGTAGAATTCCTCTTACATTGTTATACCACATTGTGAAATCGGACAACAACCACGCCTACTTCCCATATAACATAATTTTAAATTCCACTTGATTCGTTCAGATTCCAGTACACAAATCTACACAAAGCAATTAATATAACGGGATAAAATTGTGCACTAATAATGTCTTTAGTCTGTACCACCTTATGACCAAAAATTGTTTAAATCCAATAGAAAACTTCAAGCTCCTAGGAACCGAATATTTAGACCCTATAGTTAACTTTTCATTGAAAATGTCGGTCAACGTATGTAATATATATAGAACTGAAATTAAGGAATAATCCTTCTCTTATAATAGTATTCTTTATGTCAAAAATTCGTTGAATCGGAGCAATACTTCCCTTTGCCCCCCTATACATAACATAAAGGTTTTCGAGTTATCCCAATGAATTTAAGAGAGCGTGCTTTATTCATAACAGATACACTGTCTGCCCTATATAACACAGTATTTTTGAGCATCCGGCTGACTCTATATGATTGGTTTTACACCTTAAAATATTTCCCTGGCTTTGATTCTTGCAAGTTGGAAGAGAATAAAATGTTCGGTTGCACCCCAACTTAACCATTCCTTTTTTGTTTAATTATTTTTTTAAAGTTTTTATTTTTTTTTTTAATTTTTTCTCGTGGATACCCATAATACCGTCAAATTTACCATTTTAATACGCAAGAATACAATCCCTTATCAATGTCAGTTTTACTATGACAAGGACAAACGTTAAGCACAGCTTTTATAGATTTAACAGAGGGTTGTTATAACACGCAGCATGTTCACGTGCGAGGAATGAAAATAGCGTTGTTGCTTTAGCGCAAGAAAATCGTACAACAAAATTTGAATATAAACAAATTGTTCAATAAAGCTAATTCGAGACACTAAAATTTAAAACTAAATATAAATCTATGCAAAAACGGAAGAAACAATTTTATATAGAGAGATATCTTCAAAAACCAATTGACAATTCACGAAATAAAATAATTTCATTAAAATTGGCATACATATGTATTTTTATAAGCGAAATACAGAATTAATAAATTATCGTAAACTCTCGCGGGCACAGCTGGCGCTATTTTCCTTATTTTAGCAGACTTTATACCGAATATATGGGCCAGTATTTGAGTTGAGGATGGAGTCATGTGTAAAAGTTGACGGAAGTGAGGAAAGTTCTCTGATCGCCATTCACTTGGGAGTGCCCAGAAACGATTCTTTTACATATGACTGAAGCAGCTCACGACTTCCGGTCTTTGACCAAGTATCCTCTGGGTATCTTAAGAACACCAGTTCGAAGGCGAGCTAAAGTGAGAAGGCGAAACATTAAACCCTTTATATTGGTCAACATGTGTGTGTTACTTTAATGAACTTAAGTGAAAGTCTCGTCAAAGGATATACATATGTACATACATTTGCCACTAACTTAAAATCTTCGAAGTGTTGGCAATTCCCCTTGGCGCTTTACTTGATATAGAAATTCATGAAACATGCATATACGCCATTCTGTGTATGTATGTATGTACAATATACTTATATAATGTTTACAATTTCATTTATTACTCCTTTAATGGTGCAGATTTACAAATATACTATATGTATGTACATATATGCAATCATATTGCGTTTCATTTAGGCTAATCATCTATAAAGAAATAAATTATGTACTATTTTAACTTAGTACGAAATCAATTTCTTTTTTGGTTTTTACGAACTGCTCTACGTAAGTTTTCGTTATTGTAATATTGTTGTGTAGACAACAAGCTGTAAAGCGATAAAGGTCACATGAGAGAGGAGCCCTTCTCGGAAAAAAGGCCACGTACAATAGCTGGGACAACGTTTAGCGGAATCGCTAAGCTCACAGATTCAATTGAGCTCGGCGTATACGATAGCAGTAGGGATAATGGTGCCATCTTCCGAGATGAATGGAAAAGTATACCTGGGGACAATTCCGCTGTTATCATGAAGGGCCAGCCCCAACATGTAAGAGTTTGCAAGTAGCTTCGAGATAACCGATGTATTAAAAGTTTTTATTTTTCCTATTCCAAAGTAAAGGGTGAGGCTGCAGGATTTTGTCTACTCCTCCTGAACTACAATTATATATTATCAATATCTCCGAAGCAAAAACGAGACAAACAGTGTGATTTAGCTTGGGTACAACTAAGAATTCTTTCTTTGCACATAAAAATATCTTAATATGTTATAGAGGAAGCTCCCCCATTTTTGTTACGGCCTGACCTTTCCCTGTCCTCGAATGTTGTGAAACCCTTGTTCTTAGATCGCTTATAGAGAACCGCTCATTCTCCGATCACAAGGTGCACCGCGTTCAGTTTGGACGAATCGCGTCCTTTCGGCATCTTAGAAAAACGAATTGGCGACAAGAGGCTTCCACTGGAACTTCCAGACTTCTCTTAAAATTCATTACGCGATGGATAAGTGTGTCTTAGGCTTCGGAACTTCGTGTAAAACCTTCCAGAGCGTTCCTGTACAATGACATAACTGAAATTAATATCGATAATTACTTTCCTGCTAGAGGGAATTTTTTCATAAATGTCATTTCTTCGTCATAAATTTTCGATACTCAATTATAAACCATAGGCTAAAAAGGTTAATGAGTACCATTTTCCGGAAACTATTCTGTCTATGTTTTACACAGTTTTCTGTGTGGACTTTTACGAATTACGTTTAAACTTTACGTCTGAATTGATTTGCTATAAATTGTGCGGATGAATTTATTCCCATGAAATTATTAAATTTATCTTCCATCACGAAGCTGTTAAAAAGTCATTACATCGTGAAGTTAAACAGCACTTCAATTTCAGAAATTCAATTTCGAGTACAATAAGCTTTCCGTACTCGATTAAAAGTCGCCTGTCAACATTCAAAATGCTTTCCTACAAATGTTTGTGTGTTTGTTAGATTCAAACTTTTAACATACTGTTAAGTTAGATGGAATACCCAAATTAGCATAACCAGTTGTAGGCATGTGCGATTGTGCATTTAATTTTCACTGCCCGTTGGCAACGAAAAAGGCAGCAGCACGTTCTTGTGGCTCACGACAAAGGTGTAAAAATTATATTAAACTTTTTCAAGATTCTAACCATGGCACAGCAGTAAAACTTTTGTAATCAACAGCTAATAATATAAAATGATGAATTGCTAAAAATTGACTCTCGAAATTGCACAGGCATTTCACAGATTGTATTTGATTGAAATCAGTTGTATATAGTACATTCATACATATAATTTAAGTCATAAAGTTTATAGCATGGACATCCCTTCATATTTTCTAATAAAACTTTACGCGCTTTTCATTTTAGGCTACTGTAAAGTACTCGCCAAAATTTTGAAATTTTTGTTTTCAGAAAATGAGGAAAACATAAATCTGGCGCCTTATATTGTCGTGTTCTCAACAAAATAATACAATAATTAAATTTAATTAAAATTAAATACATTTCTTTGAAACAAAATTCTGCAGTGTAGTTTACCCAGCCTATATTTAAAACCATATTAGATTTTATTCAAGAATTACCATTTTATAGTCAAAACTAAAAAAGAAAAATGTGTCTTTTCTTCGCAGATTTGAAGCATATTGTGCATTGAAACAAAAGTAAAGTAAGCTATAAAGACTAATATAACGAACTCACGTCCCTCTTCCCACCCACGTATTCATATATATTATAAATGGTGATCCATGTCGAGGTTCCCTACTTTTTAAAGAAAAAATACAGAAAATTGAAGTTTAATGGAATGGGGAATGTTTAATATCATTCGAGAGAACATTCTTTGTCATTTAATTTTTGAAGATTATTTCTTTCAAAAGTTGAACGCGGTTACGTCTCAAATGGTCCATCCGATGATTACAATTTTCGATGACTTGTTCGTGCATTTCAACTGGTAACTGGCGAATAACACGCATGCTGTTTTGCTCCGAGGCCTGAATCGAAGCGGCAATGTCCGCATAGATTTTAGACTTTACGTATCACCACAGGAAAAAGTCTAACGGTGTGATATCACATGATCTTGGTGGCCAATCGACCGACCCCAAACGTGAAATCTATCTGCTCAGCGAAGTGTTCTCTCCATAAATCCGTTGATTGATGCGATGTGTGGGAAGTGGCGCCGTCTTGTTGAAACCAAATATCACCAAGATTACGAGCTTCAATTTCAAGTTTCAAATAGTCGGTTATCATAGACCTATGATTCCACCGGCCCACAAACCTCACCAAAGCGTTGTTTTTTCTGGTTGAAATTGCAGCTCTTGAATCTCTTCAGATTGCTCTCCGTCCCAAATGTGGCAATTTTGCTTGTTACATACATATTGAGCCAGAAATGGGCTTTATGGTTGAACAAAATTTGGCTCGAAAACGTCGGATCTTTTTGGAACTTTTCAAGAGCCTATAGAGCGAAGCGATGTGGCTTGGAAAGATCGAGCGGCTACAGATCTTGCACAAGCTTTTTGTTTTTGTACGCTTTCCATTTCAGATCTCGACGCGAATGGTGCCGAATCGACTCTCCACGGTCTTCTTGTATACTCTCATCTCTGGCTGCTATATTTTCCTCACACGTGATCTATTTGGTTCAATATTATCCAATAATGAGTGTCTCAAGATGGGTGATGGTATTGCGAATAGTACGCTCAGTAAGCCGATTATTTTTAATTTAAGTTGAGCGAAGCGCGCGAAACACATTGTGTACAGAACGTGAATTTTCGTAATAAAATTGAATGATTTGTAAACGTTCTTCAGGCGTAAGTCTTTCCATGAAAAAATGCCAAACAATACAGAACAAAAATGACATGACAGCTTGACACGACTCACGCGTGATCTGTCGAAAAAAGCCTATTGAAAAAAGTACCTCTACTTGGATCTGTTATAAGTACTTATATGTATTTGAAGGTGTTTTAGTTTTTTATGTTGAAAAAAAGTCCCTGAATATTTGAGCCTTTGATTTGAACTTTAACTACTTCTTTTTTTGAATTTTTCACGCTTTTTACATATTCATATAAAAACGAGTTAGTCTACATCTGGTTTTATCGAAAAAATCTAAGGGAAGATTTTCAGAAAATTAAATTTCGGAAAAAAGTCTTAACGCTCTTGTCATAAAGGTGCTTTATTTCAGAGATGTAGATGTACTATTTAACAAATAAAATTAAAAAATTCAGGTTTTAGAGATTCACCATATCGTATGGAAAATTTACGGAAGATTTCATTTCTAACTAGCTATTATTGTAAAATACAAGGGAACGTCATAATAGAACATTTGGTTTAAAATTTAATTTTATTCACACATTTTGGTAGACACATTGAAAACCTTTTCACATATAACAAATAAATTGAAAAGTTCTAAGCCTACCACTACAAATTTGTTTTGGCAAATTTCGTTTTTTTATTCAATGCTATTACCTTCAATGGTGTTACACTGTTTATAGCAGACCTCCAATATTTCGATGGTTTTTTTCTTATGCGATTTCCCACTTGCTTAAAAATAGGCCTCAGTTCGGCGATCACCTCTTCATTCCACAAAAATTTCTCCCCCGCGAGCATTCTTCTGAGATCTGAGAACAAAAAATAGTCGCCAGATTTCGTTTTCACTGACTTTGACACGATGTAATGACTTGGTGAAACAGCACATTGTTTTTCTTCAAATTCGACCGTTTTTTCGTCCTTCAAATGGTTCAATAGTGCTATGTACTAGTTGCTGTTGATGTTCCTTCCTTTTTTCAAAATACAGACACCATAACCTTGCCAGCTGACTGTTGCAGTTTTTCATGCTTCGGAGCGAGTTCATTGTATGCAGTCCACTTGGATGATTAGACTTCGGAGTAAAATGATGGAGCCATGTTTCATTCATTGTCACATATCGACGCATAAACTTGGGTTTATTATGCTTCAACTTCTCCAAACATTTCTCCGAATGATGAACTCGTCGTCGTTCTTGGTCAAAAGTGAAATCGGGCGGGCCCCACTCGCACAGAGCTTTTTTATACCCAAATATTCGTGAATGATAATGGTGTTCACGTTCAGTTGATATCTTTAGATTGCCTGCTATCTCGAAAAACTTCACTTTACGGTCACTCGAAATTATTTTGTTGACTATTTTGATGTTGCAAATTGGGAACAACTTTTTTTGGGCGTCCACTATTTCACCGTTCTCGGTGCTCAATGCACCATGTCCAATCCTTGTAGATTGATTTTCCTGGGGTAGTGCCCGGAAACTCGTCATCAATCCAGGATTCTTCTTAATAAAATACATTTTTGGCCACGCAAACCTTACCACTAAAAATTTCAAGTGTTATGCATATTTGACAACTTTTTATAGCGATACTTTTTGCGGTATAGAAATTTTTTATTTAGAAATTAGTTAATGATATGTTTAAAATTTTTTTTATTTTTTTTTTATTGAAACACGAAATTTAGTAGGTGTATCCCTTTAAAAACAATAAAATCGACCGCTTTTGTATAATCACACAAAAAAGCTCATTTGTGTTTTACTCATTAAGCGTAATAAATTAAAAACTATAATTATAATTAGATAATATAATTAAATTTACATGTGCCGAACGAACAAAAAAGACCAAACAAAATTTTAAGAAGGTATAGTGGTAAGGTTTGCGTGGCCACGAGTGTAATTCACATAGTAATGTTCGCACAGCTGTCAAATTTATTCACGCGTCTTTTGAAAGTAAGGGCTAACTAAAAACTAATATGGATTTAATTCTAATAGCGTCATCTATGTGTTAGGCTGTAGATTTTTCAATTGACCTATTTTATAGTTTCTCGACAATTCTTTTGGTTTAGAGGCCAATATCCCTCACAAGACTAAAACTATTTACTGTAAAATAAAAAAAATCAGTTGGAATTTAAATTGATTTTAGATTTTCAATCGAACATTGATATCTCAAGATAATATTATGTACAATTTTATTAAATACGACCGTAATCCATTTAGGGCTTCGTCGAATATTGAAATAAGGTTTTGCCAAAACCTCAAAGTCTTTCCTTAGCACTATACCTTACTAATCCCATGAGTATAAAATGTTCGGTTACACCCGAACCTAATCCGTCTTCACGTTTTAATCATTATATTCAAGGTTAAGCCCATGCCACTTTCGATTGACATTTAGTATTTTTAATAAAACATCTCTAACTGTAATTAAAAAGTTTTAAATTCTTTCTTATTTAGATAGGTTGATGTCTGACGACGCACCTAGGCCTTTAGGAAGTCCATTATGAAACCGCCGGTACTAAAATCTCCTCACTCTGTTATGTCCTTTCAGAACGCCCCGGTGCCACTGAAGAAGTTAATAAAAATGTTTAATTTGTTAGTTGCGATTCTTCTCCAATACAAAGCCTCGCATTCCCGTAAAAGATGCTCTATAGTTTTCCCTTCTTCGGTCTCTCGACAGCTTTCAATAGTCGTTGTATGAATTTCCAGTCCGTTGGCACTTCTAGGTTTCTTATGTCATGTGCAGACAATATTCCATTCAATGCTAGCCTGCTTATTGAGCAAGTTAGGTATTGGCTTCCCCGATATTTAGCTACATATATATAATCTACAACATTTTTGTCTATTAAATGCCTACAAGTAGCCAGAGGCATATATGTATGTATGTATGTATATTCTCTCTTTTTTTCGGAGTCTTATTGTAGGGGGGTTGCCAGTTCTGGCTAGTTCATCTGCTTCACAGTTACCAGGAATATCACCATGTTCGGAAACCCATTTATTTTGATAGAGAATGTTAGATCTACAAAAAATCAAGGCGTTCTTTTACTATCTTCGACGAAACCTTTTAACTTTAATTGCTGTGGTCTCAGCTTGTAAGGCACTGCAGTGGTCTGATAGATGGAAAGCGATTTTGGTATCTAATTTTGCTGAAAAGATTAATTATAATACTTCTATACGATTTCGAAAATTCGTGGCATTGGGTAAAAAAGGAAACTTATTTAGTATCTTACAATGCCCCTTATTACAGACGTAAATCCAACCAAGATCCACGAGGCTTAAGACCCCACCATATTGTTACAGGTGTAAAATGCTGTGGCTGATAGCTTTACCCTAGCGTTATCTATCGTATAAGTTTGGTTTCCATGCCTAAAATTGGTCCCATCCCAGTTCCATTTAAGAATAATGTAAAAAGTGGCTTGCAACAGAAAAATTGGTCTGTCCGACATTGAATGAAACCCATAAAATGCTTCTAAATATAGCGTTAAGAGGCAACTATCAAAACTATTTCTTACATACTACATACATACTAATATAGTATATATATACATACAAAGGTTTCAAATGCAGAGACATTTACCATTTTAGGTGACTATGGAAAATGAAATTAAACCATTTTAGGGCGAAGTAGAATTTGAAGTGTATTTAATATGAGCCTGTGAAATGTTATGTTTTGGTTGGAGTAAATATGTAAGCTATGTTGATTCTATACATGAAACAACAATGTATGCGCATAGTAATGAATTGCTGCTGTTTTTCTACTGTACCCTGCTTCCTTTCACAGAGGTTGCGGTGGTGACCTAGTTAAACGCAGAGCTGCGCTTGTGATTCATAGAAAGTGTTTTTCTTTTCATTTTGATTGTTTATTCGTAGACTGCTTGTCAGGTATTTTGAGCGAATAGATTGAAACTGTTAAGAAAATAAAAGCAGCAAGTAAGGAAGGATTTATTTCGGATGTAACGAAAATTTGCTACTCTCTCAATTAATAAAGCGCAAAGCGATTAAAGAACTTCAGATATTTCGTAAACTTTTTGCTAAATCTTAAAAAGTTCAATATTCATTGTTCGGAATCCAATTTCAACGCTCTATTATGTATTATATATTGAGGATAAGTGAAGTTGTCTAAGCTAATTGAATTTGCCTTTGGCATAGATCAATCACGAATCCTATCTGAAACAATAACATCATAATGCAATGAGACCAAGGCAAAACTTCGGAAGCACTTTCTCCATAAAATGAGGACATTTGGCCACAGTACTCAGAAAATATTAGTAAAATGGAACGTGAGCACACTAAAGGAAGCAGCCAGATAAGCTCAACGTGAATTCTACGTACTCCCTAAACGATATACGCAATAGCCTGTCATTTTTAAAACTAATTTCCGCTGTAACATGTATCGGCAGATATCTAAAGTGGAATGCTAAACGCCAATAGAAGACGTGATTAAGTGCTAACCAACCAATATGGGGATGTTCCCTTCGTCCTATTTTCCTCCTCGTATTAACCTAATTTTACTTATTTTTGTCATCAGAACACATTATCATCAGAAAAATATGCCCTCGGAATTTTATTTGGGTATCACAGTTTGCCCAATATTTTCGATGTAAAAGCAGAAATAGGCACTGAGGTCCCCATATTTGGTCTCTATAAACTTGAAAAGTTATGGCTCGATTTCGACCTTTTTTTACTGTTTATTTACTGTCAAATTAAAGAGAGACAAAATTTAAAATTATGTTACATGGGAAGTGGATGTGGTTATGGACCGATTTCTATATTACTAACTTTTGTCGAAATCGAAACGGGATGAGATATAGGATTTTGCCCAAAAACTATTTTACACGTTGCAACATGTTACGAGAGTATAAAAGTGTTGACGAAGATGGATGAAATTGTGTGTCCGTGCGGAAAGCTTTAGTTTCACTCGGATTTTCTGCGAAAATTAAATTAAAATGTAAAAGAGCACCAAGATGTTTTAATGAACGCGGCCGCAGTTGGTAACTTTTGAGCTTGTTGCTCGCTTAATTGAGAATGCCATTTAACGAGCACGTTACTTACCCACCATCCTTTGGAGATTAACAACATGCATTCAAGTGCCCTACTTACATGTATAGTAAACCCTTTACTCCTTTATTGGAACTTAACCGAAATTTCTCTACAAAATAAATTATTTAACATCAGGAAATCACTAGGCTCAGAAGTCGTGGTCTTTGTATTGTTGTATTGTTTTAAATATATACAAATAAAATGTATTAATTTAGTTCAAAACACTCTGAAATTAACCTGGCGGAAATAAAAAATTTTCGCGCGCCCTGAGCTCTCGAAGAGGCCCGTATTTTTCAAGAAATTAAAGGAATAGTGAATAATTAGAATGTTTTCAATAGTTGACAGGAGAGAATTAAAAAAAACGCAACCTTATGGCAGAAACTCGTCAGGACGGTGATGAAATTTTGAAATATATGAGCAAATTGAGTGAGTTTTGATAGTCTCCATATGACTTAAAACCCTTCAGTCAATCAATGAAAGGAACTTGATTCTTCAAGAGATCAATGAAATAACGACACTGAAGTTAGAAATATAGAAAGCCTTCTTGCGGATTTGCAATTACCATCAGCTGAAAAAAACACGGCAACGACCTAAATGAAGCATTGGGTGAAAGTTGCGGTAAAGAAGAAATTTAATTTAAAAAAATCACTTTATACATCATAAATACTTGGCACTGTTACCTGTGAAATGAAGAGAAGAGCTGCGAAAGCTGTGGTAACATAAACGAATCCTTCTAATTTCTGTGGCAGTTCCATGATATGAAAGAAAATTATATGATATTCCGTTGATGTATCTGATAAGTTGTCCAATGATGCTATTCACGTTTTACTCCATGCAACTTATTGAATGCCATTGAAGCTCGGAAATTAGGAATATTTTTTCCAAATATTTATAGCGCTTGAGAATATTTTGTAAGTGGTGAACATTTGTTTTGTGCTCTAGCAAGAATCAATAATTTTGATTGATCATGCTCGTCACAGAGCAGGATTTTATTGCTAGCTACACCATGCATATAGGCAGAATTAGCCAAGAAATTGAATTTCAAGATTATTACCGACGCAATCGCTGCCGCCAAAGCTCACTTCTAAGTTCCAAATCCACATCCACATTAGTGACCGACTTCTTGTAAAGAATCTTTTGTATTTGTGAAGGGTATAATGTGCGAAAATGGAGAAAATCTGAAAACAATCACCCCTACTTCTCACAATTTTAATATCTTTCCCATTTTTCTCCTTTTCAGTATACAAATCAAAGCAATAGGAATATATGGGCATAAATCTTTGCGCAAATAGATATGTCATCTCGCGTATAAAAATTGTGAAAATCGGTCTAAAGTATTTAATTGATAATATTATAGTATACTCTTTTGTCAAAAACGGGTTGAATCGGGTCAACACTTCACTTAGTCCCAATATACCTAATATGAAGATTTTCGTACTTCTAGTTGATCTTCTCCCACATATATCGACAAAGATGTGATTTATTATTTAAAAGAAATTGAGAGAGCGTATGTTTCTAATAACAATGTATCTTTGCACCTAAAATGGATAAAGTCGGGCGAAAACTTGTCGTACCCCCAAATAACTGTTATTAAAAATTTTGGAACGTCCAGCTGACTTTACTGCGCTTTAAGGGGTCCCGGTGGTGTAAAACCCTCGAATTAAGGGCGTTTTCTGGATTTTTTTTAAGGTTTAAAAAAAGAGCAATCAATTTAAAATTTTTACAGTTTATTTATACACTTATGAAAAGTACAAAAATATTTTTTTGTTAAATAAAAAAGATTTTTAACAATATTAAAAATGGCGTCAAACAAAACTATCTTAAATGATGACTCCCGGTGCCGTTGTTGATTTTGACTCTTCTGAACATCTGAAACATAAAAACCAAATAAATTATTAATCGGTAGGAGTGCAGCTATCGCTGGGACTACAACCAAAAACAAAATTGAACATTGAACAAATTTCGCGCATTTGCAGTTCAGATTCTGAAAACAGCTACAGTGGCTCACAGCTTATTTGACCCACCTTACATATTCAAAAATAAATTAGTATAACTTTTTAACTAAAAAATATAGCAAAAAAATAAAAACGCAGTTGTTTTAGTGGATAATGGAATAACCATGTATTTTTGGACCAGTTTTAGATCGAAAAAAAATCGAAGTTCTTAAAATTAAAATTTGATCGTAATACCAGTGATAGATATTGATCTTATAAACAACATATTAAAATTTCAAGTGATTCGGATGGATAGTTTTTTTTTCATCAACGGCACGCCGAAAAAAGTAGTTTTGTGATAAATGACGTACGAAGCATCCATTCATCGAGCCCCTTGACCGCGAGCTACCTGCTAAAACGGCTGTAGAAGCTAAAATAATGTGAATATCATTCCAAAAATTTTACAGTATATTCTTAAAGGACTATACTTTCGAACTATCAAAAAAAAATTGATTTTTTTTTGAAAATTATAGACCACCGGGACCCCTTAATGAAACTCAGAAAGCAACTTCTTTTGTTAAAGGTGTATGATGCTGTCAAAATTGGAAAAAATCGGGTTAATAGTACCCCTATCTCCCATATTCTTAATATAAGATTTTCAAATTTTTCGGTGAGTACGAAAGATATCTTACAAATTTATCTGAACATATAATATACGATCTACTATAGTTTAATGCCGAAAATACATATTTGAAATTGATTTACGAATTTTACTCCAACTCTCGTATTCTTCACATAATGATTTTCGTTATTCTGACAAACTGATATGACGAATATGTTAATATTTATAAAAATGCTTGAAAATAACTTCCCAAGTATACCTGAGCTATGTTAAAGATTGAGGCAAAAATTAGACCCTCTCTTTCCCTGCGCTCACTATGTTCTACATAATGATTTGAGACATTCCACCTGATTTCAAAGAGTATAGATTGATCAAAATGTGTGATATTACTTAGATGGAATTAAGTGGACAAGTTCTCTTAAAAGTTATAAAAATTTATTAATGGTTTGGCGCTGAATATAAATCAAATTGGTGTTGGCTTAGGCTCATATCTCTAATATAATGAATTCTGATCCTTTGTTCGACGTTTTTCACTTCAACTGAATATATTATTTTATGTACATCTCATTTGAGGATGGGTTTAGTATAATTTAACCTTTAAATTAAGTTAATAAGATATCAAATTTGATAGTAATACATTCACGATATCGTCGAACAATGATGTTTAAATCTTTCGCTACATTTTTTTAAGTTTCGTCAGCATTTGAAGGTACATATTTCTCCGCCTTTTATCCTTTTCAATTGCAAGAGTATAAAATATTCGGTTACAACCGACCTAGTCTTTCCTTACTTGTTTGTTATTATGACCATTATTACTCTTTTTTATATTTCGGAACTGAGATAATATTAAACCGTGTTGATAGTGTGCCTTTGTTGCAGGCTTAAATTTTAATCGATTTCATATTCCTTTGTTCGGTACTTCGTTCGCTATGCTTTTGGAAATAATACTTTCATGTGTATGGTAAACAACACAAAAGCTAGCGAGTTGAACACGATACAAGAGATTACGCTTTTACATCATTAAAGTGGTATAAGCGCTTAATTCAACGCTATCAAGCTTTGTAAAATAACTGTCAAAAGTGACATCGCGTGGTCATTGTTGGAACTTCAGGGATTAAGACAATTGGGGGTTTCACATAGTCTCATAAAGTTATAAGTTATAACGATCCGAAAACAAAGCGTTCAGAGTTGTATTTGCGTAAGCTTATTTTATTATGCAATTCAACAAAAAATTTTTTAAACTAGTATAAAAATTTATGACTTTATGATTTTACGATGCTTTGCAACACGTTGTGAGTACCCTAAATATATTTTCGTTTCATTATCAAAGACTGAAAGGCACATATGTATAAGGGTATATAGTTAGAATGCACCTTAGCCCAAGTAGCTCATTAAGAAATGCATATATGTCAATAAAATTTCAAAGGAAATATGTGTTAGTTGCTTAAAATATTATTTGAAAATATTTTCGAATATTATGGACACGTCAGCACTAGAGTTTGTCAACAAAAATTAAAATAAGTGCATTCAGCAAATCAATAATGCATACCAAAATAGTCAAGACAATGCCCAAAATGTTGATTTGATTTTCCGACTGGTATATTCACTTGATCTAAGGCTTACCAAAAATGTTCAAATGTTGAAAATTAAACTCAGCCATTTAAACGCAGAGAGTTTGATGCTATAACAGAAAAAAATCTACTCGTACTTGATATATACTTTACGCTTTCGCAACAGGTTTCAGAGATTAAAACAGTTTTGTTCACCTAACGTTGTTTGTAATACCTAAAGTTTTAAACATATAGACGACTGCACGGCACGACGAAGCGACAGCGAATTTTTTTTGTCTGCAAAAGGCGTCTTGAAAATTTTGAGCACAGTAGCGTTACATCAAACAGCTGATATACACAACTTGGTTGTTGCCGTACTAAAACTTTTCACTTGAATGAAATTTAATTTTTTTAATTTGTTTTAAATTATCAATTGTTATTACAAATGATATATTGGAGCTATTTTATTTATGCCTCTGTTGGTCAAATAACGTTAGACTTGTCAGAGCTTTAAATAGCTGCCTGCTGCCGTGAAGTCGTGATGTTGTCTAAACTGTCTATGTATTTTAATATTTGACAGATGCTGTCGCCTGCCGTCGTCTATGTGTTTTATACATTAATATAATTGAGGAAGATATGGAGTTATATATGTATCTATATCAAAATGAATAAGATGATGAAAACAGTTGAATATTTTTATAAATTTGGAATTGAAATTGGAAGCTTATTTTTAGCACTTCATGATACAAATGTAAAATAATTAAACTTTAAACCGTGAACATATTTGACCAGGTGAATATACCGACTGCGATATCAAATTAACAAGTTTACCATTTTTTCAATATTTTATATCAAAGATGAATAGGAAAGTATTTTGAAAACGGATTTTGTACATACAAGTATTTTAATTTTTGTTGACAAACACTGAAGCTAACATGTCCATAATATTTGAAAATATTTTCAAATAATAATTTAAGCAACCAACATTAATTGGATATAAGTAAACCCAAACACCCGATCCTTTTGCGCGAAACTTCTTAAAATAATGTAACTGTATAAAGGGCTATATACTGCCTTAAATCCGTTCCCGAGTTGGGTCTACCTGTACGTAACCGGAACGTACCCGAATTTTTTATCCGATCTTTTGCGATTTTTTGTGCCAAGAGAAACAATATTTATCTTGCCCACAATGCTATTCTTACTCACTTTATTCTTTAAATACATTACATATTTAATACAACGCCAACGACTCATATTACAAAAAATGTTTGCTTTCTGTAAGTGGATCATCGAATTATCAGAAAAGAAAAAAATTTAAACCACATGCTTGGCATATTAAATTCAAGTTTATCATCTTCCTTTTTATGTCAGTCGTTGCCGTTTTGGTATACAAAAATGGTATGTGTGTGCATAGAAATATTTTTTACAACTTATAATGTTTATAGATTTGAAGTTTTTTTATACAGAATAATATCATTTATTATCTAAAAATATTATAATGTGTATTTATATAGTATATCTTTAATTCTGTGCGTGTAATCGACTTACTTTTTTATTTAAAAGGTTATTTTTTTTTAATGATTGTATTAATATTTTTGTAGCATAGCCTTGACAGACGGCAGCGTTAATCCGGATTAACTGGTTATAGTAGGTGACACTTAATTTTTTAATCGAACAGCTCATTGTCCTTTTTTTTTTTTATTTGATAGAAGATAAACAGGTTATTATTTTTTTTTGATATTATATTAAATTTGATTGCATGGGATAATTCAAATAGATGATGCTTTTGCAGTGGTAACCGTCATTTTGACACCACTTCCTGAGTACATGGACCATTATAAGGTTGGTAAACAAGTTTGCCGAATTTGGAAGTACCGCAAGAAAACCGCATCATCGAGATTCGTTTGTTAGTGTTCAAGAAACAATCGCGGATGTTGCATCGTCAATTCAGGCAAATCCAAAAGTTTTAACTCGCTGTTGAGCGGCGCAACTTGGAGTTAGCAAATGGTCATTACAAAGGATAATCCATGATGACTTAAACCTGTTTTCAAATAACAAGCCGGTTTTCAAGTGTTTATGTATGTATGTTCGTATGTTCAATATATTTGAATGTAGACATTTAATAGCATTAGTGGACTGTATATGTGTTTATAATAGGTATTAAGTGGCATTCCTTGGCCCCAATGCAATGTTCATTTTTGAACACCGGTTAAACCCTATAGATTTGCGTATTCTGCTGGAGTTTTGCCAAAAATAATAAGTTTTTTTACCCAGAATTAAGCCTAAGACATATCCACAAACAAATTTCCAGCAAGATGGAGCATACAGCCAGACCGGTTATTGCTTCAATTTGAAAACAAGAGATCCACTGATCGCCAAGATCACCTGACGTCGCATATGCGTGGCTGAGTTCATAGTTATTAATTATATTAGGTTGTCAAATATCTCCCTTCCGCCTTTTTATCTTTTGAATTTCGGGGCTATGTATGAAGCGCTACAGAGCTCATATCTAGTAATACTATATATCTTTAATAGGTCTTAACATAACCTACAAAACGACGCTATGCATGATTAGTTTGGATATTGCGTTCAACAGTTATAGACGTGTAAACATGGAGTTCACTAACGCCGAAATTAGCGCTATTTTAAAGTTTTCCTTCGTTAAAGGCTAATCCGCTAGAGAAACGTTTCGTGAGATAAATGGTGTTTTGGGGAATGGTACGCTATCACTTCGAACTGCGGTGGAATGGTTTCGACGATTCAGAGTGGGTGAAAACGACACGATGGATAAGCCAGCCGGCGGAAGACCTGTGACGACGAATACCGATCAAATCATGGAAAACATCGAGGTAGACCGGCATGTGGCATCTCCTGACATCGCTCAGAAGATAGGAGTTAGTCACCAAACCATATTAAACCATCAGCAGAAGGCTGCATACACAAAAAAGCTTGATGTTTGGGTGCCGCATGATTTGACGCAAAAAAACCTTCTGGACCGAATCAACGCCTGTGATATGTTGCTGAAACGAAGCGAACTCGACCCATTTGTGAAGCGGATGATGACTGGCGACGAAAAATGGATCACATACGACAATATCGAGCGAAAACAGTCGTGGTCGAAGGCCGATGAATCGTCTCAAACAGTGGCCAACCCGGGATTGACGGCCAGGAAGGTTTTGCTGTGTATTTGGTGGGATTGGAAGGGAATAATCCACTATGTGCTGCTCCCATATGGCCAGATGCCTAATTTTACCATTTACTGCGAACAACTGGACCGCTTGAATCATGCGATCGACTAGAAGCGTCCAGAATTGGTCAACAGAAAGGGTGTATTGTTCCACCAGTACAACGTTAGGCCACACACTTCGTTGATGACTCGTCAGAAGCTACAGGAGCTCGGATGGGAGGTTTTATCGCATCCACCATATAGCCCGGACATAGCGCCAAGTGATTACCACCTGTTCCTGTCCATGGCGAACGCCGTTGTTGGTGGCTTATAAAAAGTGGCTGTCCGAGCTCTTCGCAAATAAGGAGGGGGGGTATTATGAAGTTACCGTCTCATGGAAACAGATTATCGAACGAAACGGAGCATATTTGAAGTAAATCCGATCACTCTAACACTTTTTATAAAGCCTTGAATAAAGAGCAAAAAAGCAGAAGGGAGATATTTGACAACCTAATATGAAATAAAATAAAATTTGCTATACAAAAAGATATATAAATATGGATTTACATGGGCTTGTGAAACAATACAGAATTGCGATTGTTCACTTTTACAGCTTCATATTGAGTTAACTGCTCGTTGAACTCTAGGAACTTCGACCAATCCAGTTACTTTATTTGTACTCGTGTAATCAGCGCTTGTGGCCTAGCGCATTAGTGTGTTTAATTGATTCGTACATTTATTGGCAGTAATGTTCGAATAATCCATTAATTCAAATATTTATGTCCACATATACGTATATATCATATTATATTATATTATATCAATAAACGAGTATTTACTCATTTGTAGTATAATTGTATCAAGCCTTTTGATATTGAGCCTTTTTAAATAGTAGCATTTGTTGATTTTAACAAAAATCACACATTTGTTTACATGCTGAAATATCATATATACTAAGAAGTAAATACTAAATGTATGTATAAAGCTTTAAGAAATATAAAGTAAGGCGAATTATAATTTTATGAAGTAGTTACTTCTATATATCTGAAAGCAAACTTGTCAGTTGAGGGAAAGGTTGTTGTCATCCAGAAAACAGTCAACTTGACCATTTTCATTTTCTTTTGTGAACGCCAGATATTGCGATTAAATTAATTATAAGCTGCCCTTTAAATTACTTGGTTGATTGCTTTGACTTTGATTGATTAAACCTTAAGTATTTGTATTTGCAATAGTTCTTCAATTAAAAGGGTGATCCAATTCGAAGTTTCCCACTTTTTTAATGAAAATGGGAATGTTTATTATCATTCGAAAGAACATTCTTTCGCCTATATTTTTTGAAGATTATCTCTTTCAAATGTTTACCGAGGGTATGTCTCGGATGGTCCATCCGTTGATTCCAATTTATCGATGACTCGTTCAAGCAATTCTGATAACTGGCGAATGAAGCGAGATTGTCCGTATAGACTTTAGACTTTACATATCGCCACAGGAAAAAGTCTAACCGTGTGATATTACATAATCTTGGTGGGCAGATGACAGGCCCAACACGTGAAATTGTCTACTCACCGAAGTGTTCTCTCATTGAATCCGTAGATTGATACTATATGTAGAACGTGCCATTGTCTTGTTGAACCTGAGATTCAATTTTAGACATCAAATACTCGGTTATCATGGCGCGATAACGTTCGCCATTGACGGTTACGTTCTCACCGACATCATTTTTAAAGAATTATAGACCGATGACTCCATCGGCCTACAAACCACACTAAATTGTTGTTGTTTCTGGATGAAATGTCAGCTCTTGAATCTCTTCAGGTTGCTCTTCGTCTCAAATGTGGCAATTTTGCTTGTTTACATACCCATAAAGCCAGATATAAGCCTCATCGCTGAACAAAATTTTGCTCGAAAACGTCGGTTCATCTTGAAACTTTTCAAGAGTTCATAGATCGAAGCGATGTCGCTTGGGAAGGTCGAGCGACTTCAGTTCTTGCAAAATTTGTATTTTGTACGCTTTCAATTTAAGATCTCGACGTAAACTGCGCCAAGTCGTCCCATAAGTCAGTCCGAGTTGCTGTGAATGGCCCGAAAGTCGACTCTCCACGCTCTTCGTGTACACTCTCAGCTACGGCTGCCATACTTTCTTAACTGTGTACTGGACGTGGTTTATTCGGTCGAATATTATCCAATTATGAATGCTGGATCTCAAGATGGGTGATGTTGCGAATAATACGCTCAGTAGGCTGATTATGTTGACCATAAGTTGAGCGAAAGGCGCGAAATACATTCTTTACAGAACGTGAATTTTCCGTAATAAAGTGGAACGATTTGTAAACGTTAACGCGAAACGACTCACACTTGATCTTCAAAAACAGGGCTATTGAAAAGAGTACCTCTTCTTGTATCGGTCGTTAATAAGACATCACTTACTTCCATATTCGATTCTTCTTGTGAATTATGCAAAAAGTTAACTGTGTATTTCTGTTGGATCACTATAGCACATAGCCGTCATTCAAACAGACCGATCAAAATCAAGAAAAATATATTTCCATACAAATTTACCTTAATGCCTTAATTACTTCCTGAAAATTAAATTCAATTAAAATATATAAAAAAGTATTTTTTGATTCATATTTAAATCTATGTTTAACTAATGTTGTAGCAGACTATTGCTGGAAGGTCAATCACGTTATAATTATGCTGCAATACTTTCCGCAATTTTCGGTCAAATGTTCGGATGTTGCAAAGACAGTGCTTCACTGTCAAGCATTTACCCTTGAACATGCCTTTTACACACAAACACAAAAGGAATTATATTCTTCCTGAAAAGCCCATTACGCTCACAATTCACATCGCTATTGTAAGGATTCATTTGTGTGAGTTTAATAAACACAATAGCTTTTCCATTGTACAGTTATCATAAAGCATTGACGATGGTGTGTGGCATGCAAATTAAAAAATATAAACACATATCTCTCACATCCGACGTGAATGAATATTTTTTACATACGTATGTATATACTATACATACAAGTGTATATATGTGTGTATATTTTAATTTTGGAACAGTTGATGACAAATTGGCACTAACAGTCACTCCCCATTGCTTATACGCAGAGTCACCCAGGTACGACTTCGTATCAAGAATCAACAGATAGACGAGAACAAAAAAAAGCGCCAGAAGAGAGAATTTATGAGTGATGTACCAAGCGAAAGAGAAAAATTTATGCTTTGGTAAACTAAAATAGAAATTAGTTCACACATTACAAACTTTTGATATTTAAATACAACACTAGTTCAGAAATATATTAACTTTTAAGAGTTAGAAGAGCATGGAATTTAATTTCGTAGAACTGCTTTACCTACAATCAGATAAAGAGCGCGCATGCTCTGCTGCACCTGCTCCTTTTCTACCTTGCTGAGTGAAAGAGCAACCCAAGGAGATAGAAGAAAGACATCAGGCAAGATGACAGACAGCATCGCCATTAGTAGTCCCTTTAGCGTTGACGCTGGCAGACCGGCTTCGCTTGTAAATTGCCCTACGGAAAATTACTCCTAAAATTATAGTTGTGTGTGTGTTGTCAGCTCGGACAAATTAAGATGACACGTTATCAGTAACTGGCGGCGAAGTGCAGTGAACGTGAAAACCTTGAGTGTGCAAATAAGTGCTCAGTGCGAAAGGAGTTGGCTGCATCTCACTGTTTAAGGAACTAAAGTCAGCGAGCTTGTGTGAAAGTGCACGATGGTTGGTTAGTTGCCCCACTAAGTGTTAGTGAATAGTAGATGCCTAAACGAATTTGATTGTCGTCGCAAAAGTGATTGTAGTACGATTGTATGGCATTAAACGCCCTTCAAGTGCTTTATTGATAAAGTTTTCTTTGTGTATTGTCCTTTAATGTTGCGCATAAATTTGATTAATTTACGTTTTAAAAGCAAAAAATCGGCAAAAATCGATTAACAGTGTCAAAATCAAAATGTTTTGATTTTTTATTTATGTTTGTTGAGAAAAGTGCCCGCGTCAAGCACTTCTGAAAAGTTGCCTTGTTTCTACCACAATATGGCCGTCGGCGATGTTTGGCCACGAATAATTTAGTGCGAGCGTGTACTGGGAGTGGTTATGGTTTGTTGACACTACCATTAGAAACCAACGTAGATTAAGCAAGACAAATTGCCGTATTGATTACAGCGCTGTGTAGATGTTTATTATCACGGTTATATGTATATGTATATACATATGTATGTATGTATATTTATCTTAAAGTCATTTAAGTGCATATACATAATTAACATAATTAATTTATGTATATTTATACATACTTTGGCATGCATAAAGTTTATCGGCACATGTCATAAGTAAATATAACAAATTTTAATTGAATTGATGTAATAAGAAATTCAGAATCGATCGAATTTCAAAATAATATTACAAAAATTTTAATTTTTAATCCGTAAAAAATAGATTTATTAAAGGGAAATCATTTTTTAAACGTGCTGAGATTAGTGGCTACAACTATATATATTTCTGGCCTAATAATGTAAATAGGCATATTTATCAACGAAAATGTTTTTTTTTTAATTTTTTTGGTTTTTTTGTCGATTGCTGTTTTGTTTCGGGCTCATACGCATAGATCCATGATTTGTCACCTGTGACGATTTTATAAACGTCTTTTGAAGCACCGCGATCGAATTTTTTCAGCATTTCTTTACACCAATCCACACGAGCCTTTTTTTGAGCGATTGTCAAATTGTGCGGGATCCAACGAGAACAAATCTTTTTTTACGGCCAGGTGTTCATGCAATATCGAATGTATGCTGGTGGGAGAAATGCATAGGCATGCCTCTATCTGAAGGTATGTTACATGACGGTCTTGCATTATCAGTTCACGTACGGCATCGATGTTTTCTGGCACAACGGCTGTTTTTGGACGACCTTCACGGAATTCGTCTTTGAGCGAGCGTCGGCCCCGATTGAATTCGTTGTACCAGTTTTTCTCAGTGCTAAAGGATGGTGCTTCATAGCCATACAAAGATTTTAGTTCATCGATGCACTCTTGTCGTGATAATCCACGTCGAAAGTTGTGAAAAATAATCGCACGAAAATGTTCACGAGTTAATTCCATTTTTTGGCCGAGATGAATTTTTTAATTCCCTGTAAATAAAACAATTCACTATTAAATGACAAAACGTTCTGAGTGATGTTATGCTAAAAAATGAAACTTTCCAATGGAAATGTCAGATTGCACCTGGCAACACTTAGTGTTGCCCTAGGCCAGAATATATATAGCAGCCTTCGTATTGCTAATAGTTATCAATTGAGTCCGAACACAATTTTCCTAAGTCATTGTAAACAGTTATAATAACATGAACGGGTGTATTAAATTTTCCACGATGTTTGTAAGACCCAGAAGGAAACTCGGAAATCCTATAAATTATATAAATAAATGATCAGCAGTATGAACTGAGTTCGTCTGTCTGTATATACGCGAAGTAGTTCTTCAGTTTTTTTAAATTTCGATATGAAATTTTGCACACTCCTTGTCTCCTCAAGAAGCTGCTCATATGTCGCAACTGCTGATATCGGTTCACTATAGCATAGAGTTAATATATAAACTTAACCATCACATATCTACACGAAATTCGACACGAACCTAAGTCAAAAGGATCTGCCGAAAAAATTTATGTCGGACCTCTATAGCATATAGCTGCCATGCAAACTGATCGATCGAAATCATATAGCTATCATACAAACTGACCTGTGAAGGGCATAATTAGCTTCGGTGCAGCTGAATAATTTAAATGAAAATCCTTTAAAATAAATAAAACTAAATTATCTTACAATCTCCAATAGAAACTGTTTGTATTCTATTCATCCGAATAATTAAAAATAATTTTCCAGTTTCGTCAAGCCAAGGATATGATATTTGGTATAATTCGATCTGATTATAAATTGAAAGTGAGGATGTTATTTCGTTTCAAATTTGAAAACAATAAGTTAACACAATTTTTTCGTAATCGGATAAGGTTACAGCAGACAAACGAGAACTTCGCAGAAACTTTGTGGAAATACATAAATGTGTGAGGGTTGGTTGAATGGTGTAAGGATTTATTAAAAAATAAACTCGCATTCCATTAAAAGCGTATACTTGGATGAAAACATTTCATTAATTTATGGCAAAGGACCGGAAGCAAAACAACCCAAAATTAATGTTTTTGTGATTCAATATGAAATATTGACACAAGTTTTTCGTTCTCAAAATCAAACTGATAGTCGTATGTTGTTCGATATTGATAGAAATATAAATGACCAATCCGAAATAATATCCAAGCATTTATTGTCAGAAAAACTCAAATAAATTAATAAAGAGAGCAAAAAAAATCATCCTTGTACATCCATTGCGCTACTGACAAAAATATTTTCGACAGATTAATAAATCGCAATGGTGGATATTTCTCCGACCAGTGAGCGTGTGATGACTTGTTTATTTGTTTACTTCATAACTCGACCATGTATTTAGCATATTTGCATATTTTTCTAGAGTTAGGATATGTAAATTCTGATGACATCAAAATACGTTTCATTGAAAATGGCGTTGAAAACGATATGCATGCATTAAGACAAAAACGCACCCGGAAATTGTTATTAAATTTCCCGCGTAAATGATATTTACAAAAAAAATATATATATATTTAGCTAAGTTGGTAGGACTGTCAATCAATTTGGCATACTTACAAATACATATGTGCGCGATCTGTTAACCAGTTTGTTTACAGCAGCTGCTTAAGTCGGTACACCTCAGCAGTGCGTTGCAATTCTTACAATGGATAAAAATATCGAACAAAGAATTTGCATCCAGTTTTGTATTACTAATCAAATTTTGTGCGCGAAATAGTTGCGAATGTCTGAAAAGGCTTTCGGTGATTCAGTTTTGTCAAAAACACAAGCCTACGGGTCGTGCAAAACCATTAAAGAGGTTTGCTAAAGACATGTCACTTTCGGGACGACCTTCGACTTCTTCAACTGATGAAAATTCAGATCCCAAATTCATGGAGAGCATAATAACTGCCGATGAGGCATGGGTTTATGAATTTGACATGCAAATAAGTCAACAATCATCGGAATGGAGGGAAGAAAGCAAGCCGGAACCAAAAAACCCACGCCAAATCCGCTAAAAAATCAAGGTGGCACTCATTGCTTTTTATACCCTAAACAGGCTATATTAAGTTTGTCACGAAGTTTGTAACACCCAGAAGGAAGCGTCGGAGACCCTATAAAGTATATGTATATATAAATGATCAGTATGTTGAGCTGAGTCGATTTAGCCATGTCTGTCTGTCTGTCCGTCCGTCTGTCTGTATATATACGAACTAGTCGCTCAATTTTTAAGATATGGTTTTGAAATTTTGCAAACGTCATTTTCTCTTCAAGAAGCTGCTCATTTGTCAGAACTGCCGATATCGGACCACTCACTTCACATTTAACAATGTATCGTCACAAAAGTTGGCACATGTTGTTTTTTAAGATAATAATGTAATATGCGAAGAAATTGTTCAGATCGGTTTACTATAGAATATAGCTGCCATACAAACTGAACGATCGGAAAAATGTTCTTGTATGGAAAACTTTTGCATTTGACGATATATCCTCACGAAATTTGGTATGAGTTATTGCTCATAGAAATAATGTAATATTGTTTAGATCGGCTGACTATAGCATATAGGTATGGCGATCGGAATCAAGGGCTTGTATGGAAAACTTTCGAATTTGACGTGGTATCCTCACGAAATTTGACATGGATTACTACTTAAGGTAATAATATAATCTCCGAAAAAATTGTTCAGATCGGTTGACTATAGCATATAGCTACCGTATGAACTGAACAAATAGTTACTTCTCTTAGTACACCTGCACCTGTGAAGGGTATATTAGCTTCGGTGCAGCCGAAGTTAAATTTTTTCTTGTTTTCAATATTCGTGGTTTGTTCCGGAGGGACTGACGGTTAATAAGGACTCCATTAGGCCATATTGAGACGTAGTGTGAAAACATCCTTCGACAACAGCCGGAATTGTGGAAGAACAATTCATTGATATTACATGGTCATAATGCACCATTGCACCGAGTCACGATTATGACCAAATTTAAAGCCAAAAACGCAGTGAATACCATCGATCAACCACCGTATTCACCAGATTTGGCTCCTTGTGAGTTTTTCTTGTTCCCCAAACGGAAAATGCCACTTCAGAGAATCCATTTTATGTCGATCGAAAAGATAATACAAAATTCGCAGAAGAAGCTGAAGGACATCCCAAAAAGTGATCATGAAAATTTCGGATATTTTTTTGTACCACACAATATGCGTAAATTATATTTTTTTGCACATTTTCATGAAATACAACCATGCAAATAAATTACAAAACATTACTCATATTAAACAGATCAAAAACTAATAAAAACCAGAAAGAACGATTCATTGACTTCGATTGCACTGAATTTATAATACCCTACATAAATACAAAATTGTCCTTATATACTTGTATATATGAATTCTGTTCGTTCAGCTTGTATAGCAGTGATTTCTTCGTATGGTAGTGTTCCGACCTGAAGAATTTCTTTAGAGATTGCACCATTGTCTTAGACAATAATCCATTTGTTTTCAATAGTCGAATTTCGTGAAGATATCTCGTCAAATGAAAAAGGATGTGTACAAATAAAACATTCGATTCCAAGAGAGTTATGATTGCCACAAATCTCTCGAAATGAGTTTATATAAAATCCCGACAAATCAAAAGAACATGAATAATAATTTTTGCTCAATGTGCTGACAGTTAAATTCGCGACATATCTCCCTTGTTTGTCCGTTTCTTTGGTTTTTGATACTGTCGCGAATTTTTCGAATTAACTGTTGACAACATTTATTGCTGTAGCTCTTCTGAGAGTACTTTCGTCTGTGATTAGTTGCCCTAAGTATGTATTTTTGTAAGTATTAAATGTAGCTTTGCTAAGCACATTCAATGCTATATTTCCCGCAGCCAACGCTGTATATAAATCAATTTTAAATTCGTTTTTGGCATTGACGGACAAATTGCTGGACGTATGGCTAGAAACTGGCGCATTTTTATAGTTGTTGTTGTTGGATGCTTTTGACCATCTGTGAAGTGCAGTAGCAATTTGCTGCGGCAATTGAAATTTTTTCGCAAGGAATCAAAAGTAATACAGACATTAGGACACACATTTAATATAACAATTAGGCTTACTGCAAACAAATATTTTCGTTAACAATTATTGAAATTCGTAAACTAAAATTAAAAAATTAAAATTGGCGTAATTTAAATTTTACCTATTTGTCACAAGCTGCAAAAATTATATTTTCCATCAATTTTAAAGCACTTTTCAGAAAGGCTACAAAACCATTTGCCTACTAAAGTTTCCTTTTATAGTATTTTGTTGTAGCATTTAGCTCACTTCAGCTAATTCACTTAAATTTATTTTATTTCTAATTTTGGAATTTATCGCTCCGCGATAGATATGACAATGTTAATATTCTTAAGTAATTAGAATCATAATAGCTTGTTAACTAAAACGCTAATATTAAACAGTAAAGAAATTATGGCACCAAATATGTTACACAAAGTGTCCAGAAAGAGAGGAAGAGACATTAAAGAAACTGCATCTGTTTTCGGCTACAATTTGTCTGTGCTTAGCAACAAGCACAGCTTTTTTTTGGGTGCGCTTTGCTTTTCACAACAAGCTTTGCTCTGGTTTTTCAACAATACTATAAGGCAAAACGTTGGACAGGGAAAATGGTATTGGCCTCTCTTTGTTGATTGCTTTTAACGCAAGAAAAATGTCCTTCTATATAATTCGCAATTTAATATTTTATAAATGGAATTGTATTTTTCGATGAAATTTGCAAACGATTTTTGCTGCAGATTTTATACTTACATGTTACTACAGAGTATAATAGTTTTGTTCACGTAACAGTTGTTTGTGTCAGCTCAAGATGGAGTTGGATATAGGGCTATGTATTAATGGACAGGTTGACGAGACGAGTTGAATTCCAAGGAACTGTTCGTCTGTCAGTCCATCCGGGTGTCCGTGTGTCCACCTGTGCAACGATAAATTTAGTAAAAATTTAGATATTATAAAACTATACGTGTTCAAAAAAGGGGAATGAGCTCCTAGATGGGCGTTATTGCACCACTGCCACGCCCACAGAACGCCATTGAACGAAAACCTATAAGGTGACATAACTAAGTACTAAATTAAGATATACAACTGTGATTTGGCACAGCGGATTGCGGTAGAAACTGCGACACTGTAAAAAGGGATGAAATCGGGTGATAACCCCGCTTATTTTCCATATAACGGTTCCGTTCCGTACGTTAAATTAATAACTAAAGCAAGTGAGGGTAAGAGTAGGCTTTATAGGAGCCGGGATCAAAATAAGACAACTGGCTTCAGGACCTAACCGACCAACGAAACTAAATTTAGTAGGTAATAATTATCCTGACATTTCTTCATTACAGTGCGAAAATGAGCGAAATCGGACTACAACCACACCTACTTCGCTTTCCAGTGTACAAATCAAAAATCAAAAAGCAAAGTTGCAGCGAAGCTAAATACCCTTCATAGGTGCTTATCTGTTAGTAACTGTGTGTTCAGTTTGTATGAAAGCTATAAGCTATAGTAATCCGATCTGAAAAAGATTTTTGGAGATTATATTGTTACCTTAAGCAATAATCCATGTTAAATTTCGTGAAGATACCACGTCAAATGTGAAAGTTTTCCATACAAGAACTTGATTCCGATCATTCAGTTTGTATTGCAGCTATATGTTATAGTGGTCCGATATCGGCCGTTCCGACAAATGAGCAGCTTCTTGAAGAGAAAATGACGTTTACAAAATTTCAAAACGATATCTTAAAAACTGAGGAACTAGTTCGTATATATACAGACGGACAGAGAGACAGACGGACATGGATAAATCGACTCAGCTCGACATACTGATCATTTATATATATACTTTATAGGGTCTCCGACGCTTCCTTCTGGGTGTTACAAACTTCGTGACAAACTTCGTGACAAACTTAATATACCCTGTTCAGGGTATAAAAAGTTTCGCAATAATGTGATGAAAAACAAGAAAAATGCAAAAGGTCTGACCATTACACATAACAATGGCAATGTTGGAAGTATAATCGGTTTATGAAATACGTAGATATGTATTCAGAATACGATACTATAATATTTTGTTATTTTGCACAGAAGTAATCCAATGAACTCAACTTTATAACAGTTAGAATATAAAAATAGATAGGTCATTGGAAAAGAAAGCATATGTGCATTTATAATGGTATTGCAGTCTCAATATTATCAAGATCTTAATAATTGTAGTTTTGGTTTTCTTTAAATTATTATACTAATGTGGGCAAAAATAGTAAGACTTTTTACAAGTTTGAGTCCGGCAATATCGGAAATTTACTTTCGAAGATTGGAATAGACGTTGATAAAAGTGTATTGGGCCCACAGCTCAGGAGCACATACTTATAAACGAAGGAAATCAAATAAGAGAAAGCAAAATTTGGGAGCAGCAGATAATTATAGAACCTTGAAATGTGTTAGAATAAATGGCAAGCAGCCTCACTGCAATTTTCATATCCTTAAGATACCTCAATTATTTACGAAGAAATATTGCAGTGGGGCAATATGTAAGTAAAAAATCAACAAGAAGACTAATGGAGGTATGGACGAATTGCCACTATTCCGGTTCAGAGTTAATACATATTAAGAAGACTAGTTTTGTTTTTATATCTTCATTGTTCTTATGTCTTCATAATTGCGTGAATTATATATATTCCCAACTAATTTAAATATAGTTTTCTTCGCCAACTTTAGATATTTGTTTAAAATAACAGAACTTGCAAAGATCAAAGGTGGGGAAATATTTTCGGCTATTGCAGAAGTTTATATTAAAGTATGTTTCAACATATGTATGTATATTATTGAATGATATTTGGTATCTTATTAGCTCATGTGTTTTTTAGGTCATAAACTAAATAAGTTTCAGACGGAAATCACTATATTGACCTCCTCAAGCCGCCGTCTGAACTGATGGCAATAATATTTGGCATTACGGGTATTGAACCGATTTTGTCAATTTTCGCCATTACGACTTATCAGACCAGACAAAGATGCTCATTGAGTTCCACCAAGATACGTCACATAAATATTGCATAACATATGTATAAGATATAAAGTACATAAGGTTTATAGAGGCTAAAGGGTAGTATTGACCTGTTTTTACTAATTTTTTGATACAAGTGCATGCTGTTATCATAAAAAGATTCTCTCCAAATTTTAATACAAGAATTTACAAATTTACCAATATTTACGGTAAAAGTTCAGACATAGATACTGGGGTCCTCATATTCGGTATATGAGGCCTAGAAAACTAGTGGTGCGAATTCGGTCATTTTTGTATTGTGATATACCCTTAATTTATTTTGTCAGTTATTGTACTTTAAATAATTTTCAACTTAACCATTACATAGAAAGTGGTATTATCCGATTTCACTTATTTTCACACTGTAAGAGGAAGCAACGAAAATATTTGTCCTGGCATAATTTCGTTGATATAACAGTAGTGGTTTGTAAGATTTGAAGTATGTTTAGGGGACACGGTAACGCCCACTTTTTAAAAAAGTTCAATCCAAAGATGACCTCACTACTGCAATTCACCATACCAAATTATATCATATCTTAATGTGTGGCGCGGTTGAAGCATTTTATAATTTTTCGGTTACTGCAATTTTGTAGGCGTGACATTTGTCTGCTTCCATCCATCTTCGGTGCTGATCTTCTGCTGGTTTCAAAGAACACGTGCACTCGGCTTCATTGAGTTATCTTAAGTTTTATTCAAGGTACAGGCTGCACGGACGAACAGACAGTCACTCGAATTTCAACACGTCTGGTCATCCAGATCATTTATATATCTATAAATCTATATCTATCTCGATTAGCTTTAGGTGTTACAATAACTTCTAGCTGAGCACAATTGTTACACTCTGTAGCAAAATATTGTGAGAGTGGAAAATTTATTATATTGGAACTTTAGTCATCTATCATTATATTCTGCATACTGTCACCTTAACACTCATGTTGAGAACAGATCTTAATTTGATTCGATTTATATGTGTACCATATATGTATATACATTTGTGTTGGAAAGTTTGGAAGTGCAATTACGTACATACATACATATGCATATAATGTAAGATTAGGTATATTCGAATGTGAATCTCATTCGGTCTGTTGAAGCGTAGTTATTGGATACTGCTGAATTTTATCCAATCCTCACGCACATATGCTTGTCCACACACAGAGCAAATATCCACATGAATCTTCGAGTCGGAATTGAGTTTGGATGTGCGTGACTGAATTTGTTCCTTATTTCCATTTGCATTGACGCATTAATTATAGTTCACCCTGACATTGCCGAGCAAAAACTCGAATCGGATAAAGTAGAGCGGGGGGAGAATGCGGCCACAACAGCGGTTTCGATCGATGGCTGTTGAGGCGTGCTGACATCGAAATAGACATCAGAAACACACGTACAGTGATGCACAAAATTGTTCATATAAACGTAGATTTTACTTTTCGTTTATATTTATTTCATTTTTAACAGGAAATTACGAAATAATATTAGCAAAAACATAAAATAATTTATATATTTTAGCTAACCGAGCTAAAAAATACTTTAATAAACATATACTATATATCCGCTTTTCACTTTTAGTCCTTAATATGCCCGTCCTTAGCTTTAATAATAAGACTCATCATCTGAGGCATAATTTCAATTAAAGCACCCATAGTTTTTCAACGTTTTGAGGGACCGAGTTTCGCATAACAATTCTTCACTATGTGTGACCTGGTCTACGAAAAGGAAGCTAACGTGCGAAAACTAGTTTTCTGGGAAAAGCTGTTAAACAAACTGTTTCTCGTTATCTCATTAATTGGTCTCCTTTTTTTTTGACAATTAATCCCCCTTTCCGTAGACCAGGTCACATATATTGATTTGAAATGACATTTAGTTCAAGCTACTGTGTCGGGCAATTTATATATGCAATTTTCTTGCCCTGGAGCCATTTCAGTGTTATTTTTGTCTTATGTTTAGGATCATTATCTGGCATGAAGAGAGTCGCTTGATTTTTCTGGAGTCGGTTGATAAGAACCATTAGAATTTAATATGAAAAGTCCCAGTTTGTTGCCCTGATAATATACAAGTATGTAGCATAAAAGAGCCATCACCAAATTTTCACGTTTGTTCAACTTTGCGCGAACATTTTTGCCGTACCAAAACCACACTCTCTCATCAGATTCCAAACGATTTATTTTTTATTGGTCTCAGTGGATCATTTAACCAGCTTCTATTGTTCAACATACCAATTAGGATGTTGTTTCTTTAAGGAGTTAGGGGTAGCCAGAGGCACGAAAAAATGAGAATTTTCAGTATTTTTTTTGCTATTAAATCGTGTTATTTTACAAAAGTAGTAATATGTGTTGACTTGAAGTCAAGAAAATTTCAAAAAAAAAAATTAATTTCCAAAGTTATAGTTGTTTGTGTTGACCCAGTTCCAAAAAAAGGTACTTGCGGTCGCAACCATAAGACTTTGGAGATTCATCTAAAATCAATCGGACAAAAAAAAATTGTTTTATAAATAGATAAACTCGGGCCTGATCGAAGGATATTTTTTTTTTCAAAATTAACAAAATGGAAACGCGTTCAAAGTTTCACACTAGCGCTTTGAAGTACCCGAGCTCTCTTTGTTATTTGTCGAATAACTCAAAAACTAACTATCGGATCAACGCGAAAATTTCAGAGAATATTTTTAAGATATTACACTTAACGAAAATGCAAAAAAAAATATTTTTTTGAAAATTCTGACTACCCCTAACCCCTTAAGTCTTCTTCTACAGGTAATAGTTTCGTTTCGTTGCAGACATTAACATACTAAGTGCATTTCTTAGCTACCGCATTTTCTACGGCTCCCGAGAATATTAAGCGTTTCAACCGTGTTCAATGTTCCATTAATAATTCATTTAAAAAATGGATATGTGTGTTATAAATTACTTAATCTGACTCAGCAACATAAAATTTTAAGAAACTAGAACTTAAACTGGTCCCCACAATCGGGAAAAGTGAACTGAATGCACGCAACACATACACAAGTCTCAGTCAAAAGCTTTCAAGCACCGTAAACTCTAAATATAAGTACAGCATGAAACTAGCAACCACACGTGTTGCGCAAAATTCGAACAGTATCGCAAAATTCTCATTAAAATACTCGTAATAAAACGTAAAAATATTATTTCTAACGAAGATTTTGTGGCTCACTGTATAGTAGATATGCACGTGTACGTTTCTGGTTATGCATAAGTGCATGTGCCGAAACGAGCTCTGAGCAATTACGAGTGAAATGCTGATCCACTTTTCCACAACTCTGAAGATATTTATATATATGTACATATGTAGATATGTATGTATGTATGAATACATTAATTCACGTACATGACAATACAAAGCGCACATTATAAACTGACATATGCTTGTGAATTTGGTGATAACAGCGGGCGCCACATTTGAATAAAAACACTACAGTTATCGTTGTAGTTGCAGGAATAATTCAATGAGTTTACAAAAATGCAAATACTGAATAATTCATGCACGCCAAAGTTGAGAGAGCGAATAAACAAAACCTTAACTCCACGACAACGAATATACTAGCGATTGTCACTGTCGAGGCAAAACTCCGCCTAGTAACTAAATGCATACATAAGTACGTGTGTGCGTACGAAACACATTTGGGTGTCATCATACGCCCATGCGAATGTTTGTTGCCAGCAACATACAAATAGTAAATAAAAGTATACGCATCACCAGAAAATGTCGAAGGACAGCAGAAGGATGGCTTAACAGGTGAGATCCATTTACTTTTACTTTCTCAACTTTATTTCCATTTTGTAAGCTTTCTCAATTTTTGTGACTTTATTTTGTGTTTCCAGCACTGCTTCCGAGTTTGTAAATAACAGTAGTATTGTTTTATTTTATTTATACAGGATCCCCTAGAGAATAAAGTCGTTGGGTCTATAACTATATTTCTGTTTTTTTGTTATTTAATTTGAACCTTTATTTAAGAAAAACGAATATTTTTAAAGTATTGCCCTGCTGAACATAGATAATTTCCACATCTTTCTGGCAATTTGTGGATTTCTTCCTGAAAGAACTGCTTTGGCTTGGAGGCGAAGAATGAATCAAGCCAATTTTTGATAACTTGTTCTGAAATAAACCGTGTTCCAGTGAGGGCGTTCTGCATCCACCGGCATAAATTATAGTCATATATAAGATAAATTGGGCAAATTTTCCGAAATCGTTTTTAAAGAGTCTTGCAACATGAATCCAAGCGTTCTCAGGAGTCAAAATTATTCCCGCGTGTCTAGTCGCCAATTTTGAGCATTTTCAGGCAATCGCTTGCTTGAATTTGATAAGTTATTGTCGAAAGTCTTCCCATGACATCCAATGTCTTTGTTTATGAATGTATCCGGAGGACATTCTTTGTCTTCCAAGTCAATTATATTGATATATTGTATCTAGTCAACAGAAAGTTAAAAGAAATACCGTGAAGGAATTGCAATAATATTTAGTATCTTTTTAACCTTTATTATAGGTCATAGACTTCTCTTCTTTACTGACGTAGACACCGCTTACGCGGTTATAGTCAAGTTAACAACAACGCGCCTGCCTATTTGCCGCCAATTCGATATGCCAAGTGCAAGTTCTTTCTCCACCTGATCTCAACAACGGAGAAGAGGACTTCCTCTACTTCCACTGGCTGGTATTGAATCGAAAACCTTCAAAGCTAGAGTATTCTCCGTCCGGAAAACATCACCGACTCATCAGATGATGTCATTGTTCATGCCTCCGCACCATTCGTGGCTATTATCCGATTTTATCCCATCCAAGAAATAATCGCCCAGAAACAGCCATTATGCGCAATTTTTGAAGCTTTCATTTTCATACTCTTGCAACCAGTTGCTACAGAGTATGGACGAAATCGGAGGATAACCCGGCTTATTAAATTACATGACATTAAATTTTACCACCAAGATGGTATGAAAGAGTTTTATAAGAGTCGGTGTCAAAATTGGAAGATGGGTGTGGCACCGCTCACTTTTTGGTGAAACCCCATATCTCGGGACACTTGCAACCGATTGCAAAAAAATTTAGCACGTAGCATTCCTTTAATATTCTTTTGTAATATTATGAAAATGGACGAAATCGGACAACAACAACGCCTACTTCCCATATAACACAATTTTAGAGTCCACTTGATTCCTTCAGTTTCCAATACACAAATCAATATGATGTTAATATAACGGGACACAACTTTGCACGAATAATGTCTCTAGTGTGTGTCACTTTATGACAAAAAATTGTTTAAATCCAATAAAAACTATTCGAGCCCCTCTGTACCGAATATTTATACCCCGGTACCTATAGTTGACTTTTGATCGAAAATGTCGGTCAATGTGTGTATGGTATATATAACTGAAATTAAGGGATAATCCTTCTCTTATAATGGTATGCCTGTATGTCAAAAAAGGCCCCCATTATACCTATTATAAAGATTTTTGAACTTCGGGGTGACTTTGTACCGCATATATCGGCCAATATGTGAGTTATCTCAATGAAAATAAGGGAGCGTGTTTTATTCATAACAGTGTATTTTAGTGCCTAAAATAGATAAATTTGAGCGAAAACTTGGCCAAACCCCTATATAACTAATACTATATTATACTATTAAACAGAGTATATTGTTGTATAGTACCAGATTGTTCCATAAGTTTTGTCGTTTTATAAGAGAGGGCGTTGCTACTAGCCTAAATTTTGGGTACAAAATTTAATGTTGGCTCTTTGTTCAAGGCTCATTTTCGAACCGATAACACAAATATACTGACACTTAAAACGCAATAACTTCACTTCCAATATATGGATTGTCATGAACTGGACAATCGCTAAAGATAGCAGATTCTAACGCACCAGTCGACATATAGATGGCGCCACCAGGGGGCGCTAGATTCAGAAAGTCCTGTTTAATTTATATGCAGTTATATGCAGTATTTAGCAACTTGAGTAATTCGTAGACCGATTTCACAAATTTTCAGCACTAAACTATACTAAGAAAGTATAATAGAAAATTTAGTGTACTTATAATACTGATATACGTACACTAAGTTTTCTTTCAATCGGATTTTATCCATTTTTGTTATCACGATTTATTATTACCAGAGAAAGATGTTCTCTCACTTTCCCTGACATCCTCACAGATTGGATCCATATTTATTGATATATTTTGGTCTACGATTATTAGCATTTGTACTACTGTGATCAAATTGAAAGGTGAATTTTGTCCAATTCATCTCTTTCAAAGTAATCCCCTCCGGCTGCAATACACTTATCAAAACGAATTTTCCAGTCATCATAGTACTTGGAAAAATCCTCCGTCCTGGTGGTCATAAGAGCCTTCTTCGATTCAGCTTTTATATCCTCAATTGAGTTAAAACGGTGTCCTCGAAGTGGTCTTTTGAGTTTGCTGAACAACCAGAAGTCACACAGGACCAAATCAAGCTAATACAGTGGTTGCGGAACGACATTTGTTGAGTTTTTGGCGAAATGATCACGAATAGCTAATGAAGTATGAGATGGTGCATTATCGCACTTCTTTGTTCAATAAATTCAATTCACTTAGAGCATTACAAAACGACGTGTATCTCAAATACTAATAAATATTTTGACATCAAATTTACCATAGATGTCTTCTTCTTCTTAATTGGCGTAGACACCGCTTACGCGATTATAGCCGAGTTAACAACAGCGCGCCAGTCGTTTCTTCTTTTCGCTACGTGGCGCCAATTGGATATTCCAAGCGAAGCCAGGTCCTTCTCCACTTGGTCCTTCCAACGGAGTGGAGGTCTTCCTCTTCATCTGCTTTTCCCGGCGGGTACTGCGTCGAATACTTTCAGAGCTGGATTGTTTTCGTCTATCCGGACAACATGACCTAGCCAGTGTAGCCGCTGTCTTTTAATTCGCTGCACTATGTCAATGTCGTCATATATCTCGTACAGCTCATCGTTCCATCGAATGCGATATTCGCCGTGGCCAATGCGCAAAGGACCATAAATTTTTCGCAGAATTTTTCTCTCGAAAACTCGTAACGTCGACTCATCGGTTGTTGTCATCGCCCAAGCCTCTGCACCATATAGCAGGACGGGAATTATGAGCAATCCTGCGTTGGATTTCCAGGCTGACATTGTTGGTGGTGTTAATGCTGGTTCCAAGATAGACGAAATTATCTACAACTTCAAAGTTATGACTGTCAACAGTGACGTGAGAGCCAAGTCGCGAGTGCGACGACTGTTTGTTTGATGACAGGAGATATTTCGTCTTGCCCTCGTTCACTGCCAGACCCATTTGTTTTGCTTCCTTGTCCAGCCTGGAGAAAGCAGAACTAACGGCGCGGGTGTTGAGGCCGATGATATCAATATCATCGGCATACGCCAGCAGCTGTACACTCTTATAGAAGATGGTACCTTCTCTATTTAGTTCTGCAGCTCGAACTATTTTCTCCAGAAGCAGGTTGAAGAAGTTGCACGATAGGGAGTCGCCTTGTCTGAAACCTCGTTTGGTATCGAACGGCTCGGAGAGATCCTTCCCGATCCTGACGGAGCTTTTGGTGTTACTCAACGTCAGTTTACACAGCCGTATTAGTTTTGCGGGGATACCAAATTCAGACATCGCGGCATAAAGGCAGCTCCTTTTCGTGCTGTCGAAAGCAGCTTTGAAATCGACGAAGAGGTGGTGTGTGTCGATTCTCCTTGGTGAATATCTGGTCAGTTGTTGATTTGCCAGGTCTAAAGTCACACTGATAAGGTCCAATCAGTTTGTTGACGGTGGACTTTAATCTTTCACACAATACGCTCGATAGAACCTTATACGCGTTGTTGAGGAGGCTTATCCCACGGTAGTTGGCGCAGGTTGTGGGGTCCCCCTTTTTGTGGATTGGGCAGAGCACACTTAAATTCCAATCGTTGGGCATGCATTCGTCCGACCATATTTTACAAAGAAGCTGATACATGCTCCTTATCAGTTCTTCGCCGCCGTGTTTGAATAGCTCGGCCGGCAATCCATCGGCCCCTGCCGCTTTGTTGTTCTTCAGGCGGGCAATTGCTATTCGAACTTCTTCATGGTCGGGCAATGGAACGTCTGCTCCATCGTCACCGATTGGGGAATCGGGTTCGCCTTCTCCTGGTGTTGTGCGTTCACTGCCTTTCAGCAGGCTGGAGAGGTGTTCCCTCCATAATTTAAGTATGCTCTGGGCATCAGTGACTAGATCACCTTTGGGGATTCTACAAGAGTATGCTCCGGTCTTGAAACCTTCTGCAAGCCGCCGCATTTTTTCGTAGAATTTTCGAGCATTACCCCTGTCGGCCAACTTATCAAGCTCTTCGTACTCACGCATTTCAGACTCTTTCTTTTTCTGTCTACAAATGCGTCTCGCTTCCCTTTTCAACTCTCGGTATCTATCCCATCCCGCACGTGTTGTGGTCGATCGTAACGTTGCGAGATAGGCAACCTGTTTTTTCTCCGCTGCGACACGGCACTCCTCGTCGTACCAGCTGTTCTTCTGCACTTTCGGAAAACCAATAGCTTCGGTTGCAGCTGTACGTAAGGAATTTGAAATGCCGTCCCACAGTTCCCTTATACCGAGTTGTTGACGAGTGCTCTCAGAGACCATAGATGTCACTAACAGAAAAAAATTTACCGATTCGAAAAACACGCGAAGTATAAATTGAAAATTCACCTTTCAATTTGATCATAGTAGTATCTAACTTTGTCTCAAACTCAAACTTAGATTGAATTTTAAATATGACTTGGATAAAAATTTTTAGCAACAAGTTGAAACTTTTGAAGGAATACATATGAACATTTTGAAAGTAATTTTTGATATGATTTCGGGCAAGTATGATTGTGTTTTTTTTTTAGCTTCTACAGCCGTTTTAGCAGGTAGCGCGCGATCGAGGGGCTCGATGAATGGATACTTTAAACTCATTTATCTCAAAACTACTTTTTTCGACGTGCCGTTGATGAAAAAAAAAACTATCCATCCGAATCACTTGAAATTTTAATATGGAGCTTATAAGATCAATATCTATCACTGGTACTACGATCAAATTTTAATTTTAAGAACTTCGATTTTTTTTTGATCTAAAACTGGTCCAGAAATGGCTGTTTTCAGAATCTGAACTTCAAAAGCGCGAAATTTTTTTAATTTTAAATTTTTTTTGGTTGTAGTCCCAGCGATAGCTGCACTACTACTGATTAATAATTTATTTGGTTTTTATGTTCTAGATGTTCATAAGAGTCAAAATCAATAACGGCACCGGGAGTCATCTTTTAAGATAGCTTTTTTTGGACGCGCTATTTTTAATATTGTTAAAAAATTTTTTTATTTAACAAAAAATATTCTTGTACTTTTCATAAGTGTATAAATAAACTGTAAAAATTTTAAATTGATTGCTCTTTTTTAAACCTTAAAAAAAATCCAGAAAACACTCTTAATTTGAGGGGTTTAGACCACCGGGATCCCTTAAGTCCGAAGCGTAAAAAATTTTTACTCACATAACAAATACACATAAATTATTTCACTGCATACAGCGAAATTTGGAACGATTTCTTAACAAAATGTGTTTGTTGAACACTAAAAATACTAAAAAATTTATCTCAAGGTATATACATTCACATACATACATATGCATATGTACTTATGTCTGAAATCGGTGATTTATTAATTTTAGTCGCAGAGAAAACAGAAGAAACCAATAACCGGGTCACATATTGATGTGTGTCAAAATAAAAAAATATTGTATATTTAGCATAGCTGTAGAACAGATAATGACATTAAGTACTATACAAAAAATGTTTTCGTTCGTAATCCAAAAATAACAAGTAAGGAAGGGCTAAGTTCGGGTGTCACCGAACATTTTATACTCTCGCACGATAAAGTGATAATCGAGATTTCATTATCAGTCATTTATGTACATATTTTTCAAATACCATATTTGTGTAAAGTTTTATTCCGCTATCATCATTGGTTCCTAATGTATATATTATACAGAGAAGACATCAGATGGAATTCAAAATAGCGTTATATTGGAAGAAGGCGTGGTTGTGAACCGATTTCACCCATATTTTTTACATGTCATCAGGGTGTTAAGCTTCCCGATATATGGTTTTTGGTCTATAAGTGGGCGACGCCACGCCCATTTTGAATTTAAAAAAAAAAACCTGGGTGCAGCTTCCTTCTGCCATTTCTTCCGTAAAATTTAGTGTTTCTGACGTTTTTTGTTAGTCGGTTAACGCACTTTTAGTGATTTTCAACATAACCTTTGTATGGGAGGTGGGCGAGGTTATTATCCGATTTCTTCCATTTTGGAACTGTATATGGAAATGCCTGAAGGAAACGACTCTAAAGAATTTGGTTGACATAGCTATAGTAGTTTCCGAGATATGTACAAAACGTCCGAATATGCCCCTCCTTAATGTGATTCTTTGTGCCAAATTTCACTTTAATATCTTTATTTATGGCTTAGTTATGACATTTTATAGGTTTTCGGTTTTCGCCATTTTGGGCCGATTTTGCCCATCTTCGAACTTAACCTTCCTATGGAGCCAAGAAATACGTGTACCAAGTTTCATCATGATATCTCAATTTTTACTCAGTTACAGCTTGCACGGACGGACGGACAGACAGACGGACAGACAGACATCCGGATTTCAACTCTACTCGCCACCCTGATCACTTTGGTATATATAACCCTATATCTGACTCTTTTAGTTTTAGGACTTACAAACAAGTTATGTGAACAAAACTATAATACTCTCCTTAGCAACTTTGTTGCGAGAGTATAAAAATTTTTTTTGCGAAGCACTCAAAATATAATATTAACAAATGCATTGATGGACACATGGTTGACTTGCCAAATGGCTCGATAATTGTATGAAGGAATAGTTATACCCTTCATATGTGGTATTATATACTCGTATTAATAAAACACGAAGTCAGTAATTATGTAATTAGTTTATGCGTAGCATAGATATCTCGTAAGTACATCTGGAATAATTACTCTAATTATTACAATCAGATTGACAGAAATTATTTTTCATAGCTGTCATGGCGCAAGATAGAAGTAAACAGATATCACTAACTATACTCAGAGCAGGAAGCTGCGAAGTCTGCGACACGCAGAAGCAAGCGTCGGAAGCCAAATAAAGTAGATGATGACCGGCAAAATTTTTTCTGTTGGATGAAAAGCGTTTTCGGTAACTTTTTCAGAGTTAATTCTACATAAAGTTGCTACAAAAATGCATCTATCATATGTAGAGTATTACATGTAGCTTCCGTGCAGCTGAAAGTGACGTTTTTTCTTTTTTAGTTAAAAAATGGCATTATGTTTTATGAATTATTTATTTCTGAGTTAGCAAAAGAATATTTAATTTTTTTAAATCGTTGAATATTTTATTCTTGCAAATTCCAAACGGTGGGCGAATCTGCTATTTACCTTTGTTTTCACACGTTTTATTTGCAGACATTTCAATTTTAGATTGTGTGAGTTAAATTAAGAATAAATTGAAAGTTTTCAATAATAATTCGTTCGCTTTAGGTATTTCAATTAAAATACAGAGAGGAAATTTCAGTCCAAACGACCATGACAAGAAAACAAACTCTAAGCTAGAAGCCATCACCAATCAAGTGAGGGTTAAATTAACTCAAGTTATCCGATAAATTCGTTGCGTAACTACTAGGTATACATTTTTTTAAGGGATTAGGTGTAATGAGAGATATGACAAATTATAATTTTAACACATTTTTTTCTCAATAAATTTTTATATACAAAAGTAAAAACTCAGCATCGTTAAATAAAATTTAAACTTAACTTGACAGAAATTCAAAAAAATAGAATAATAATCCAGTTCCAACCAAAGCTCCTTTCGATGACAATCACTAGTCCTTGGAGCGTAATCTATCTTAAATCAATGGGACAAGAAAAAAATAGTTTTATTAGTTTGCAAATATTTGGTATCAAAATATATTATATTAAGCATAGAATTTTCGACTAATATTATGGTAATAAGTCTCTCCCTTACCCATACAAACTCGTTTGCAGGGTATAAAGTCCATGCAAATTATATTAAATACGAGGTATGACAATTAAGTAATGAGACTGATTCCATAAAAACCGTATATTTGAAAATTATTCTACAACTCTGCCATCCCCTTCAAAGTAGTCCCCTTGGGCAGCTATACAGCGATTCCAGCGCGTTTTGCATGCTTCATAACATTTCTCGAACGTTTCGACTGGGATGTCCGCGAGTACCCTCGTCACGGCCGCGTGGATGTCCGTAATCGACTCAAAATGGGTTCCTTTGACCACCGATTTTATTTTAGGAAACAAAAAAAGTCACAGGGTGACATGTCGGGCGAATAAGGTGGCTGTTGCAACACGGCGATCCCTTTAGAGGCCAAATACTGGGACACGCTGAGGGCGGTGTGGCACGGCGCGTTGTCGTGATGAAGGATCCAGTTACGAGCGATGTCTGGGCGCACCCTGTTGACTCGTTTTCGCAATCTTTCGAGTACTTGGCAATAGTAGACTTGATTCACAGTTTTCCCTGGTGGAACGAATTCTTTGTGGACGATTCCACGGCTATCAAAAAAGGCAAAACGATGATTTTTCACCTTCGACTTGCTCATGCGAGCTTTTTTCGGGCGGGGGGCGCGCGGAGACAACCATTGTGAGCTTGGGCACGACTAAGAGCACTATCACCATACACTCTTACAATTTTAGCGTACGTTTCCGAAGCTGTTTCGCCCAATCTGGCGCAAAATTTTATCGCGACGCGTTGCTCTTGATTTCGTTTTTCCATTTTCGTGACGAGCACTACAAACACACGTCTACTCAACTTGACGCAGCAGGCGAACTAAACAAGCTAGAGCAATGGTACATATATATGTCAATGGAGAGGGGAGGGATGCCGGAAAAAGAGAAAGGGAATTTCAAAGTCACAGGTTTACCACAAGCATTACTTAATTGTCAAACCTCGTAAATGAGGACTAGGTAAACATGGGGCCAAATTTAGCTATTTTTGGTATCAAACTACACATTAAAAATGGAATCGCACCAATATCGATTTGGAATATTATCACATTACCCAAGTCTTCTCAGCATTTAAAACCATTTGGAGATGTCCTAGAAACATAAAAATAATATTGAGTGCTTTACAAATGCATTTTCTTTTTCATTTTACGTCAGTTTCTGAATTTACGACGAAATATCTCATGCCATCAAACAAACAGTCGTCGCACTCGCAACTAGGCTCCCACGTCACTGTTGACAGTCATAACTTCGTAGTCGTAGATAATTTTGTTTATCTTGGAACCTGTATTAACACCAACAACAACGACAGCCTCGAAAAGGAATGCAGAAAAGGTGCTACTTCAGAGTGAATAGGCAATTGAGCAGTAAAGTTCTCTCTCGATGTTCAAAGACCAAATTCTATAAGTCACTCATTATTCCCGTCCTGCTATATGGTGCAGGCATGTATGATGACAGCATCTGATGAGTCGACGTTACGGGTTTTCGAGAGAAAGGTTCTGTGGAAGATTTATGGTCCTTTGCGCATACAGCGCCTAGGCTGGGAAGGGAATTAGGTATAGACTCAATTCAATATTTTTCCATATATCATGTGTTAATACAATGTGTTTGTTGATGTCTACTAGAAATCCATAGTAAGGGCACATACATAAGTTAATGACATTGAGAATATCATTATATTGAAAGTAACTTGAGGTGGGTGGCGCTTTACCCTTTATAAAAATTTGATTTCTCGATATGACCAATTTCCACTCCGCAGTATGAATTGGCAATGTCCACAATAAATATATTTGGCAGAGCCACACCCACTCTTCAAGCCTTTTGAAACTACTCTTAATGTTGCTATGATATTGTTTGGACAATGGTTCGAGTTCGCAATGTAATCAACCCCACTGCAGTACCAGAAAATCCATGTAAATCAAAAAATCTCATTTTGCGAAGATGTAATTGCTTGCTTGAGCAGGCGGACAAGTGAACAAAGATATAATATTTGCAACATATCGCAAGAGTATAAAATAGAGAAAGAGTAGAGAAGAAATCTGGGAAAGGCTTCGTAAACTTTTGTGATACAGTATGTACATATAGAATATGAAATAAATAATCGATAATCATAAAGTTAATAAATCTTCATATTGGATCGTAGAAGTACCAATACGACATTATTGCTTAAGTAGGGCGTCAAATCCATTAATTTTATTTACAAACTGATTATATAATACCCTTATGTTGGCTTGCAGAAATAGTATTACTACACAATTTCAGTAACCTCACATATAAAAACATACTAGAAGCAAAGAATTAATATGTACTGCTCAATTGATATACTACATACATAAAGTCACTGCAACCGAATTCTTTTTTTCCAAGAGGAAATGTCCAAAATGCTTCTTACGCCTTATATTATATAATACGAGTACATTTTCTCATGTATACTCGTATTATAATCTTCATCTATCCAAACACTTATTTGAAAAATAATACAAATTCCTAGCCAGCTGAAAATCTAGTTAAGTTAAATCAGCAATTGTAGACAGTTTGCCGCATCTCAACTGCAAATTGGCAGCAACGGAAGCAAGCATTTATCCACAAGCAGAAGCAGAAACAGTACCATCGTTCGAAAGCAAAACTGAAATAAAAATTTCGTAACGTATACAATTCACAAACGCCAATAAGAGCAAAACTAAATAAAATAGGTATTTACGAGAATATTTAGTATCTAGTTGTAGTATTTGTAGAAATGATTTTTATTGTACCCGGCAGGAAAACTATTAGTAGACAATTTGTAATTTTGTAGGCCTAAACTCGTAGTCAGAGGCATGAACAATGGCAATTTAAAATATTTTTTTTTGCCAGAAAATTATTTCATTTTATGAAAGTAAAAACACAGCATTATTAAATAAGATTTCGACTTGATTTTACAGGAATTTAAAAAATAACCATAATTTTAAAAGTAATGGTTGTTTGTGAGTGATCCAGTGCCAACCGAAGCTTCTTATGGCGACCATCACTAATCCTTGTATATTCAACTAAAATCAATCGAACCAAAAAATTTGTTTTATTAGTGGATAATCTAGTGCCCTAACAAAAGGGCGGGTTAAGGGATTTTTTTATATATCGGGCAAAAACCAAAAGTTAGTTGCTTGCAAATAATCAAAATAAAACGAAAACTACTTCTATCAGGCACTCGCTATTTATGTTTTCAAAAAGCTGTATAAATTTCATTGAAATCTACCAAGCGATCTTAGAGCTAGAGTGGTCACCAGTTCAAAAAACATAGTTTTAAAAGGTTACAGGTCTGTTTTAGTTAAAACCTAAACTTAGAACTTGGACGAAATTTAGGACAATATTCTAGAGGTGTTGTAGAATTTAGTAAGACAATAAAAACATTAGATTTTTTGAAACCCATGTAAAATCTTAAGAAAAACACATTTAAAGTTTTACGCTCTAGTTCCAGAGCTTATGAAAACCCTTTGCTAATTATCGAATAACTCGAAAAGTATTTGTCGAATTTCCTTAAAAGTTTTATAGAACATTAACATAAGAAAAGTGTTTACAAAAATTTTTTTGAAAATTCTGGCTACTCCAAACTCCATACTAAAAAATTATCTACATACAAATCCGATCCGATCTTTGATATCATTGCATCACATTTTACATACATATCTACTTAGTGCTATATGTACCCTTGCAGGGTATTTCAATATTTAGATCATGTTTACGTTTTTATTTACGCAAATATGTTCATATATGTTATGTACTATATGTGTACTAAAATTTTGTTTGCATGAGCAACTATGTATGTACATAGTACATGAACAAATCCGTGCCCAGCATACTGAAAGCGCTGAGATGCCGGGCCTGTTTCTCGCGAGTTGATGTTCGAAGATCCAAGTGTCCACGTTGCATTGTGTGTATTAAAATAAGTACTCAACCTTTTTATAGTCGAACAATAGTGAAACCTCGAAAACTGTGCAAAAAATTATCACTTGAGACTTTGAAATTTATGTGCACTTCGAAAACAAATAAAACGAGCGTATCTTTGAGATGCACATATTTTGAAGCGATTTTTATACACTCATGCAGCGAGGCCCTAAGTAAAGGCACAGTTGTGAAAGATTTAGTATTGCTAATAAAGTAGAATTGTGATGAAAGAATTTAACGATACCACGACTTTTATTATGATTGATCAATGCAAATAGAGGGAGTGTGAAAATACATAAACCCCATGCATACGTATACGTATTTGTATGTATGTATGTGCTCACGTTGTTTTAAAAAGCGTTGACGTCTACCATACATGTACATAAGTATGTGGGTAAAATATGTTTATACTACATTTGTTTACTTATAAATTCAATTATACACTATATATTGTGGCAGTATGAATGAATGCATAGTTCCCGTTGATGTAGAGAATCTGCCACGGCCATTCTTAATGAACTGTGGTGTATCAAAGATATTTGATTAGCTCGGCTAACGCAAAAAAAAAAAAACAAATTAACAGACCCTAGCGTGACGTAGGCAGCAAAATGTGATAATATAAAAGAAAACAATATTTTTCTACTATAAAATTATACTATTTTCGTAATTAAATTGTATGCTATACTACTGTGGGCAAAAATTTGTAAGACTTTTTAATTTAAGTATTACGCGAAAACCCATTCGTCGAAATAGTTTTCTTTCTTGGTTGATATGACTATCTGTGCCAAATGTCTTTTCAAAATAATCATTAGTGTTTAGTTTACGCTTGTCTTTCTGAAGTATATAAAATGCATTCGGCGATTTTTACGATGAGTGAAATTATTTAAGAAGAGAAAGAAGAAATTATTTAACAAGGAACTTCCATTAAATTTTTTGTGCGCATCCAAATTTCTAGTGCTGAAAGGTTTGGTGATCATTGATCGTCTCGAGCAAGAGTTTTTGATTGGTACAAATTATTCGAAGAGGGTCGAGAATGTGCTGACGACGAATCACGTCCGGGACAGCCAACAACTTCAGCTGTTGATCAACACGTCAATAAAATAAAGAAATGGGTGCTTGAGAACCGACGATAAACAACCAGATATATTACTGCCATCGTCGAAATATCAGATGGATCAGTGAAAACCATTTTTAAAGATCATTTGGGCCTAAGAAAAGCGAAAGCCCGATTGGTTTCGAAATCTCTCAATTTTTTTCGAAAAACAGCGTCGCGTTAACTCTGTAAAACAAAGCTTTCCTTTCCTTACTTACGGACCGGAAACAGACGATCAGTCGGCCGAATATCGTGGCAAAGAGAAGCCGAAGCCAAAAGCCACGAAAAATTACGTCAAAGCAGGCCAAAAATTTAGGTTATATTGACAATTTTCTTCGATTATCGAGGTGTGGCGCACTCCGAATTCTTTCCGACCGGCCAAACTGTCAACAAAGAATACTTTTTGAGTGTTGTGCGTCGTATGCGTGAAGCTATTCGCAAAAACTCTTGGTATTTGCACCAAGATAATGCACCGTTGCATTGATTCTTCGTGAGTTTTTCGCCAACTTTTCAACCAATATCGTTCCGCAACCACCGTATTCGCCTAATTTAGCTCCGTGTGACTTCACACGATTCAGCAAACTCAAACGACCGCTCCGGGAAAACCGTCTCGAGTCAATTGAAGACATTAGACATAGACCTAGATTTTGAAAAATAAATTGTGAATTTTAAAATTATGAGCAATGTCTTACTGTATTTTGCTCATAATAGTATATTCCTTTAATGCAACGCATCAAAATATTTGGATAGCAGGAATGACCACAGTGACAAATTCAAAAGGACATCTACAGACTGAATTTCATGACAGCGATATTGAAATCAAGCTACTTACTTGTAAAATAAACTCAACTAAAAGGGCTAAAACTAATATACGTTAGTACATGGAAAGCATCAACCAGAGGATCGGAAATCAGTGTATGAAGGCTATTAAGCGTCTGGAGCAATGCCATTCATACGCAGCTCCAAACCGCATTATTTTTGAGAAATATTATCTCTTTAATTTCAATAAAACATCACACGTAACCGGTTTTTCAATAGGAACGCTACAAAAGTAGACCGATAGAGACAGCAAACGACGCACTTTTTCCCCGCTCTTTTGACATTTCTCTTCAGTAAGGTTTACTATTTCATCATGGAGAGATATACGATCCAACAACGAGTCGAAATTATTAAAATTTACTACGTACATAGATACGTTACGTCCAATTTATAGTCGACATAATCGTCCTGTCATATCAACAATGAGTGTCTAGTGGAAAAATTTGAATTCAGTGAGACAAAGAAGTGCCCGTAATGTCGAGAATATTGCTGCCGCTAGCGCATCAATTTAGGAAGACCCAAATCAGTCTCTCACTCGTCGTTTTCAAGCGTTACAAGATCATATTGACGCAAGAACTGAAGCCATTTGACCACCAGAATCGTCGTATGCTCTTGAATTGTGTTGAGCAACAACTTAAAAATGATGCGGATTTTCATCGAAAAATTATCTTCAACGATGAGGCTCATTTCTGGCTGAATGGCTTCGTCATTAAGCAAAATATAGTCATAATTGCATCCCGAAAAAAAAAAACGGTTTGGTGCGGATTATGGGCCGGCGACGTCATTGGGTCGTACTTCTTCCGTGATGATCAAAACCGCCACTATACTGTGAATGGAAATCGCTACCGCTCAATGATAACTGAATATTTTTGGCTCGAATTGGGTAGTATGGTTTTGGACAATATGTGATTTCAACAGGACGACGCCACAACACAAGCCACATAGCCAATGTCACAATCGATTTATTGAAAACTAAGTTGGTTGAACGGGTTATCTCACGAAATGGCCCAGTCAATTGGCCGCCTTGGTCGTGCGATTTGGCGCCGTTAGATTATTTCCTGTGGGCGAACTTCGTTCGAATATCGAAATTGCAGCAATATCAGCCGATTTATGTTTGAAAACCAAAATTGTGTTCAGTGTTTGGACTTCTACAACCGTGCTCGTGGTGGCCATGTAAAAGAAATCGAGTTCCATACATAATGGCATCGAATGTACTTTCACAGGAATAAAGAAACCAAGCGCTTTTTAGCGCTCTTATTGAAAACCCCGTTATATGAGAATTTTCAAACATCCGATTGACTTTACACCATGTATGTAAGTATATTGGTGGATAGTAAGTGACCTTAAGTGAAACCCAGGAAGCATTTTATTAGTATGGGGCATGTTAATCGCATATAGACTGGCAAAAATAGATAAAATAAATAAACCAACAATTTTTTTCTAACAATCCTTATGCCGAATATTTCGGTCTTTGTGTGAGTTATACACATAACCTTCCGATGTTTTTTGGCTGTAATTTTTTTAAAAAATTAAAAACTTTGATTCTGCTAGTGGATTATTATTTGGTCTTTTAAATTTTTTACATCAAGTCGAGAATATGATATCATGTAAATGGCCGCCGCCACAGTTGATTGTCATTTGAGCCCTTTTTATGGCATTTTCCATCACTTTGGCCAGAACTTCCGGCGATAGGTCCTCACATTCTTGACGGATACTGTCTTTAAGAGCTGCAAGAGTCTGAGGCTTGTTGACATAAACCCGCGACTTCAAAAAGCCCCGCAAGAAGAAGTCTGGAGCGGTCAAATCAGGCGATCTTGGTGGCCAGTGCAAATCGCCAAAACGGGAGATTAGGCGTCCGGGAAATGCATCCTTCAGCATATCGGTTGTGGCACGTGCAGTGTATGCCGTTGCACCGTCCTGTTGGAACCACATGTTTTCCAATCCCAATTCATAAAGTTGCGGCATAAAGAACTAGTTGATCATTGCTCTGTAGCGCTCACCACTCACAGTAACCGTTTGGCCTGCGACGTCTTCGAAGAAAAAAGGTCCGATGACTCCTCCAGCGAAAACAGCACACCATACAGTGACTTTGAGCGGGTGTAATGGCTCTTCGTGGGTTACACGCGGATTTTCAGTGCCCCAGAAGCGTAAATTTTGCTTATTTACGTACCCGCTAAGATGGAAATGGGCCTCATCACTCATGATTATTTTTGATGAAAAATCATCTTCCTTTTGGTGGTGATTAAGGGTGGCTTGAGCGTATGTTAGACGCGATTGGCGGTCAGCAGCTAACACTTTTTCGGACGGAAACATCTTCAAACCTTGTACCAAAATTCGCTGGAAACACCGTCGTCTGGTCGATGTCGACGGCGCTTCCATGACATCCTCGGCAACAGCAGCAATATTCTCTGCAGAACGGCTACTCCGGGGTCTGCCATCTCGTGTTGTGTCGGTCTCTTCGAAGCGAGCGGCTAAACGTCGCAGTATTTCACCAGTAGGCGTCGGACGGCCAGGAAATCTGCGACGAAATTCACGTTGTGCCAAAGTCACCGACCGATTATTGGTCAAATAAATAGTCACAAATAACCCGCGTTCTGGAGCAGTGTAGCATACCATTGTTTATTTACGTCACAAATGTCAAAACAGAACTCTCTAATGTCAATTGCAAAATTTATAGCATCTTCTGATAGGAGAATTACTTGTGCGCCACCCGTATACTTACAAAACTGCCGGCTTTATCCTTGCAAGTTACAAAAGTGTGAAATGTTTGGTAACACCCGAACTTGGCCATCCTTACTTGTTGATATATCGAACTTTTAGTTTTTAATAAAATTGTTGAATTGGCAGTTGGTGATGTTGTCTTTCCATTTCCATTTTTACCTACGTATTTTCACACCATCGTAAGAGGTGATGAAACGATGTGTTCCGTATAAATTTAGATGATACAGCTTGAATGGTTTGTTCTTTATATAAGGTATATAAGTATGTTAACCTATTATGGAGCGGGGTCACGTGCACTTTTAAATATTTCAAAGCAAAGTTCCCCTCTCGAATACAATTCGTTGTACTAAATAACAGTTGGGTTTCTTAATTTGGGTTTTGTGAGCATGGCAGTGTCTGATTACACCCATTTGTATGGTATATGTCAACCAAGTTATATCAAGATATCTTAATTCTTAGTCAAGCTACATCTTGTGACGTACAGACGGACAGACGGACAGACAGTCAGCCGGATTTCAAATCGTCTTGTCATCGTGATCATTTATACATACATATGTAAGTACATACATAACTCCACCGGTATGTACATACCAAACCACCGTTAGTTGAGCAAAACCATTATTCTCTGTAGCAACATGTTGTGAAAGTGGAAAAATTAAAAATATACGTACATATGTACAAGTATATCTCAATACAGGCATCAAAACACAGACAAAACGAACAAACTTTCAGTTGGATATAGAAAATTAATGACTTCTTATGTACAAAGAAATAGTTTTTAATTGTAAAAAGCTTGCCCACTTCTCATTCATCCGAAACTTCACCACATCTTTCGAATCATTAACTACAAACCCTTTAAAAAGATCGTATTTTGTCGAGCTCTAAAAATTAGATTTGATCAAATGGTTTGAAAAAGGTAAGATATCAGATACTGCGTACAGGATGTCTAAGACCTAAGGATACCAAATACAACGATTATTTATTTTCAAATCCTTAAAAAACTGCTTTTGTTTCACATCATACATAAAAAATCATAATGATGGAAAAAATATGAAGAAATTAGTACATTATAAACATACATACATAATTAGTACTTACATATGTATGTACACTTGTGCTCACACAATTAAGCCACATAAACGTTATGGTGTACAAATTATATGTATATCGATATTATTTAATGTGTAACCTCCAAAAAATTTTAAATCCTTTCGATTTAGTTCGGGTATGAGATACTTAAATTAGTGTCTTGTACAGAAAGAACTATCTTCTTTTAGTAATTTTTGGAATTCAAAATCCTATGCATTCGTTTCTTTGTATTGCCTTTTCGTTACGTTTGTAGTTCACGAAATTTCCCTTCAGATCCGGGTTTGATGACTGTAAATAGGTTCAAATTATGGTAGTAAAAATTTGTAGAATATTATGCAAATGTGTTATGCATACCTCTTTGGCATGTAAAAACAAACACATTCGCAAACAATTCACATCTTTTCTGAGATCGCTTTCCAGTTCATTTGCAACTTTCAAATCGCCTGAAAATAAATTGAAGTTCTCTTATAAATTACTCCAGTTACTCACAAGTGTTTTAAAACCCACTTAAATTTGTGCACGTCAGATCTAAGCAAGTTTGTGTTAAACGCCCCATCTCCTCAAACATGTCAAACGGATTGCAATATATTTGATTTATATTAAAAACAATGAAAAGATGAAACAACACGGAATACATGAAAACCAAATTTTTTCCAACTTTCTATGATTGTAAATCTGAACTACTATGAAATTGTATACCCAGCGCTAGTTATTCTAAACTAATAATGCCTTCGTTTGCAGAAGTTTTAGAAAATAAATGTTGTCAGTGCTTGGCTGCTTAGTTCTTGTTGGAATCTCCGATATCTTACAATCAATCAAATGAAATAAATCTAATAAAAGTCTTCTATGTTTTAAAGTTGTGTATAAAAATACGGTATCTAAAGCAATTAGGGACGGTAATTAATATAATTAACCTTGAATATCAGCGTAACCTGTGCATAAGAGCCCGTTAAGTGCAATGCTAACGAAACAAACTAAGATAAAAACTCAAAGTCTTCTTTGTTTTGTCAAAACATAATCTTGTATTACTTACCAATGAATGTCAGGATTATATCTAAAAACATAACGGGTTGAGCGTGAATCAGTGAAAACAAAGTTAACTGTAGTGAATAATCTCAGAAACCAGTTATCTAAACTGTTAACTGGGAAATATTAGACACCTTCGAGATATGTGAGAAGTCTCTCGAATGGTAAATAAAATACGCAAAAATCAAAAGAATTTAATTAAAACTATATTATAAAGAGAGTAAGCGCGTTGCAGTTCGATTTCGCTCATTTTCGCACTGGAACTATACTATATGAGATATAAAGTCAGCCGGAAGTTCGAAAGTCTTTATATTACACAATCACCATAATACGGTCTTCATTAGCTCCCCACCCCGTTGGTAATAACGTAGAGCAAACACTAAACTGATTATATATGAATAGACACCATAAACAAACTATAATAAAAAATAACGGCACTTTGGACTGCGAATCGCTGCAAGTGTTGTTACCTTTCTAACAGAATTTATGGCAAAGCTAAGTACGTACATACATATTTGTACTCATGATATTAGTGTTGTGTGACGGTTTAGTACTTACCCATATCACTAAATTTTGCTACTGAATGTCACCACGTTAATCGAAGCATCTTCTTATAACTTCGGAAGGAAAAATTCAAACTGCGCGGAAATTGTTATACTAGATTTCGTTCATATTCAACTCAAAACAATATTATGATTAAGAAAACAAGTTTTTTGAATTTCTATAATATAATTATATTACATATACATATGTATATATATATATATATATATATATATATGCACATATGTATGTATTATATTATTAACATAAACGGTATAAAGTTGACTAGGAAATGAAATATAACCTATATTCCGGTAGGAGTATGATGCGGCTGGAGAAATATTTCAGCTCATTGGAATTACTTTTGGCATTAATTTAAAGTATGCTCGAGAATATCCTTTGTTATTCTATTGAACTTTATTAGGAATATGTACATTAGGGTGTGCCATTTTGAGGCAACCTTTTTTTTCAACTGAAAAACAGGCTCAAAACTTTCAAAATGTGTAAAAAAAAGTCACTCAAAAGATGAGCTCTTAATATTAATATTAAGAGGTGCCTCTTTCAAATTTTCTGTTTTCCATATAAATTACATGGAAAAAAAATAATTTTTTTTGTGGTGGTTATTGTGCGGAGGTTATTATATGTGCACGCGATGTCTGCCAGTAGGGATGATAAACTCGATTCCGATTCTACTCGAAAATCGAGTTTTCTCGTAAAATGATCGATTTTCCAGAATCGATCCTCAGTAGTCGATGTCGATTAAGAATCGATTCTTGACATTCGAAAAATCGATTATTTTACGAGAAAACTCTATCGGTTAGTTAATGTGTGAGTTTTTCAGTACTGAAGAAAAATGCAAATAAGTTCCAATCTTCCTCAAACTTCAATATATATGCAATATATCGTCACCTGAAATGCAAAATAACGTATCATCAAAAAAATCGAAATTGAGTGTCTTATTGATTATGATTCACTACTTCAAATTACAAACATAATATTACATATATCCAACATTTTCAGGTTCTGCGCTCAGATATAAACCAGTTTTAACCAATATTAAATTTTTTTCACTCTTGTTCCATTTTATTTCGTGTTTCATTCATGCCACTGTAAATTTCTGAAAATGTTGTTACGTTATTTTGCATTTCAAGTAACGATATGATGTGATATTTTAATAAATTTAAGTAGACGTGTTTTCTTAAACGCTTTACTGCTTAGCATTAAATATGATTGAAATCCCTTAGTCCATGCTGAGTTAGCATAAGGTTTTGCTCACACATTTCTACGAATTTAATATTAGGCCGCTACTGAACTTAGCCCTTTATTATTTGTTTTATTCGAGGTGTTTAGAATTAGCAATATAATTTGTAATTAAGTTAAAATATTTAATAATATATGGTACTGTTATAAAATATATTTGTTGATTTTTAAATTCTAACAATTTCTTCATTCACTGTGTGTTTCAGATCAAATCTTACATGAGTTAAACCTTGAATAGGTAAATATACCTTCGCGTGTCGCTTTCTAATAAACAATAAAAGAGCTTTAACGGGTTGCAGCGAAATAACGGTAAAGATTGTAAAATGCAAAATGCCACCAACTCAGCAACAAGCATTATTGTTGCTAAATATTTCGAACGGCATGTATGCGCCTCCAAAGAACTATGGTTTAAACAAAAATACGGAAACTTCATTAACGAATGTTTCGAACTCAATAGGCCCACATTTAAGCACCACTGTAACAACAACAACCACCTACGTAAGTGCCTCAACAATTAACAACAGCCAATTGGGGACGGTCGATGGGTGTAGCAGCACTGCAGTTACTGAAAAGTTCTACTGGAGCCACTTTGGGATACAGCTGGCAGTGCCCGAATGGGAAGCTATCCTTACTACCATAGTGCTCTCCGTTATAATAGTACTAACTGTAATTGGGAATGTACTAGTCATTTTAAGTGTATTCACCTACAAGCCGCTACGAATAGTCCAAAACTTTTTTATTGTTTCGCTGGCCGTGGCCGATCTAACGGTCGCATTACTCGTATTACCATTCAACGTAGCGTACTCGATACTTGGGCGTTGGGAATTTGGTATACACGTTTGTAAGATGTGGCTAACTTGTGATGTTTTGTGCTGTACGTCGTCAATACTCAATTTGTGCGCAATTGCTCTCGATCGCTATTGGGCCATAACGGATCCCATTAATTATGCCCAAAAGCGTACAGTAGGTCGTGTTCTGCTATTAATAGCCGGTGTTTGGATACTGTCATTAGTAATAAGTTCACCACCGCTAGTAGGATGGAATGATTGGCCGGATGAATTTACAAGTGCCACACCGTGTGAATTAACCTCTAATCGAGGTTATGTGATATACTCTTCATTGGGATCGTTTTTCATTCCCTTAGCAATAATGACTATCGTATACATCGAAATCTATATTGCAACCAGACGACGACTGCGTGAACGCGCCAAAGCTTCGAAAATAAATACGATTGTAAGGAAGAGTGGTGATAAGGACACCTCAGCCGTAAATAATGCAAGTGGCAGGCGAGAAAGCTATGCTCTAGGCTCGTTTTGTTTGGCTATATTGAGTTGCGGCAAGTCCTCTGTGCAATCAACCTCGTCAGTTGCAATACAAAATGATCAAGACTCGGTTAGCAGTGAGACGAATGCCAATAACGAAATACAGGGTGCGGATAATAAGCAGGAAACAGAGCAACGTATAGTTGTTGTGGCACAACGAACGAAAAAAACGCGACGTGCAAAAATTAAGGATTCTATAAAACAGGGAAAAATGCGAGTTAAAAAACAACAGCAACAGCCAAAAAACGATGATGAACCAAACGACGATAAAAAGAATGCTAGTGTCGACATAGCTGGCACAGACGAATTACTACTCATGGTCGCCGAAAGTAAAGAATTAGAAAATTGTGAGAATTCAACAAGCTTGCGGAAACTTGCTGCCGAGTGCACAGAACCAATCGATTCAAACAATGACGATAACACTTCGCTGAAAATAACGCCGCCACAATCTTCAACAGGCGCCACATCCACTGCGGCAATGCCGTTACAGAAGAAACCCGCAGGCGTATATCAATTCATTGAGGAAAAACAGAAGATATCACTGTCGAAGGAAAGACGAGCTGCACGCACATTGGGCATTATTATGGGTGTGTTTGTTATTTGTTGGCTACCTTTCTTTCTGATGTACGTCATCCTGCCTTTCTGCGATTACTGCTGCCCAACAAACAAGTTAAAGAATTTCATTACATGGTTGGGCTACATAAATTCGGGTCTAAATCCAGTTATTTATACAATATTCAATTTGGACTATAGGCGTGCGTTCAAAAGACTTCTCGGATTTAATTAAAAGGGATTCATAAATGTTAATACTACTGAATGTCGATATAGGTTTACTTATTTCAATGTTAGTAATAATGTATATGAATGCACGAGTATATACATACTTACAGATGTATGTATTTCTCTATAGTATCATAATTTGTATAACTTTGTATAATGAAATCAATAATTTATTTTATATACATACGATTTAATATTATAGTGAACCAACTGTTATTCTATTAATTATAATTTATATACTCATTGTTAATAGATTGTATTAGAAATTTGAATAAATAATAGCAAATATAAATATAGTACATACATACAATGTATATATGTGAAAAAAGTCAGAGGAAGTTACAGTTTTAAAAACATTTTCATTGGCCATGGCGCAGCATAGCTAGAATGTATCCTTTACTTACTAGAATGTATCCTTAAATAATATTGTAATGATCTTGCTAGCATTTGTTCTTTAAGACACAATTCGCCTTATTCTCTAAACAGTGGAAACTTAGTTTTACATACAAATATCAATTTCTGTAAATTCACACTGCAAAATATTTTGTATTTCTACTAAATGTCTTCAGACTAAGTACCAATAACAAAAGCATATTAGTTTTTGTGAAAGCTAGACTGCAATTTTCAATCCACAAATCTTCATTTAACGCCAAATACTAACTAACTTATTATATTGTAGAAGCTAATTTATAAGGGGTGTTTGTACATTAACTACATTAAATTATCTGAAAATAGTATGATACTTTGTATATTATATATAGGAAGTTACATAAATACAAAAGCTCTTTGCTTTAAAGCATATTTACCGGAGGAGGAAAATTATTTAATCAAAATTTAATCAAAAATTAATAGAATATTTAAAATATAATGAGATCAAGAAAGACCCGTTTTGACATTACTTATGAACGGTGTGTAATTATAGCATTTGAATAAGTTATTAATACTTAAGCTACAGTTCTCTTAACTCTAAATATTAGGAATGAAAGTTGTTAATCGATAGAAATCTTTGTTAAGTACTTTAGTTGTGAATAAAAAATGCGTGTGTATATAATTTTTATGATAAACCTTTTGTATTATTTATATATGTATACGAGGATTGACTTTTATATTTCAGGATTAAAGAATAAAAACAAATATTAATCATCGAAAATCGACTTATTGTTTTTCAAAAATGCTCTCCGTTAATATCTATACACTTTATACACTTCTGTTGATATTTTAGTTTATTAATGAGAAAAAATTCCATGGACAGATCGAGTTACAAACAGTGAAGTTTTGAGAAGAGTGAACCGCAATAAAGAGTTGTTAAGGACTATAAAACAAAGAAAAGCAGCCTACCTAGGACATATTATGAGGCACTCTAAGTATGAGCTCCTACAAATAATTATCCAAGGAAAAATTGAAGGAAAACGGGGTATTGGCCGTAAACAACTTTCGTGGCTTCGAAACATTCGACAATGGACGGGAATCCAGAACATTGGCAACCTTATAGATGTGGCGAGAGATAGAGAGAAATATGCTGCAATAATTCAAAATCTGTGATATTTTTTTTTTTTCTCTTTCAATATACAATATATAGTATATATTTAACATGTAAACAATACATTATTATATTAATATTAAGCTTATTAATATTGTACATATTATTAAATGTTATATGATCACCAATATTCGAATACGAATTGGCAAATAAAGATGTCAAGTCAGGACTGTGGATGACTCATAAAATCGATGTTTCGAGTGCTCAAAAATGCAGTTGTTTCAGTCAATGTGTGTGTGAAAGTTCGCATTATCGTGGTGAAGATTGATCTTCGGCGATGGGTTTTGCTGATTTTTTGAATGGCAACTGGCAAACATATGGTTGTTTATCACCCGGAATTTACTGTTCTACGTTTTTCCAGTGGTATGGTTGCGATATGTGAAGTTCTTCCCAAAAAACCCCACTATTTACATGGAAGTGCTTCGTGCGCGTACAACGTTGGATTCAACTTATCTCGGAATACCCCTACAGTCGACTGCTCTTTACTTTTTGGCCCATACGCGAAATCCTCAATACATCGATGTCAAGATTTTAAGATGTTTTGAAGCACTGCATCATATTTTTTAACATTTCTCTCAACCAATCGGCACGAACCTTTTCTTGAAAGATTTACAATTAATTGGGATCCAACGTGAACAAAATTTGTTTACAGTCAATTGTTCATGCAATATTGACGATGTTAGTTCCACTAATGCTTATAGTTGTCTCAATCTCGCGATAAATCACTTGACGATCTTGCAGTATCAGTTTGTACACAGCATCAATAGTTTCCGGAACAACAACTAATGAACGAAATCCATCTTGGAGTGATCGACGACCTCGATTGAGTCGATAAACACTTACCAATTTTAACACAAAATTTAATGTTGGCTCTTTGTTCGAAGATCATTTTCACACCGACAACACAAACATACTGACACTTAAAACGCAATAACTTCACTTTCAATCGATGGAATGTCATGAAATTCTCACTGGATAATCGATAAAGATAGCAGATTCTAACGCACCAGTCGGCCACCAGGGGGCGCTAGAAGAAAAGTCCTGTTTACTTTGGAACCCACCTTGTAAGTGGAGAGTATGGTTTGTCATTTCATCGTGTCACGTTTCACTTTGGTACAACGCTTGGAAATTCTCCAAGCTGACGATCTTTGAAAAAGTTACAAATTCAGATTAGTCGAAAAATCTTCTTCTCAGTTGAGCTCCATTTCTGGCTAATTGGCTTCGTAAATAAACAAAGTTGTCGTTATTGGGGTGAATCAAATCCGCGTTTGGTTCAGGTTGTGAATTAGTCGTCGTAAATTTGCGTGAACGGGTGGAGATATGCAAATGGAGCCTTGGTGGCAGAGCACATTTTGGCAAAATTTGACTGCTTTATTTCATTTTACATCACGTAGTTTTGGTTGGTAGACCCTTTATATGGGGGCTAAGGAAAGTATTGGCCCGATGCGGAACATTTTTGATATACAGAAAAAAAGGAAATGATTTTCTCCGAATTTCAATAATATACTATATTCCACAGGTTACAGATTTCTGGATACTTGGCATAGTATTGGTGCGGTTTTGGTAATTTTTAGATTCGAGAAATATAACTGTTTTATAACTTATATACATATGTATATATTATAAATTCAGAGGAATGCGTTTTTTATTTTAAGAATCAAAAGGCGTCTGTAAAGAAGGTAACTACTTGAATTTTATATAGTTTCTAAATAATTGATTAAATATCATTGCAGATAGAACTTTTGATATCCTAAACATTGGATGTACAAATATAATAGGAGGGATGAAAAGTTCATACGTTTTCAAAGAATTTATCTTCGAAGGCTTCTACAACGATTATAGCGGTAAAACAGTTTTTCAATAACATTTTTATATACATTTACCATAAGCCTCAGTTTTTGCGATAACCTTTCCATTGTTGCTAAATTTCTTTCCATCGAGCATTCTCTTGAGGTCTGAGTCACTGGGGCCTTGGTTTGTGACACGGTGGGACCCGTTTTTTCGCGATTTTGTCCTGTAGCTGAAGTTAATGGTTTTCCTTTTTGAAGATAGTCGTTGCATATTATACCACGTTTATTCCAAAATCTGCTCCTTTCATATATCTTTGAAAAAGCTTCACTTTACGGACATCTGAAATTATTTGGGGGACTTTTTTGATATTTTCAATCGCGTCGTTCAAACTTAGCAAAGCGCTTTTCAACGGTTGATTTCCTTGGTGCAGGTTTCAAATAATGTTGACCAATTCAAACCATGGCTTCAATAGTATTTTTTCCCGCAAAAAATGCTATGCTATTAACACACGAAATTACCTTTGATCCATTTTGTGTAAACTAACACAAGTGGCTTGGCCCAGAATGCTATTCATAAACAAAGGGATTGACTAAAAATCATATAGATTTCATATTAGTAGTACCATCTATTTATCAGCCTACGAACTTTTCTGCCAACCTATTGCGTACTTATTTTTCTAGATCTCACTTGAACATGATATCCTATTAAAGCCGCTTATAGGTACCTATTTTCTGATAGCTGTGACTTCAATTGATCGAATTGATTCCAATGTTATACAGCCGGTTCAGAGCTTTGCCATTTATCCTGTGATACTTGTATACTCTTCCGATCGTTTTAGGGGAAGTCTTGGATGCAGTGGCAAAGGAACCAACAAAAAAATTATAATTGATGTTAAATATTGTAACCCTCATTTTCATACCTGAGCAGGGCTTATTAGGTTTGTAACATCCAAAAGGAAAAAGTCATAGCATTGACCGACAAGTCCCTCGGTTTTTGAGATATCCATCTGAAATGTTGCTCACATCCTTTTCACTCCAAAAAGCTGCTGATTTCATACAAACTCATTGAAACTATATTGAAAACAAATTTCCGATGAAGTTGAACTCACTTACCGACTCAATAAAATATATATCGAAATCTTTGAAACCTCAAAATAGAAAGTTTTTGTCGAATTGTAACCGTTGATCAGTGAGTTGTGGAAATTTAAAAATTAACAATTCTAATCAATTTGAATTTCATATTTAAGGGATTTTCATAAAGAAGAGAAAAGGTTCGAAAAACTATCACGCGTTTATATTATCGGCTTATTTATAGGTTTGGATCGATTTTAATTTGCAAGTCAAATTCAATATCCGGATCTGGATTGGGTCTCTCAGCCCAGTAATTTTAAGTCCACTCGAAAAGGAAGTAAGCAGTGTATGGTACATATGTATGTACATGTGTTGGAGGATTAAAAGACATTCAAAATTTTCTCTCCAATAACTGCAGCAAATAGTTATTTTGGATGAAGGTACCAGTAATAAGAGACGATTGAAAATTCTATCTGTATCGAATTCGATTTCGATACGGCATGAATGAATATGACTATAAATTATAAGATGTATAACAATTAGTATTAATTATCTAACTAATTAAGTTATTCAACAAAAAATAATTTAATGATGTATGTATGTGTACACATAGAAATGTTAGTCACTAAAATGATTGTAAGAAGGAAAATTTTGTTTGTAATGTATATATGTATGATAATATTTAAAAATAAATCTGATTAATTATAAAAATTTTGTAAAAATAGACCAAAATAGAAGTACGAGCATAAATTATAAACATGTAAGTTCCGAAGTAAATAAATTAAATAAAAATAAAATTGAAACTTCATTTTTTCATTGTTTATAAGGAAAACTCGTATTCTAGGCAGTGGTAACCAATATAATGACCCATATCCAGTCACGAGGGAACCGATGCACCAGTTTTCTGTAACCTATAGGCAACCATAGCAATAACCAAACAAACCTTTTTTAGTAGCAACAAGTCACGATTTCGGAAACTGTAATATATAAATTGAAAGAATTAGCGCGGAAACTAACACATACACACCTTGCAACTCCTAAGGTCTTTTCGTAAAAAAGGTATGATGATTACACGTACACAAAAGTTTCAGTTAGTATTGTCAATTGAGCCTTAAGAAAGCCAGGTAAACTTTAACGAAAAACTCTGATACCGCTGTTGAGTAATTAACCAGTGATTTAATCGTTGGCTTGCTCGAAAATAGCCAATGCAATGACCATAACTCTTCCGCAAAACCTTTCTCTCGAAAACTCGTCGACTTATCAGAAGTTGTCATCGTCCATGCTTCTGCACCATATAGCAGAACGGAGATGATGAGAGACTGGTAGAGTTTGGTCTTTGTTCGGCGAGAGAGGACTTTAGTTCTCTATTGCCTACAGGAGTTATTCTGCGTTGGATTTCTAGACTTACGTTGTTATTGGTGTTAATCCTGGTTCCAAGATAGACGAAATTATCCACGACTTCGAAGTTATAACTATTAACAGAGACGTGCGCGCCAAGCCGCGAGTGCAACAGGATATATTTGTTTGATGACAGGAAAAATCTCGCCTTGCCATCGTTCACTTCCTTATCCAGTTTGGAGAAAGCAGAACTAACGCCGCGGGTGTTGAGAACGACGACATCAATGTCATCGGCGTAAGCCAACAGCTGTACACTCTTATAGAAGATTGCTCGATTCAGCTCTGCAGCTCGAATTATTTTCTCCAGCAGTAGATTGAAGAAGTCGCACGATAGGGAGTCGCCTTGTCTGAAACCTCGTTTAACTCGGCTCGGAGAGGTCTTCCCCGATACTGGTGGAGCTTTTTGTATTGCTCAACGTCAGTTTACGCAGCCGTATTAATTTTGCGGGGATACTAAATTCAGACATAGCGGCATAAATCTCGATCCTCTCTAAACGGGTCTGGATTTTATGAAATATATTTAGCCATCATTTGCTAAATATTAGCAGTGTGATGTCTCCATTGACAATACAGGGGTCGAATCGTTACATTCGTGAACGTATCACTCGCCACGTAAATAGTTGTATTTCGAATTCTGACATATGTACGCGATTGTAACGCTCTATCGTAATCTGGCATGATGACATACGTGAAACATTTTATAAACGTAACCGTTCATTCGAAATGTCGTTCGAATATATATGAACAAAATTTTTGTATTTCAATTTACATAAAAAGAAATTTATTTTCAATTAAATTTAATGAATAATACTTTAACCGCCCCGCTACCCCGATATATATTTCTTGTCTGTGATCAGAATCGCAGTTTTGAGAGTCATAACTTATTTTAAATTTTATGCAGATGTTATGTTATGCCGCACAAACGTTAGCAAATCTTGCGACTTTTGTGGGATGATACCTTCGTCTTTTGCCATATCCTAAAATTCTCCACCGTCTTCCTATGCTTCGTTCAACGATATACTTAAGTATGTATCTACAAAGAAAATTTTGTTAATGAAGTTTCATAATTTGTTTTTTTTTTTTTCAAATGAAAAAAGTCGGATCCATTTCGATATTTAATTAGCTGTTGTTAGTTTATTGAAAAATTTTGACAGTTCCACATCTATTGTGACCAAAAAATTATAATCCGTTTGCCATCGTACGTCATAATGCCAATCACTGCATACGATTGACGTATCACGGAATTTTCTTTCGTATGTTTGCCGATCCGTGCGCGGATGTAACGATTCGACCGCAGATCTTTAGCAAACGTAAATTGTCTGGCTATATGCTCCGAAAGGATAAAGCAAAAATTGGTTACAATTGTATATAATATATATATATAGTATGTAAGCTTATTTTAAATTTACCTTCTGGCATGAGAGCATGATGGACCCTTCAATGCTATTAGCTATTAAGTAAGCTCTATCCACAGCACTTCAATCCGTTTAGGTCGCGTGGGTTCGTTTTTGTGGAATTTCATCTCCGGATGTAACTCTAGGAACGTTAGTTAACATTCTATCTGCTCCTTCGTACTCCGTAAGGATTCTGCAAATATAACTTTTAATTATATGCGGGTAAAAGAAAATAACAGAAAACGTTTAATTTGTAACGTTTTCTTACCTTTATTTTCAATTTTGATTATATGGTACTGCCAATTAACTTATCGGTGTAAATATCGATATCGATTGCTCTTTTTATACAATATTTTGTAAACAATTAAAGTGCTGAACACATAGAGCGCGACACGGCATGGCAGCATGACAGTTAACTGTAAATGACGTCGTGAATTCCTCTGCATGAACATTTGTAAGTAGACAGCGTCATAACAATGGCCGGCATGTACACAAGACATTTTGCATGTACACAATTTCGTGTTACCATACTAATACCCTTCTCTTCAATGCAATTTTAATAATTTGTTCAAAGTGAAATTTGTTATGCAAAAAATAAGTAAACAGGTAAATATTTTTGTTTTAAATTATCAATTGCTATTACAAATGATATAACAGAGCTATTTTATGCTTTTATGTATATGTAAAATAACGTCAGCTTTAAATAAGTTTACATTTTACATATTAATAGCATCACTCCTCTCTACTGTCAACTCTACTACGCAAATATACAAATATTTTCAAGTTAGCGAGAGCGACAACTGAGAGCCTGCAGTCGAGTAGTCGTGCAGCTGTCTAAATAACTGTGTCTGTAAGAACGTGTGTATTTTAATATATGACAGATGTCGCTTGCAATCTGTCGCGCTCTATGTGTTCAACATATCAGAGTTGCCGCCGCTTTTATTTAGGGAGAGAACGTATATGATAGATATCGTAAGTAGGATGCAGAGAACGTTTATCATAGACAGAGACCGTTGATAAATGTTCTCTGTAAAAGTTCTCTGTAGGATGATAGATATCAAATACGTTCTCTGTTTTTATTTTGTTGCCGCATCGGTATTCGACACAATATGTCAACCAAATTTAGTGGGAACACTCATTAATACTGTGTGTTAATTCGGGTAATAACACCGTCCGAGACGAGGATTAAGATTATGTTCGATACTACTAAACGCTCGAAAAGTTACTGAACTGTAAAATTTTACAAAAAAATAGTATTGTAGGAATGCAAGATGCAATCGATTTGAATTGTTTGAAATCCCCTTAGATTAATAAATTTACCAGCAAAGGCAGATATAGTATATTTTGTGATTTACTTTAGCTTAAACATAATGTCGTAATCGGAAAATGTAAGCAATTTCTTGTTCTACAATAAAAACGTATAATTCCGCTTATCTCGGGCTTTTATATTCTGAACGAATAGTTTGAATTAAGAAACACTTGACTGGCGTCGTAATAAATGCATCTGGCAGCACATTTTCATTTAAAGTTGTCAAAATGTTATGGCCTCTATTTTCAAATATATATTTGAAAGTGACGTTTTTGCATGGTAGGGAAGGTTTTTGATTGTGTATTCATTTCGGTAAATCGCCAAATAAATTTTATAAAAATATAAATTTAAATGATTAGAACATCTTTAATGGAAAACGATGCAATGCTACTTAACACTAGCATGGAAGTAACTGGATCTCAAATAAACACTTCTAACTTTCATCGCTCGCAGTCCTCTCTCTCAAATGAAGGCGATTTATCATTTTCATCATCAATAGATCAAGAACTGGATGCACTTATATTAGGCGATGAGCTACCCGCGTTTGAAATTAGACTTGTTTCGCCCCTTGCACGTACACCTTCGCCAATAGATACCAATGAAGTAGATTTTCGAACACCAACTCGGCTCCCTCAGTTAGATTGTGATTCTACCGCCAGTGAATGCTTAAATTCGGATTTTGTAACTCTTGAAGAAATCAACTCGCTTATAAGTCCCCCTGCTAATGATAAAGAATGCACTGCGGACGTAAGACGTTGTAATAGCCTCGAGACAATATTTGAAGGAGTGTTCTTAAACACACCGCCAAAAGCAGGTGTACGGTATGTTAATACAACGCGGGAAAATCTTTTCGAAAAATTAATTATTAATCGGATGTTTAGTACTAAGGAAAATCAAGTTCCAAATGTTGGTGCAGTTAATGAAGTTAAAAAACTCTAAATACTTCCACCCAAGTGAGGACATTCCTTAAAACAATATAAAGTAGATAAAATTATTGTTATAATGTTAGCAGAAGCTGTACAAAATGAAGAATTAAAATATAATATTATGCTACATCTTTAAAATGTAATAACAAAATATTCGAAGATAAATTAATTAATCGTACTTTAGTACTAAAATATTAAACAAACAAAAAAAATGCCTTAAATTTTGTATTATACATTAATGTATAAATTTTAAATGTAAAGTGTTATAAAATTTGTAAACGTTAAGCCAAATTCTGGCAAAAAACTTACATTGCGAATGGTGCCATAAAGTATTAACAACTCTTATTGCGCCCAAAATTAAATAAGCTTTTTTAATATTATTTTCTTTTCAATAAAACTGATCTTCATCTTTAAAAGAATGATGTGTAACACGAAAAATAACTTTTTTTTACATAGCACCATTTTTATTTTGCACATGTATGTATGAGTACTTAAATAATTCTACAAAAGCTTATTTTATCATAACATTGTGTAAAAAAATATTTATACGTAGTAACATTCTTATTGATAAAATACATATAAATACGTATTAAAAACTTTACTTTAAAATATAGAATGATTGCGTTAGGAATTTCTCACACACTGTCCGATAACATTAAATGTTTTTGGAGTGTTTTGATGCGGAAAATATTTTCACTTTCAATAATCCTGGATTTACTTCACTCCACCTATACAAGAAATCTTAATTAAAAGAAGGTAAACTTCTATAATTGTCTATATCATCTTACCTAAGATTGCGCTCTTTCAAACGAATTTTAACTCTGTTTTTAATTGTAGACACTCCGCCTGTGCTATGTAGACCACGTCCCGTTATTATGAATATGTGCTTATAATTACGAGAGATAGCTCGCAATCCTGTAATGTGTCGATCTAAAAATATATCCAAACAACCGATAGCCTCCAACACATGCAAATAGTGTAAATCCAAAAGTTCTGGGTTATTTTGAGTGTACTTGTGGACATCCATAATACAATTGGCTGCACGATGATTGTACATATCCAATTTCATTTTGTGCAAGTTGGCAATTTGTGAATAATAAACGGCGACCGCGCTATACCCCTTTTGCATAGCTTCTTTGGCTTTCTGATAGCATTCTGCTTTCAGCTGAGAATGATGTGCTGCTAGGTTTCGCATTTCTTCAAAGTCATGCAATGCCATTCGTTTTGCTTCCTCTGGTTGCAGAGGCACTTTAATAACGCGCTCTCCATTAGCTTCGCTGAAGTTGGTTTTACTTTTGGTATTTTGTTGTTCATTTTTAATCTACAAAAATAAAACAGATAAAAAGATATAAAAAGAATAAACTTAATAATATCAACAAAAATACCTTTTCTTGCTCTTCTAAGGTACAGTCCACCAATTTCTTATGTAAATCTGAAACTTGATGGTCTTCTATGGGCTGAGTGGTTTTATTAAGTACTTGGACTGTTTCGTTGTAGTTGTTATCATGAGCTGTTAAAATTTCAACCAGTGTTTCTCGTGGAATGCTTGGAAATGTTTCGCATAGTTTCATTTGCGTTAAGTGTGAGGCCAAGTCGCTTGGTTGATACTGTTCTTTTATTTGTTGTGTTCTTTGGATTTCTATTTCTTGATCATTTTTGTAAATTTGCCATGCATATTCCATATCTAGTAACTCCTGAATATTTTCGGGCGACTCCTTACAATTTTCATACTTTGGATTTTTAAGCAAGCGGGCAAAATGAGCATCTTCGCTCATTATTTGTTGCCTTTGTTCTTCAAGCTGATTATATGCCGATTCTATCCATAGCATGTAAAGCTCTTTAGCTAGTGAGCGTGGCATAAATACATTTAAAACTGGATTATCTGGTAGCTTCTCTAATAGTGACGTCATCTCAGCTTGGAATATTTGCCTCAGTTGTTTTACTAAATCTTCTCCTAGATTTACCTCAATTATTTCATTTGTTTCCGAATTGAACTCGTCGTCATCTGCAGTTTCCTCTTCGATTAGGGGATCAGTCTGAACTTCAATATTTGCATAGGATTTTTGAGAAGGATTTCGGAGCTTTTCTCGCATTTCACGCAGTTTTCGAACATGTGGCGAAAATTGCTCTCCATCAAGTACAAAACGATTTGCTAATACTTCTGATATTTCTTGGAATTCTGGATTTAACCGTTGATTCATACGCGTAGCTCGCGTTCGTTGTCTTTGTGGTTTTGTTCCTGGTCCCGGAGCTGGTGTAAGTATTGGTGATATCGATCCAGTAGTATTTTCCTGTATTAGCGCGCAATTACATTTGAAGTCATCTACAATATCAGGTACTTGTTCCGTATTATGACTGCCGGACGGGGCCATGAGTTCGTCCTCTCTCAAAAGTAGATCAACTGTCCAGTCTATATCGCCTCCACATTTTACAAATAAATCCCAAAGACTGGCCAACTCTTTATTTGGATATATTTGACGTAAAGATGCAAATTCTTTATTTTCGTTCTCACATCCGATACTATGACGTCCAAATGTTGGTTTTTGCTTTAAATCTCCTTCCTGCTCTTTACCGCTTTGTGGTTTATTTGAGTCGTAAACACCTTCGCGTAATAAGTCTAAAATTGTCTTTTCTTTCTTTTCCTTATATTTGGATGCTTGGATGTGGTTCTCATATAAGTTTGGTTTCATATTCCAAAATTTGTTTATTTCTTGTTCATGAGGTTGCCAAGCCTCCGACTCATTACTATTGATTACGTTCATTTCATTTTTATTTTCAATTACATTTAGCAATTTTATTTCAGCTGTCGAGTTTTTCTTTTTAGATTTCTCCCTTTGCGGTTTCGGTGTATTTGCGGGTTGAGAGGTATTGTCGGAAGCAGCTGATGGAACTGTATTGAAGTCACTTTGTGAATAGTTTTTCTCAAATTTGTATATTTGAAACACTTCGTCTGTTTCGACATCTGTTTGTGTAAGCGGTACAGGAGGAATTGACCGTATTTGCGGTAATGCAACTTGGTATTTTGTCGTCTTTAGCATCTATGAGATAAAATAGAGGCATTATACAATAAAGTGAATGATTTGAAGTAATTTTTTGTTTCTTATATTATTTTAACATTTAGTGACTATTGCGCACATGTGTATATGTATGTACGTACATATGTATATATGTTCGAAAGAATTGGTGATATTTTATTTATATTATTATTATTATTTTTTAATATTCCTTTAATAAACAATTTGTTAAAAAAAATTCAATCTAAACAAGTATAGAAAGGCTAAGTTCGGTTGCCACCGAACCATTTTATACTCTTGCAACTTGCATGAATCAAATCCGGGGAAATACCCTAAGATACAAAACTTCAACCAGAGGCTGGGAATCCAAGCAATTATATAGTATGTATGAATATAAATCACATACTTACCGACATATTCGACATAACGTTTGTTAGAATATCGAGAATCATTATACATACATACATATCTAGTATATGGGAGTTCGGGGTTGTATCGATCCTATTTTTGTCTATACTGCATACTATTAACAAGCCGCATACTAATAAAATGTTCACTGAGCTACATATAACGCTATATCTATCATTAGTTTTAGGTGATTCATAGAACCGTTAGGTGAAAAAAAATTTAATACTCTGTAGCAATATTTTTGCAAGGGTATAAAAACGATAATTATCTTTTGTGCTTTGCAGTACCGAATGTTCAGTTTAAACGGAACTGCGATTTGTTTATAGTAGTTTCAGATTATTCCCTGTACACATACATACATATCTAAGTTTGCATCATGTACATGCACTTTTAAATATTTTAACCCATTCTACATTTTGAATAATTAATCATCACTAATAATTGTCGAGACAAATATATGTTTTTCTTAAAGCGCAAATGTTAAAAAATTGATTAATTACCTTTAATAAATCGTTCACTGTGCATTTCTCAAAGTTATTTAACATTATCTTTATTTTTTCAATAGGTACTCCGTGTTCATTTTTAGCGGCTAGTTTGGCCGCTGAATTACGCCAGGATGTTCTAGGTTCTAAAATTTCAATAATATATCCATTTTGTACAGCAGTTTGTACGTAAGGCATCATTTCCCATAGCTTTATATTCGTGTTATCAATAAAAATTGGACTCCAACCAGCCTGAGCCCGTTCAGCCACTTGCCGTTGATTAAATTCATGAGCTTTATCTAATAGTGACGGTTGATATTTATATACACCAGAAGAATTGTAAAAGAAGTCATCGGTACTAAATATGAAATCTCTAAATGTGTACTGATCATTCATTGATACACAACTTTCTATAAAACTCTTCGCCAAGTAAGATTTTCCACTTCCTGGTGCGCCCCTTAGAAACACCATAACCTTTGAGCAATCTTTTATCAACTTAGCAATACGCAGTTCTACAAAACTAGATGTATTTTGCGTTTTACTGGTCTTTAACGAGTTATCAGTATACCGTCGGTTCTGAACCGTATCCTTATTTGCTAAGGGCATGTTTTGTTTTGGAACTGCCCCACTACGTAGTTTTCTTTGGTTTTCACTGTTACCGTTGCTATTAGCTTTTATCAAATAGTCGACGCATCGGTCAACTGCAATAAAATAATTTTATTACGTTAAAATCTACATTGAAAATGTGTATTTTTTGCTTAGATTACCATTCCAGGCTTGCGATTCACAAAGGTTACGCATTTGATGGCTTGGCGAACAATTAAAAATATCACCTAACTGCTGCATAACATTCCGTTTTTCCTCTTCGGTTAATTGCGCATTTGTTGGTACGAACCCCGAGTTTTGCATTTTTATCAACTATTTCCTCCAGAACTCCCGCTATAATCACGATAACAATACATGCATTGGCAAATCAGGCAAATAAATGTTGGCAGAAAATGGTTACAAAATCAAATAATAAAAACAATAACAGTATTGCCATACCTTAGGAAATTCTCATTTGCTTATGGTTTATGGATTAAGGTAAAATTGTAATGAAATAAATTTTAAATTCCCAATTGGAAGATAAAACTTTTTCATAAAATATTAAAAATAATTATTTTTAAAGTTTATGAGCGCTAATACTACCCGTGTAAAAACTTTTGTTTGTGTCGTAATAATGAATATTTACTTTGTGGAATTTTGTGAGTAATATAATACATTGAAAATATTTAAACAATATACGCGTACCTTATATTTTATTTATTTACTTACGTTTCTACCTGATTAATATACCAAATTTGATCTTAAAACTTTTTGCTCTTTAAACTATTTAAACTTTAGATGTAATATTTACTCTCTGTTTAAAATTTTGTTTTATAACTATCGGGTGATTTTTTAAGAGCTTGATGTTTATTCCAATTTATTGTTTTCTAATTGGTTTTAAATTTAAATGTTAATTACAATTAACAACTATGAGTACATTTAATATACATAGATATGTTTAGTAAAATATTATTGATTTGTATATAGGTTAGGGCTTTAAATATCTAAATTTCCTGTAGATTACTTTTGCAAGATGATTATTATTGACAATTTTAAATATTTTCTAAATTAATTTACTAACAACTAATATAAGAACGGAATTTAAGCACAATTAAAATATCAATATACGCATAAAATTTGTATCGGTTCTTATATTTTATTTTATTTTTGAAGATAATTTCATTTAAATGTTGACTCATGTGGTTTCAACAAGATGGCGCTACTGCCACCTGATTAATATAAGTTGGCCAAATCATGCGATTTAACGCCTTTAAAACTTTTCCAGCTTTGGAAGACCACATTTCCGAAGAAATTCGGGCTATTCCGGCCGAAATGCTTTGCCCAAACTTTTTAAGAACTTTTTTATGTAATATGTTACTCTCTTTCAAATAAAGAACCGATTTAAAATTTTTTTTTTATAACTATTTATAATTGTGCTTGAACGTTCCGTTCTTATATATTAGTTGTTAGTAAATTAATTTAGAAAATATTTAAAATTGTCAACAATAATCATCTTGCAAAAGTAATCTACAGGAAATTTAGATATTCAAAGCCCTAACCTACATACAAATCAATAATATTCTACAAAACATATCTATGTATATTAAATGTACTCATATTTGTTAATTGTAATTAACATTTAAATTTAAAACCATTTAGAAAACAATAAATTGGAATTAACGTAAAAGTTTGCGGTTAGCTTGGAAGTCTTATTGGTTTTTGGTTCAATTATTTTGGAAATTGATTTTTCTCTCTTTTTTCTGTTTTTACTGTCAGTGCGCTTTGTTTACTGTTACTATTGAACGAATTGACTGCAAGACACCAACAACTTTTTCATCAATTGTAACAAGGATCTTTCATATCAACAGTGATAGCAACCAGAAGCTTGCGAACTTAATCTATGTAAGTTGAGCTGTGTGAACCTGGATTAGGGATTGAAAAATAAAACAGTGGCAATGCTATTTATTACTGTCTTTACAATTTCATTCTCTCCTCTTCACTTTTTTAATACTCTAAAAAGTGATGTTAAGAAAATAATATTATTATAGTAGCAAGTACTGGATATGTTTATGTTTTCAACTTTACCAATTTATGGTAGCTGAACTTATCAGTAAGTTAAATAAAAACAAATGAATAAATAATGTTTTTATATATATTTTCATTTCCATTATAAACAGACGGAAGTAATCATGTATTTCACTGTCGGATGGCCAAGAGTGCTTAGCCTGGAGTTCCCAGGGGAGAAATCATCTATTAATCACATTTGCTGTGATGCTGTCAAGATATTAGTTGCTGCCATTGGTGATGATTTTGTTGGTATTTGGTATGCAAATCCTTTAATTCCAATAGCGTTTTATCGCCGCTCTGAGGACTCGATAGCTCAATTGGGAAGAAACAAACTTATTATCTGGAAGCCAGATTCACGCCAATTAGCAATCCTTACAAATATGGGAGTTCTTATTTTATATCATATAGAATTTGATCCTGATGGAAGTGGAATTTTAACACAAATAGATCCACCAACAGCAAGTTTGCGAAGAGATTCAGCAGAACTTTTTATAAAAGAAAATGTACCAAAACTAAATATACGTGAAGCGTGCTCTATTAAATTAGATTCTGCCATCACTACCATTTGCTGCATAAGCCTTACAGAATTACTTTTTGCAACGGATCAGTGTGACCTTGTACGTGTTCAATGGACAGATTTGGACGCTGACGTAGTAGGTGAAAGTGGTGAAAAATCTTTAGCACTTCATGCTTCTATAAATTTACGCAATATTCCATTTTATGTCAATCGAAATTGTAATTTAAAAAGCATTCCACCTCTGGGAGACAATTCGTATGTCGCAGCGTTGGAGTATTCGCCATTTATTGGTGGTTGTGCTGCAGTTTTCAGTGATAATCGTGCAGCATTTTTAATAGCAATGCATTTACGTTTTGAATCACAAAACATGCATGGGTTTTGGGTACCGGACGTTGAAGATGCCACAGTTTGTAGTGTTAATCACAAATTTCGATTATTGGCTTATGGTCGAAAAAATTCCGATGTGTCAGTATACGCTATTGAAGATACGACCGGCGGTCTCGAGTTTTCACATAGACTATCTGTAAATTCGAGTGTAATAGCAGGATCTTTGGGAAGTGTGTGCGAATTAAAGTGGAGCCCGGATGGTTGTGTGCTTATCGTTGCTTGGGAGAAAGGTGGTATTTCGCTGTGGAGTACATTCGGATCATTACTTATGTCATCTTTGAATTGGGATTTTGGACTACATGTAGATTTGCAACATCATAATCCCTTGCAAGTTGCAAAGTTAGAATGGTCAACTGAAGGATATCATCTTTTCATGACATGCAAGAAAAAAATGGAGCTGTGCGAAGAAAACGATTCAAGTTTTTATGAGGTTTTACAACTAAATTTTGTTAAGAGTACCATGTCAATGAATCCTTGTATAGCTGCACATTCGCATGTTTTATTACAAGGTAAGTTTATTAAGTTGCAAACATTTAATAATATGTTTAACAATTTCTTTTTTCTTTAGGCGATGAAACTTTGTATGTTAATCAGGGAGATAATCTCGAAAAAATTTATTTTGGCTCTAAATTTACCTTTCCCAATAATGGCACAGAACCAACTAAAGTTGATTGCAATCAAGATGATAGCATAGAAATGAAAAAGTCCGTTGACATATCTAGCATTCTATCAGAAAGCAAACTGTGGAATGTAATTCAGCTGCCTTTGACTTATACGGCTAGTAATTGGCCAATACGATATTCAGCAATTAATACGGAGGGCACCCATTTAGCCGTTGCCGGCAGAACTGGACTAGCACATTACTCAATGGTGACAAAGAAATGGAAATTGTTTGGTAATGAGTCACAAGAAAAAGATTTTGTAGTGTCTGGTGGTTTGCTTTGGTGGAAAGGTTTTATTGTAATGGGATGTTATTCTTTGTTGGATCGTACTGATGAGATTCGCTGTTATCCGGAGGAATGCAAACTCGATAATCAATATGGTAATAAAATTCAGGTTCGCGCTCCAGTTATTTCCATGAACATGTTTCGAGATCAGCTCATTGCATTAACAGCCGATGGCATAGTTAGCCTATTCGAGTTAAAAAAAATCGATGTTTATTCCCTAAGTGTCAATTGTGCCTATGAAGTAGATGTGAAAAGCATTTGTATACACCCTGCTTGCATTGTATCGTTGACAATAACAAATCTACGAAATGATTTAACTATGAAGACATCGACTACTTCAAGCGATACAGCGGAAACTATTATTGTGAATGTGTGTGGCCGAATATTAATGATCCAACGTGACTCTCGCAATAGTGTCATCAATTCGTTGATGGCTTCCTGCCTAGCTTCGTGTGTGGAATGTTTTTGGCTTTCTAATGCATTGGAAAAGAGTCCTATGCAAGATTGTTTGTGGCTGTTCTCTGGAGCACACGGAATGCGAGTGTGGCTTCCAATTTTACCACCTCTAAATGAGAAAATAGATGAACAGGCCCAACGATTACACACGTTCATGTCAAAGCGAATAATGTTATCATTTCCACTGAAATTGTATCCATTAGTGATTTTGTTTGATAATGTGATTGTATTAGGTGTAGATAATGAAACTACGTTGTATACTAATGAGGCGAGCTCTCATTTTTCATTACCCTTCTGTTTGTTGGAACGAAAATCACAAGTTTATTTGCATAAAATACTCCGTCAGCTGATTAAAAGAAATCTTGGATACAGTGCTTGGGAAATAGCAAAGTCATGTCGGTCGCTGCCATATTTTCCGCACTCTTTGGAGTTATTACTACATGAAGTTCTCGAGGAAGAAGCGCTGACAAAAGACCCTATTCCGGATGCTTTACTACCAAGCATTCTTGATTTTATTCGAGAATTTCCCGTATACCTCCAAACGATAGTTCAATGTGCGCGAAAAACGGAAATAGCTTTGTGGCCATATTTATTTTCAATAGCTGGAAAACCGAAAGACCTATTTCAACAATGTTTGCAATCAGAGGAATTGGAAACAGCGGCAAGTTTTTTAATTATACTCCAAAATTTGGAGCCATCTATTATTAGTAAACAGTACGCCACATTACTGTTGGACATCGCAATTCAAAATCGTAAATGGGAACTTGCAAAAGATTTAATACGCTTTCTTAAAGCCATCGACCCAAATGAAATAGATTCACCACGTTCATCAATGGTTATAAATATGAAGATCGCGCCTCCATCACAATCTCAAGTTAATCAAAATGCAGAAGTTTTTAATATGATTTTGGGGCCAATAGCACGTGAGCGTAGTTTTTCGACAACTGTAACTTCGAATTTACCCAAAGAGAAGAAGGATAAACAAACGCCATTAACAAATCCATCAAATCCAAATGGAACGTCATTAACAGCAATTCCAAATGAAACGACAACATCATCGCTACCAAACAGTGGCGCTTCGGCGGTGGTTCGCCGAAAAATGGATAGAAGTAATTCAACAAAGGATCGCAAAGAAATATTTTGCATTGAAACTATTCTGCAAACCCATGCACGCAAATTATTACAGAAGCATAAGATAATTGAGTTGGGCTATATGAGTGCCTTTCTCGACTTTCATTTGGTATCATGGCTTTCACAAGAATCGGATCGGTCGGCACGTCTCGATGACTACGTGGAAACACTCAACTGTTTGCATGAAGAACTAAAATTGCCACCAGCCCTTTTACATCCAACGTCAGAAGAGACGGAATTGTCATTGGCTACGGATTATACACAAATAAAAAAGCAATTTGCGACCGATAATCAACATTCGTTTTTGTTGCATCCATCGAGTCAAACTTCGGAGTCGGGTTATTTCAGCTTAGCTCTAATGGATACACCAACAAGTATGAATAATGGAAACACAATACAAAACAATATTACGTCTATTAGAGAAAATGAAGAACTGAAATACATGCATACTCAGATAACTGACTATATAAAATCACGATCGAATTCCCAAGCTTCGTCCGATAATTGTCGTTACCGTCCATCTATTACTTTACACGACGAGATCCCAAGCGTCTATTCATTAAATTTTGATAATTCTAGCATAAGCGATAATAGTTTGACACTACTCTCGGAGAAATTAAGCATAAAAATCCGTTATTTGTTGCAATTGTTTATTGAAGCAAACTGCACTGATTACGCGTTAGTTTTGTCCATATTGCTCCAAGATGCTGCCTCTATTGGTCGAATAATTAATGTCATGATTCGTTCGGAATCACTCTTAACTTGCCAACGAATCTACGGCGCTCTTAAACGATTAACCCAGTGGTCCTTTGACAGAGAATGCCTCTACCGCCCATTTATGATATCGCTTCAACCTCATATATATCATCTCGATCAGTATATCAGTTCAACTACCAGCAAATTTCCAGTGCACCACAACATTGAGGAGGGAGACTTGTCTCAAGGAGTTATTACAGATAACAAAACGGATAACTCGAACATCAATGCTCAAGCAAATCATATCACAAATAGTCCTAACTGGGGCTTAGACAACCAACCTTCTGAAAACCCTTGTAACGACTTAACAGATCTATCAAATAACGCTAATAATAATCATTTAAGAAGGACGTCGAAGGGGCATTCAGGTCGCAATGAAGCAGGTGCATGCAGAATCATGTAATTCAATAAACTACTCCACAAAGTTGTCAATTACATACAGATGATTCGTGCGTATTGATTAACACGATTTAGAGGACATTGAATGTGCTCGCATATGTTTAAAGTCTATATTGAAAGCAATCCTAGAATAATTTAACAAAAAAAAAAAAAATTAAATAACTAAATAAATAGTAGTTGTTAAAGGTTAGATCATTTTTATTAAGAAAATGTTAAATAAATATAGTTTTTAATGCAAAATTTTAAGTAACATAACAAATAAAACATCTGTTTATACTCAAAAAATATAAGTCTGAAGGTTTTGTAAAATGATATATTTTTGAACAGCCAGAACGTCGCCAAATCTAACCTTCCGCGAAGAGTCGGAAAGTGGTTAAAAATTGTAGTCGTATAATCGATGGATAACTCACGTTCCTACTATTACCTTATTTCAAATTATGTATAGCGATAGATTCCAGTACATATAACGCAGCAAATCTTTAAAAATGAGGAAGATCATGGGTCTCTAAGGTCTGGAGCGATTTAGTAAATATTTCACTCCATACTACAGGTCCCAGAAAATGTGTACTTGAATTCATTAGTCGTATTATACACTCAATAAGTACCTGTCGACTGCGCGACAAGGAGCCGAAAAATACTAGGCTCCTGATTCCAGATAGCCGTGCATAACGCAGGTTTAAAACTCTTGGCTCCATATATCTTGATAGCGATTAAATCACCCAAATAGCGGCCTGCGAGTTCCTGGAATTCATCAGCTGGGCCTTTGCGGGTATAGATCATTTTGAAAAGATACATAAATGAGCTAGTCATGTAATGATTTCTACAATTATACCATACACATCTGTTTGTGAGGTGAATATCAAAATAAAATTATATTAGATGTTGAACTTAGTAAAAGTGGTTAGATGATAAGATTGGATGAAATTAATCTACATATCGCTCATTTGCTGCAACGTCGTCATAACTCAAAAAACGTGATTTTTGAGTTAAGGATGCAGAATTGTTCGTTATATCATACTTCATGTTGAGTGAAAAATTCATATGAATACCTCTTATATGCTCCGCTTGAGAAGAGAATATGATTCCTGTCTTCCGTGTAAGGTTGGAGTCAGTTGAAAACTTTTAACGCGTTTTCTGGCAAATCGATTTTTTTGACTTATGCCGGTCTTGCAGCAAATGAGCGATATATATGCATACATATGTATATGCATACATATATGTATATGTAGGTATTAACCATTCATCATTAGCCTTCATATACCCATAAGAATGAATCTTCATTTATCTAGCGTCTTCTTCTTCTTCTTTACTGGCGTAGACGAGTTAACAACAGCGCACCAGTCGTTTCTTCTTCCTCTGCTTCCCCCGGCGGGTACTGCGTCGAATACTTTCAGAGCTGGAATGTTTTCGTCCATTCGGACAACATGTCCTAGCCAGCATAGCCGCTGTCTTTTAATTCGCTGAACTATGTTAATGTCGTCATATGTATATCTTATACAGCTCATCGTTCCATCGAATGCGATATTCGCCGTGTCCATCGCGCAAAGGACCATAAATTTTTCGCAGAACTTTTCTCTTGAAAACGAAGCAACGCCGACTCATCAGTTGTTGTCATCGTCCAACGGGAATTATGAGTGACTTATAGAGTTTGGTTTTTGTTTGTCGAGAGAGGACTTGGCTTCTCAATTGCCTACTCAGTCCGAAGTAGCACCTGTTGGCAAGAGTTATCCTGCGTTGGGTTTCCATGCTGACATTGTTGGTGGTGTTTACACTGGTTCCAAGATAGACGAAATTATATACGACTTCAAAGTTATGACTGTCAACAGTGACGTGAGGGCTAAGTCGCGAGTGCGACGACTGTTTGTTTGATGACAGGAGATATTTCGTCTTGCCCTCGTTCACTGCCAGACCCATTTTCTGTGCTTCCTTGTCCAGCCTGGAGAAAGCAGAACTAATTGCGCGGGTGTTGAGGCCGATGATATCAATATTTTGCCAGGTAAGGTCCAATCAGTTTGTTGACGGTGGGCTTTAATCTTTCACACAATACGCTCGATAGAACCTTATACGCGATGTTGAGGAGGCTTATTTCTCGGTAGTTGGCGCAGATTGTGGGGTCTCCGTTTTTATGGATTGGGCATAGCACACTTCCAATCGTTGGGCAAGCTTTCGTCCGACCATATTTTACAAAGAAGCTGATGCATGCTCCTTATCAGTTCTTCGCCGCCGTGTTTGAATAGATCGGTGGGCAATCCATCGGCCCCCACCGCTTTGTTGTTCTTCAGGCGGGTAATTGCTATTCGAACTTCTTCATGGTCGGGGAATGGAACGTATGCTCCATCGTCATCGATCGGGGAATCGGGTTCGCCTTCTCCTGGCGTTGTACGTTCACTGTCATTCAGCAGGCTGGAGAAGTGTTCTCTCCATAATTTAAGTATGCTCTGGGCATTTTTTCGCAGAATTTTCGAGCATTACCCCTGTCGGTCAGCATATTAAGCTCTTCATACTCACTCATTTCGGCCTCTTTCTTTTCTGTCTGCAAATGCGTCTCGCTTCCCTTTTCAACTCTCGGTATCTATCCCATCCCACACGTGTTGTGGTCAATCGTAACGTTGTGAGGTAGGCAGTCTGTTTTCTCTTCGCTGCGACACGGCATTCCTCGTCGTACCAGCTGTTCTTTTGCATTTTCCGAAAACCAATGGTTTCAGTTGCAGCTGTACGTAAGGAGTTTGAAATGCCGTCCCACAGTTCCCTTATACCGAGTTGTTGACGAGTGCTCTCAGAGAGCAGGAGTGCAAGCCGAGTAGAAAATGGTTCTGCTGTCTGTTGTGATTGCAGCTTCTCGACGTCGAATCTTCCTTGTGTTTGTTGACGTGTGTTTTTTGCTGCACAGAGGCGAATATGCGAATCTTGGCTGCAACAAGGTAGTGTTCCGGGTCGATGTTAAGACATCGGAGCGTACGCACGTCTAGAACACTGGGGACGTGTCTTCCGTTTATCACAACATGATCGATCCGGTTGGTAGTTTTTCGATCCGGAGACAGCCAGGTAGCTTGATGAATCTTCTTATGCTGGAATCTAGTACTACGGATAACCATATTTCGGGCCCCGGTGAAATCGATCAGCCTCAACCCATTTGGGGATGTTTATCTAACGTACTTTCAACAAAAGGGACCAAAAAATTTAACTCCGAAGCCACACGAAAGCAACATCAATAAAAGTTACAACATTATAGCCTTAGAACGATGGTCAGCATTTTATAACACAATTGTGCAAGTTAATTTCACATTTACGCTTAAGTTCTGTCGTTCAGCCATTTTCGAACAGAGATAATGAGATGGCCAACTGGTAAATCAATGTAACGGAAATGGATAGAATTTGAAGTTCTCAAATTTCTCTACTGTTGTGAGTAAGCTCTGTGTCAAACCCTTTTCAATTCCGAAGAAATATGGCAATCGGGTTGAAACTTAACTCGATGGCCACGCCTTCTCGAATCTATTTTATTCGGCGGTATATATGGCACCCTTCAACTTATAAAGCCAAAAGACCGCTTACACGGTGGCTGCGTCAAATGCCAAGAGACTGCGCGATACTTGTTTTCATCGATGAATCGGTCCAGAGTGTCATTGGCGAAATCGTCTAAATCCATTGGCCCAGACGGAATTAACCTCAACCTGTCGCAGACTATGTGGTATACCCGATATCTGCAATGTAGGAATAGTGTTTCCCCAAAACAAGCCAATTTTATCGCCTGTTAACTCTCCTTTCCCAAGTTGTGAAAACACTTAAAGCTTTGTTATTCGCGACATTCACTCACCACCTGATTCAAGCAGACCATCAACTGGCTTCAGCAAACTTCGCAGCACCACCACAGCACTTAGCGTCATAAACACCCAGATAGTTCGTGACTTAAATAAAAAAACATCGAACAATCTGCGCTCCTTCCAGTTCTGAAGAGATGGACCATGAACTATCTGAGCGGTCGGTAATCATCCGTACTGTTTCGATGTAAACACTCTAAATTGGGAAAAATGAAACAGGCAGTTCCGCAGGGTAGGGTTCTCTTTCCACTACTGTTTAACTTCTATATTGCAATACTTCCGCAACCCCTAGGAGTCTGACACTCCCCCTAAATCCACAGCGACCATATTAACGAATTGAACCAATGAGTACAGACTGGATCTTAATGACACAGTCGATAGTATTAAAATTCCGACTATCAACAGCTCTAAAGGATGCTTCCTGATGTCATCTGTCTTGAAGACCTGCATGCTTTCGGTTAAGAAACATTATGCTCACTCCAAGCGGTTTCTGCAGGATTGCTTTCGCCAATCACAACGGAGCCATTAACATCTTCACCAACTCCCTTCCAATAAATGAAATTCAATTTATTAAATGTTGCAAATCCAAAAATCAATTGGTTTAATAAAAAAAGTTTCGGTGAAATATCCCCCACGGCTGGAATTTCGGATCAAGTACGCTGAATGTTAAATGCGAGTTCCTCTAGCGTTGCTGGTTGATTGGCGTAAACCTTTTATTTAACATACCTCCAGGGGAAACAGTCTAGATGCTTTAAATCGCATGATATTGGCGGCCTTTGACAGCGCCATTTCTTGAAATTAACGAGTCGCCAAACTTTGCATGCAATGTGTCTATGTTTAGACGGGTAACATCATTCGCGTCGATTTCCTCAAATCAATGGAAAGAAGTCGGTCAACAACTTTCAAAAGAAATAAAGCCATACCACAACGAAAAAACGATAAACAATGGCGTTTCCTGAACTACATGAGGATTTGACTCACCTCTACAACGGAAATTTTGTTTGTTATCGAAACTATTAAGCCAGAAATTAGCCTCATCTGAGAAGAGCGTGGGTTTCTTACAGTAGCCGCCGGAGAACGTAAATTGTAGTTATAAATATGGACTATTTCCAAGCTTTGTATCAAAATTAAATGTGACACAAGTCCGTAAACAAACATCGCCGCAATGAGCTGTTGAAAACACATCATCCTTATTGGTAGACGCTGTACTTGCTACTATCATATTCACACTGGGTACTAGACCACAAATATTTAAATTGCATATGACAATATTTCGAGCCCGATGATATTACCAGCAAGTCACAGCTACCGAAACACCAATACATTCAAAGGCTTAGCGCGGCATTTTACACATACACTCATGCGACCTTTGCGTAAAAAATGCTTAAACGCTAGACCTTGTTCATAATTTTAAAATTCTGAATTTGTTCTTCAAAATCTTACCCATTCCCCCTTGGCCCCAATTCACCTCTGCCAACGTTTTTTCAATTCCACGAAACAGTTATTAAAGTCAATTTTCAAAATAGCCACCAATGCGCGTAGTGATTCACTTTTAATATCTTCAATTGACCCAATAAGGTTTCCTCGGAGCGGTCGTTTAAGTTTGCTGAATAGCCAGAAGTCACACGGTGCTAAAACAGGTAAATACGATGGTTGCGGCACGATATTGGTTGAAAAGTTGGCGAAAAACTCATGAAGAATCAATACAATGTAAAACTAGGAGTTGTTGGCCATGATTCCTGGTTCTTTCTACAAATAGCTTTACGCAAAGGAGGTATAACACTCAAATAGTATCCCTCGTTGACAGTTTGGTCGGTAGAAAGAAATTCAGAGTGTATCATACCTCTTTAATCGCAGAAAACTGTCAACATAATCTTGATTTTTGAACTGCTTTGACGTGGTTTTTCAGCTTTGGCTCATCTTTTTCATGATATTCGGCCGATTGATTACCTGCGAACTTTAAATTAAAAAGTCTTACTATTTTGCCCAAAGTTTTTTGGTTTGAAATGGTTAGAAGTGTAAATTGAGCCTTATAGAAACTTTAAGGGGGTATTCTCATGTAATCACTTCGAAAAATCGATATTTTTTTATATTTTGTCAGTAAAACCTGTTGAAAACATGCTGTGAAAAATTCCGACCGAAATTCATAGTATTTGATAAGTTACAGCTCATAGTCGCCGACGTGTCGTAAGCGACTGTCTACCAGGCGCCACGGACAAGTCTGCAGCTGCTACGTTTCTAAACGCATTTTTCTCGAATCATCATTTTCTGAAACTGTCATGGTCCTAAAAAAAAAGTATTCAACCGATTGCTTTAAAATTTACATATGTATGTTCTTCTAGTCATTTATAGTTATCGTCCTTACCAGAATTGTTTATTACCGAAAATATTTTCATATTTTTTTTAAACGATTTATAACGAAAAAAAAACAAGATTTTCGTGACTTTTTTTTGAAGTTCGACATTTTTTTTTAATGAAATTGATTATATTTGGTAGGGACGATAGCCGCAGAACTACTGAATAATAATCCATTCGATTTTTTTATTTCAGACAACATGAACAGCCGCTAACACCATGACCAGTGAATTATTTTTTTTGTTGGGGACTACTTTGATTTAAAAAAAAATATATATTAAAAATGTAAAAAACGAAAAAAAATTGTTTTTGTACATTTCAAAATACAAATAAAAATATATTAAAAAATAAAATGATTGAATTTTGTTGTCGCATAAAAAAAAATTTTTCCTAAAAAGTGGTAAAATGTATGCGTTCACATGAGAGAACCCTCTTAATATAAACATCCAGTAGCGCTGTTGGATGATTAACCGGTGATTTAGCAGATAGTATGTATGTGGCTTGCAGGGTACTTATGCATTAACAAAGATTGCACTAGTTTACAGTACATTTGTTGCCGAAGAAATTTTAGCTGTTGCTGACTACATATAATATGCTATTTCCAAAAATATAATTTAAATATTTTTATCAGCTCTAGTTTCAGAGTTTCAGCTATGTAGGTATTACACAGAAAAAAATATGTATTTATTAAGAAAAATAATTAATCATTAAGTTCTAAAAAACTTCGTTTTAAAGCTCTTCTCCGATGTGTAGACCTTGGAAAATGACGTATTAGAGACCAACAATAGTCAGACATCATATTTGTATCCCAGAAACCCTGATAGCCCTCTTCCATGTCGCGTAAGTCTTGATGCATACGCTCTCCCTGCTCTTCGCTCATATCTCCTAAATTTTCCGGAAATCTCTCTAGGTGACTATGGAGGAAGTGGAGTTTTATACTCATATTGCATCCCATATTTTTTAATTGTAGCAGAAGGTCTTCTACAAGTTCAATATAATTTTCAGATTTTTTATTTCCGAGAAAATTCTGCATCACAGATACGAATGCTGTCCAAGCCTTTAGTTCTGACTCAGTCATAGAATTTTTAAATTGAGTATCTTTCGTAAGTTCTTTAATTTGGGGGCCAACAAAAATTCCGGCTTTAATCTTTTCCATAGTGAGCTGAGGAAATTTTTGGCAAATGTAAGAAAAGCAGTTCCCATCTTTATCTAGTGATTTTACAAACTGTTTCATGATGCCCAGTTTTATATGCAATGGTAGAAGGACAATTGTGTTACGAGCTACTAATTTTCATTATAAGTATGGACTATATTGTGCTTTCCAGGCTCCATTTTTTCTCTCAAGGGCCAGTTTTTTCTCACCCAATGCTCTTGTTTAGCCCTACTGTCCCAAAGACATATAAAACAAGGAAACTTGGTATAACCACTTTGTTGACCGAGAAGAATGTTGACCATTTTTAAATCGACACAAATTTGCCACTCATGGTCATTGTATTTTACTTTGTTCAAGACTAGCGAAATGTTACAATATTCCTCCTTTAACTTTGTACTGTGGGCAATAGGTACCCGTATTTCCACTATGTGATAGAATACATTTAAGGCAACGTTTTGAGCTGTCAATGAATAAACGCCAGTCGTTTGGTTCGTATCGCTTCAAGCCCATTTTTATCAACAAGTTTTTGATATCTGAACAAAAGGTAATGCCGTTTTCTTCAGAAAAATAACGCCGTAATTCTGCATCTCTTTCACGATAAAAACTTATTTTAGTATCCGAGGATAGCGAGTTTTTTTCTTTTAGTCTTGATGCTAACAATTATGAAGCTTGTTTACCCTATAAAAGATATATATAAATCTCTTGTTGACAAGATCATTCAACCATGTCATTTTCTGTCTGTCCGCGTTTCCGTCCGCTGTCTGTATATATAAAATAGTCCCTAATTTTTAAGATATCGTTTTGAAATTTTCAATGTCTTTTCTCTTCAAGGTTCAGATATCATTTGTCGGAACGGTCGATATCGGAACACTATAACATATAGCTGCCATATAAACTGAACGATCGGAATCAAGTTCTTGTATGGAAAACTTTCACATTTGACAACGTATCTTCACGAAATTTGTTATGAGTTATTGTTTGTAAAAATAATGTAATCTCCTACAAAAATAACAGATCTAACTATAGATATATGTGGTTCTCCATACAAACTGAATGATCGTTCCAAATTTAAAGGAAAACTTTTGCATTTAACAAGATATATTCCATAATTTGGTATAAATATTTTCCACACAATGTAATTGTGAAGGTTATATTAACTTCGGGAGCCCAAGAACGTTTTTTCTTGTTATTTTTATAAAAATAGTATTTTTAGAAAGATGTAAATTTCTTACAAGATCATTCAACTCAAAAGCGTTTTGGCTCATTAGACATACCTTCAAAATCAGCATCATTTTGTGATGAGCTTGGTCCTTCAATGTCTTGCTCTAAGGGTTCAGATATATTTTTAGGCGCAAAAACTTGACAAACTAATATTAACACAGTAAAATACGCCTGTTTTCGATTAATATATATGCTTAAATGATAAAAATCAAAAACAAAGTAACTCGAGCTGCTCAAAATTTTTGAGGGTAGATTTGACAAAACCAAGTAATAAGTGAACAATATCAATCGCAGAATTCGCGGCAACAGACAAAAAGTTCAATACTGCAAACTAGTGTTGTGTTATTAACGAATGTTAAACACAAAGCAATATTTTATATAAACAATTTGGTAGACTTTTAGAATCATATAGATATTGTAATACTTATCTATATTAATGACGAAGAATATTAATGATTAATTAATAAAATACTCATTAATCTCCTAATGACACATGTGAATACACGAGATATTCAATGGGCTGCAAGTTGATTTTTATGACATTAGTCCACCTACAGCAGAAATCACAGGATGCAACTCCTTACAGGAATTCACATGCGATTCTCGTTGTTGTTGTACAAAGTTATGGGCAAGCGTGTGGAGTAATGTGTGTCGCACCACATCACCTGACAACAATATTGACATTCGATATACTACATATAGGAGATGAGCAAAACTCTTACTGCATAAGGACGGGAGGTGGCGTAGAAACAATGTGTGGATTTCGTAGTAACCGCACGGAAAAGTTTTTCCAAAGGAATTTTCATTATAAGTGTGTACGTATGAAATCACAAATGTATGTGTGTAAATAGATAGTACAAAAGTTTAGTGCGTCAATAGTGCTGGAAGGCAAGGAAGCTCAAAACTTTTTGATCCCAAAGTGCTTTCGTCTACCCGCTTGAGTTTTTGCAGTCTGTCCTTTGTTCTGTCGTTCAATGTTATCGCTTAGTGTGCTCCGCGTGAAACATTTTGTCTGAGCGATGTTTATACACTGTTGTGTTTATATACATACATACATACATATGTATGTGCAGAAGTACTTGCGAAAAAGGTGCATGTGTATACAATTGCATATTATACTGCACTTCTCTTTAACAGGTGAACTCAGTTTCAGAAGCCATAAATTATTTTTGGCTACAAGGATGTTAAAATAATCCTGCCTCCATAACCAATATTTTCCCCTCTCTGCTCCAGATAAAATTCATAAAATTTTTAATTAACGTGAAAGTTTTGCATAGCTCCATCATGCTGTCACATGGCGAAGTATGCAGTGATTTCGATAGCATTGAGCTCTAAATCGATTGAGAACTTTGAACTTCAGTTTGGCAACAATGCCGTTCATATTGTTTTTTATAAATTTTCATGTGTGTATGTATGTTTATATAAGCATATGTAAATGAGTTTACATCTAAATAGTTGCATTTTAATAATATAGTGATCTTAAAAATGTAATAAATTAAAATATACTTGGGATATACATACATATGTATGTACACGTGTCTACTCTATATAGTATAATCTGCAACAAAGGGCGTAAGCTGCGGACAATGGGGAATGTTTATTAGCATTCGAAAGAACATTCTTTGGCATTCAATGTTTCAATATTATCTCTTTCAAATGTTGGCCGCGGCTACATTTCAGATGGTCCATCCATTGATTCCAACTTTCGATGACTCGTTTAAGCATTTCGACTAGTAACTTGCGAATGACACTCGTGATGTTTTGATGTTTCGAAGCGGGATTGATATCACAAATGTCGTCGAGATAACGAGTTTCAATTTTAGGTATCACATAGTCGATTATCATGGCGCGATAACGGTTGCCATTGACGGTTACGTTCTCAGCGGTTACGTTCTCACCACACCAAACCGTTGTTTTTTCCGAATGAAATGGCATCCTTTAATCTCTTCAGGGTGCTCTTCGTCCTAAACGCGGTAATTTTGCTTGTTTACATACCAATCAAGCCAGAAATGGGTCTCATCGCTGAACAAAATTTGGTTAGAAAACGTCTGGTCTTTTTTGGCGATGTCGTTTGGGAAGGTCGATCGGCTTCAGTTCTTGCACAAGCTGTACTTTATACACTTTCAATTTAAGATCTCGACGTAAAATGCACCAAGTTGTTCCAAACATTAGTCTGAGTTACTGCGAACTGCGCCGAATCGACTTTCCATGGTCTTCGTGTATACTCTCAGTTACGGCTGCGTCACATAAGCAGCATCGCTAAGGAACTTAACATTCATCATTAAACGGTTTTGAACCATTTAATGGACCGAATTAACATCTGCGATTCTTTGCTGACACGAAACGAAATCGAACTATTTCTAAAGCGAATGGTAACAGGAGACAAAAAGTGGATTAAATACGACAATAATGTGCGAAAAAAATCATGGTCTAAGTGTGGTGAAGCTCAACAAATGGTCGCAAAGCCAGGATTGACGCCTCGAAAGGTTATGCTGAGTTTTTAGTGGGATTCGAAATGAATCATCCACTATGAGCTGCTCCAGCGTGGTCGAACGATTGCTTCTAAATTGTACTGTCAACAACTGATGAGATTGAGCAAGCAATCGAAAAAACGGCCAGAACTGATCAACAAAAAGGGTTTCGTCTTCCATCAGGACAACGCTGGACCACTCACATCTTTGATGGCTCGGCAAAAACTGGAAGAGCATGGCTGGGAAGGTTTGATGCATCCACCACATCGCCCTGACCTTGCACCATCGGACTACCATTTGTTTCGGCCAATGCACAACTCTTTTAATGGAGTAAAGTTGGGTGCAAGAGAAGCCTGTGAAAATTACTTGTCGCAGTTTTCCGTCGAGAAACCAGAAAAGTTTTACACTCATGGAATAATGTCTCTAGCGAAAAAATGGCAAAAAGTGGTCGACTAAAATGGTACATATTTGGTTCATTGAAGTTCATTATAAATATAAGAAAAAAATAAATTGAAGTTTGATTAGATACACGAAAAGACTTTTTCGACTACCCAATATATGTCTTATACACACACACATACATATGTATTCCTAAAACCATGATTTTCTTTCTTCCGGTTTATTTTTCTAACGGGTGATTCGATCTATTATGGATCAGTTTCGCGACGCGTTTACTCTAAAAGATAACCTGTATTCGTCCTCTTGATGGAAGATTTTGCATAAGGGTCTTGGGTTGTGGACTTAAAAACTGCAACTCGTGTAAGAGTTGAAGTCGAAGTAGATGGTCATTTGGTGAATGACCCCAAAACAAGATGGCCACCGATTCCGATTTTCACAAGAAAATTGTGTTCGGCGATGAAGTTCACTCTTGGTTGAATATACAAAACTAATTTGTCACATTGGGAGTGATGATAATCCACGAGCCATTGTTGAGAAGCCATTACATTGAGAGAGGAATCACTGGTCCATATTTTTTCAAAAATGAACCCGGTCACAATTCCATAGTCAATGTGGAGCGCTGTAGAATCATGATTAATCACTTTTTCGTGCCGGAATTGAAGGAAACAGCGAAACAATCAATTTGTTGAAAGAAGCTTTTAGTGAGTGCATACCCTTGCGCCGTGGGCTGGTGGCGTGTTCTCCCAGATCGTGCGATTTAATACCGCTGGACTATTTTGTGTGGGATAATGTGAAGTTGCTTGTCGACGCAGATAAGCCCGTGACATTTGTAAATGGGAAGTTTTTGTGGTTGTAGTTTCATTATGCCCTTTTTCACAGAGTACCATAAGAAAATCAGACGACACGTAAAGTGGGTCTGGCAAATTTTTTGGGAAGTCTTTTTATCATGAACTCAAGTCCTTGAATGAAAAAAGATGAACACATCATTGTTGTTGACGACAAAGCTGTTAGAAAAGCTAGGGCATGGCGCTCCAAAAATGAAAATGGAGTGTTTTATGCCAGTCCGGGTCAAATTTGATCACTTGACCATTTACAAACAACGGGACATATGATGAGTATTTTTTCAAAGTGGATGGCGAAACATGTTGGGCACTGGTTTTAGCAAACATAAAAAAAAAATCATACGAAAATCCATTATTATTAGCATCATGAATGAAACGCATAACGGTTTTTATAGTTCTCAATTAGTTTTATTCTGATTTGTTATTGCTGATTTTGTGAGTTTCTCTTTTAATGCAAATTACATAACATAACTCGCTTATATATAGATACAAGTCATAGTGAAAAATAAATAAAAATTATGTAATATACAATAAGTATATACCATGCTTATATAATACGAGTACAAATATTTTATTCATTTCCATATTAAAGCTTAAATTCGAAATTTATTTTATGCATGGGAATATAATTTTAAAGTTTTCTGAAAGTTAGTGCATTTCTGACTGCTGGTTGGCCGACATCTAATTGAACAGTTTGTTGGAATTTAAAAAACTTCTAATTGAACAGTTTGTTGGAAAAAAATCAAGTATGGTTATATCTGCCTTGAAATATATTTAATTTACCTGATCTCTTGCAAATAATACACATTCCAAAATTAATGTTTTAAAAATATGTTTTTCTTTCCAACCGATTACACAATCGTTTGTTTTTTATAATTTAAAAAAATAGTAATATTAAAATTTGATACCGTAATATTAGTGCTGAACATCAAATGTTATACATGTACTTTTTGGTCTCGTGAAGTTTATATCTCGTTTTTTAATGAATAATAGTAGGAAGATCTGTGAAATTATTTCTTACTACTCAAAACACAATTCAATTCCTGTACAAATTTGTGGGAAATTGCGCGAATTTAACACAAAAAAAAAAAACTAAAAAAAACCAAATAAAGAATAACTTGGTTCGGGTGTAGCCGAATATTTCATAATATCTCACAATTTTCAAAGCTCTGAGCCGAGGAAATCGGAAGTCGTTGTAAGAAAGGTATGAGGTCTAGTTCAAGATCTAGACCGATTCGATTCATATTTAATACTGAGCCACATTATTTTTCAACAAATCTACTTAATTTTGTGAAAATGTGACACACGAATTTTCGGAGTGAGTGGTAATGGGTGAACCAAGTAAAGCCACTTTTTGAATAGCTTGTTTTGACAGATCAAGTCTGATTCGTGTCAAGCTGACATGTTATTTTTAATGGCAATTAGAGAACTTTCCTCACTTGCGTGAACTTCTACATATTATCCATCGTTGATAAGGAAGCAAAACAAATGGGTTTTGGCAGTGAACGAGTCAAGACGAAATATCTCCTGTCATCAAACAAACAGTCGTCGCACTCGCGACTTGGCTCTCACGTCATTGCTGACAGTCATAACTTTGAAGTTGTAGATAATTTCGTCAACCTTAGAACCAGCAATTAACAGCAACAACAATGTCAGTCTCGAAATCCGACCCAGAATAACGCTTGCCAATAGGTGCTACTTTGGACTGAGTAGATAATTGAGAAGTAAAGTCCTCTCGAACTAAAAACAAACCCTATAAGTCACTCACCGTCCTGCTATATGGTGCAGAAGCGTGGACGATGACAATATCTGACAAGTCGACGTTACGAGTTTTGGAGAGAAATATCGCATACGATGGAACGATGAGCTGTATGAGATATACGGCGACATTGACATAGTCAATTTAAGTCGTCCAAATGGACGAAAACACTACAGCTCTGAAAGTATTCGCAGCAGTACCCGGAAGAGAAAGACCTCCACTCCGTTGAAAATACGAGGTGGAGAAGGGCCTGGCTTCGCTTGAAATCTCCAATTGGCGCCATGTTGCGAAAATAAGAAACCACTGGCACGCTGTTGTTAACTCGACTATAATCGCGTAAGCCAGTAAAGTAGAAGAAGAATATGAGAGTGTACACGAAGAGCGTGGAAAGTGGAATCGGCGTCGTATAAAATCTTTTGGAATCTTAAATTCAAAGCATACAAAATACAGCTTGTGCAAAAACTGAAGCCGCTCGACTTTCCCAAGTGACATCGCATGGCTCTATAGACTCTTAAAAAGTTCCAAGAAGATCCGATGTTTTCAAGCAAAATTTTGTTCAACGATCAGACCCATTTCTGACTCAATTGGTATATAAACCAAAATCCAAAGTCTATGCGAACAATCCCGCTTCGATTCAGGCCTTGGAGCAGAACATCACACATGTCATTCGCTAGTTACCAGTCGGAATGTTCGAACGATCTTTAGATATCATTCGTGTAGACCTACTCTTGTGATGACTATAATACTCTCCTCAATGTATGGGATACCTTCTTCAATATTGTGAAGGGCAATGAAATTAATGTAATTACTATTAAAAAAAATATATTTTTTTATTTATTAAAAAGTCTTACCAGCACAAAGGCAGTTAAATGCTTTATTTAAGTCGTGAGCAATGCACACTTACGGCAAATTTTGATATTTTTTTATTAAAAGCGGGTGCTTAATTGAGGTCATGTGAGTAGGTTTAGTTGGAGGATGGAGTCATGTGTAGAAGTTCACTCAAGTGAGGAAATTCACTTGATAGTGGCCAAAAACTATTCTTTTACATATGACTCAAGCAGCTCACGACTTCCGGTCTTAGATCAAGTCTGCTCTCGTAGCAAAAACATCTATTTGAAGGCGAGCTAAAGTGGGAAGGTGAATCATCCCTTCCCGGGATTGTGCGCTGGATTTGGGGGAAAAAAAAACAGTTTATAAAAAACCGTTTTTGCCCACATCTGACTGTTTTGATCTTTGAAAATTGCGAGAGTAAAAAATATTCACTTACACCTGATTTTCCCGTATCTATCTATCTATATTTTATCGATGTCATATTGCTAAGCCCTTTAAATGCAAGCTGCATTTTCAATCATAGAGATTTTCAAATTAAATGCAATTGAATTGATGATTAATGAATTTGTTTGCATATGAGTGCATATGGGCAAGGATATGTACATCCTACATAAGTATATTGTATATTGTATATTATACTTAAGTAAGTATTTAGTGTATCATAACATGAAATGGAGTATTATATGTATATACATATCGTTACCTAAAATGCAAAATAACGTAACATCAATTTTCATAAGTTGACTGGTGAAGTAAAAATGATCTAATAGAAACGACTCATATTGGAAACAAAATTTGTGTTTTGGTTATAAAATGGTTATATATTGATTATATCTGACAGCGGAAGCTGAAAATTTAATGCTACATATATGTAATATGATGTAGTGAATCGTAAGCAATAAAAAAACTCAAATTCGAATTTTTGATAATACGTTGTTTTGCATTTCAGCTGACCATATGTAATTTGAAATCGGTGTCTGCGCTCATTTCCTCTGAAACCCCAGTTTATCTGTCGAATTTACGCATATTGAAACAATGTTTTGAGCCTTTGCAGTCGGTAAGCCATCATCGCTTTAAAAATTTTGAAATCAGTAAGCACTTGTGGCATATCCAAATAGACTTAAGTAGATATATGTTGCATATGAGTATATACATAACCCGGTGTCCTGCAGTAAGCCGAACATAAGTAGGTTTGCGTCGCTTTTATTTATGCAAATTGTTGAAATGCATGATTTCCTTCCATAAAATTTATGCGATATGATCAACTAGTTGATCGTGACTTTTAAAATAGGAAAAGAAAGTGATAAATTAAATGAATTGATGGTATTCAAAATGGCGTTGATATTAGTTTTGGTCATATCTAACCTATTTTCAAGCTGCAATAACAAAAATTTCGAAATTCAGACATCGTCTCTGTTAACTTCACAAATTTCATTGATCGCTTGAGTGGTATCCTTCCATTTTTATAAAAAAAAAATTCAAAATATAGCGAATTTCTGCATTATTTTCACTCATTTTTGAAAACCTGTAACTTTTTTTCAACTTCCCCGAATTTTATTTAAATGAAGCTTAAAATCTCACCTTTCCAACACTATATGGTATGGCACAATGTGGATTGGTAGCACTGGAGATATACGACTGCAACGACAACTCTTGACAAAATACGAACAGACTTTTTCAACTACTCAAGATATCGAACTCAAGTCCTGTGTGGAAAACTTTTTCATTTGACAAGGTGCAAAGCAGCGCTACAAGCTTCGAACAAATTGTCCAACTATTGCAAATAGCAGCAATTTAACTGATCGATTGAAGTCTAGATAAATATCATTTATACCCTTGTTTGCTAAAAGATATGAGACTATGAATATTATGTATATAGCTACAGTGCATCTGAAGTTAACGTGTTTTATTATTTTTATTTGAAATGGGCCGTTCAAATGATTTTCATTCATTGCATATTCTTCTCTTCAAGCTCGTTATTTACTAAATTATTATAAAGCAAGTCATAAAATATTTAATATATTTGAATAAAACGGCTTTAGTTATAACGTTCGCATAATTCCAAATTAATCGTGGCTGCAATATAAAATCCCTTACCAACAAGTCTAGTACAAAACCGAATTTATTCGCCACTGCAATCATTCACAACTGCTACTGGGAGAGTATTGATTCATTTTGTTCCGGTACATAAGCCTACAAACATATTTGATTATATACACTTAACGCCGTGGTAGGTTGGGAGCCATATTTGAATATGCGCACTAAATACAAATATATAAGTATGTAAGAATGTACATATGTGCATTAGGGTGGTAGTTATTTCCAAGTTGATTTCGTTTTTTTGCAGTTGCCACTAAAATTTCAAGTTTTGCTCTAAAAAATATGCATTTATTTTCAAGTTAAACTGTGTCTAAATCATTTTTCTTTTGCCATACATTTTATATAGAATTTTTTGTTCTGCTGCTGCAATTTTTTTTTATTTTCAAAGCATACTATATATAACTTCAACTTCAAAATAATCATATTATTAATTCTTCGTTAAGGTATTCATATTTATTTTTCATAAAAACATTACTTTAAAAGTTATGCATTAAATATACTCTATTCATATGGTACACCATGTCGTATGAGCAACATAGAATAACACAGAGGTATGTATGTATAACTTTGACTGCGTTTAAGTTTAAAAAAAATGTATTAATGTAAAAATCATTTAGACCTTTTTTGTAGAGCGAAACAAATTGTAATAGAACATTATTTTTTCAAATTTTTAGGATTATGCTATAATGCAAAAACTCAAAAAAAAAATCCTGTGTTATAGTTATATATAGGAAAAGATAAATGATTTAGACAAGGTTTAAATTGAAAATAAAAATATATTTTTTAGGGCAAAAACTGCAAAAAAAAAAATAAATAAAAGACACCTTAATGAACATACATATACTCATAGAATATTATTTACATAATTTTAATAAATCCGTTCTGATAAACTGATTTCATTTCACACACTACCGCAATTTAAATAACAAAACGGAATGATTAGTGCAATTTGAAATGTTTACAAATACAATTAAACACAAATTTTATTTAAGAAAATATATATACACAAGCAGCAGGTAGTTTGCATAAAAATATCGGTACACGGCTTTTACTGTAATTAAATGTAATACACGTAGGTATGCGTATGTAAGTATGTGCGAACTTTCAATGAATGACTGCATTTAGATTCGTTTTAGTTAATTAGAGAGCAGAAACTTGAAATAAATTATTGTGGTTAAAGTATATTTTTCAACATTCATCGGAGTACGCCACTAGGATTGGACATACTCATACATATAGTAAACAATGCTTACTAAATATTTAGTGTATATTAAATGTAGTCATGTACAAATTAGGATTTGGCTAATTTAAAAAAAATGTTGGTAAAAACTTTACTTTAATCAAATTAGGTTAATAGAGTACATATATAAGGAAAGAACTGCTATTTATTCCTCCATAAAAATGACAACATTGTAATGGACGCATATTTTGGAATATGCTTCTTCACCCAAGTAAAATCTAACTAAACAAGCAAGGAAGTGCTAAGTTCAGGTGTAGCCAAACATTTTACACTCTCGCAATTCGCAGGAATCAAAGACGGGGAGATACTACCAGGTGTTGGCAAATGTTTGTTTTAAAATTTTTTTCGTGCGTTGACGAAATTGTGATGGAATTTTAATCTTATTGGCTATTATTAACTCATATCATAGGAAAAATACTCACTTAGTTTTGTAACTACATTTTGCTTCTTGTCCTGGGTTTTTGTATTAAAAGTAATATAAATAACTCAAATGATGGATGTGTTATATACATTTTGATAAAAAAAAGTATATTTTGCTAAGTTGGTATGACTCTCCTTAATAAATATGCCAAATATGAGTGCGATCTGTCAACCAGTTTATTTACAGCAGCTCGGCAAAATAAATATTGATGAACATTTAAATATTTTTCGTTTTATTTAAAATTCCCAGATCCCTTTTTGTCACAATGTAAACTCAACCAAAACTGTAATATAATGGACATACAGGAAAAAGGAACCAATTGATCGGAAGTCATTGTATTGGAGATCCGCATATCCGCATTAAGAGAAAATTCTAGATCAGTTTCATTCATATTTAACACTAAACCACATTATACTTGTAGTTAAAAAATTCCCTTCAGTTCAATAATATACTATATCCAACATTTTGACGCCGGTTTATAGTAAGGTGGAAAATAATAATGGATGGAATTCATTATATTGCATAAATTGGGACTGGAGGAAGATCTGATTGTTAAGTATACTCGACAACATATTTATTGGCAAATTTTTTTAAAGATAACTCGTAGAGTGAGCGATATATTTGGCATAAAGCTTTCTAGAAAAACGAAAATTATTGTTTGTAGTACAAATAAAGTTGGCGTAGCTTTAATACGATTTCATAAATTTTTGCACTGCGACTACCACTGTTCAAATTTTCCATCGCTTCTTTTGATACTTCTAAATGCTATCTTAGATGTAAAATTTTATGTTTCTGACGTCCTAATATGAGGAGTGAGCACAGTTATAACGGGTGATACAAATATAGCTTTTTTCAATAACCTTTTTATCTTTGTTCAATATTGTTTGGCATTTCATCGTGAAAAGCGCGCGATTCGCTCAACTTATGGTCAGTATAATCCGTCTACTGAGCGTACTCTTCGCAACACCATCACCCATCTTGGTACCAAGCATTCACTATTGGAAAATATTCGACCAAATAGATCACGTCCAGCACGCAGTGAAGAAAATATAGCAGCCGTAGCTGCGAGTGTACACGAAGACCATGGAGGGTCCTGCAACTCGGACTGACATATGGAACGACTTAGCGCATTTTACATGGAGATCTTAAATTGAAAGCGTACTTGTCTAAGAACTGAAAACGCTCGACCTTCCCAAGCGACATCGCTTCGCTCTATGGGCTCTTGAAAAGTTCCACGAATATCCGACGTTTTCGAGCAAAATTTTATTCACCGATGAAGCCCTTTTTCTTGGGTATGTAAACAAGCAAACTTTCCGCATTTCGAAAAAGAGTAAACTGAATAAATTCAAGAGATGCATTTCATCCAGAAAAAACAAGTGTTTGGTGTGGTTTGTGGGTCGATGGAATCACCGGTTCATATTTCTTCAAAAATGATGCCGGTGAGAAGGTAACCGTCAAAGGTGACCCTTATCGCGTCATGATAACCGACTATTTGATGCCTGAAAATGAAGCTGGTGATCTCAACGACATTTGGTTTCAACAAGACGGCGACACTTCCCACACATCGCATTAATCAAAGGATTTATTGAGACTTCGTTGATCTGACAATTTCACGTTTTCTGCCGGTCTATTGGTCACCAAGATCGTGTGATATCACACGGTTAGACTTCTGTGGGATTACGTATAGTCTAAAGAGTCGATTCAGACTCTGGAGCAAAACATCACGCGTGTCATTCGAACGTTAGCAGTCGAAATGCTCGAACGAAAATTGGATGGACCATCTGGAACGTAGCCGCGGCAAACATTTGAAAGAGATAATTTGCCAAAGAATGATCTTTTGCATGATAATAAACATTCCTAAATTTAAAGTTTCCGTTAGTTCTGCTTTCTCCAGGCTGGACAAGGAAGCACAGAAAATGGGTCTGGCAGTGAATGAAGGCAAGACGAAATACATAGTTCAGCGAATTAAAAGACAGCGGCTACGCTGGCTAGGTCATGTTGTCCAAAGTACGCAGTACCCGCCGGGAGAAGCAGAGGAAGAGGAAGACCTCCACTGCGTTGAAAGGCCCAGGTGGAGACCTGGCTACGCTTGGAATATCCAATTGGCGCCACATAGTGAAAAGAAGAAACGACTGGCCCGCTGTTGTTAACTCGGCTATAATCGCGTAAGCGGTATCTATGCCAATTAAGAAGAAGAAGAAATGTAAAGTTTCTGTGTTTTTTCTAGTAGGGAGCCTCGAAAGGGATCACCATTTAATGAGGTTTCATCCAATTTGTCAAAAAACTTCCTTCTCAACAAGTGTGGTCGATATACTTTGTAAGGTTTCTGAGATATGTGCCTTAAACATATTAGGGGCGTCCAGTTTTTGAAAAATTTTAGTCCATAGATGTTCCTCACTGCGGCTATGGTCTCTTAATTTGGACGCAAGTTTCCCATGTTTAATTGTGATATCGCAAGTTTTACACAAGTTATCGTTTGCATGGAAGTACGAACAGACGGACAAACGGAGTTCAACTCATCCCATCATCTCGATCATTTGCTTACATATCAACATATTTCGATTGGTTTTAGGTGAGAGTATAAATATAGTAAAAAAACATTCACATACATACTTATGTATGTATGTACAAATCTAAGTTGCAAGACTATATAAAATACGACAAAAACTCATTTGTCAAAAAAATTAAGAAATGAAACCACATGTGTCGCTTATTCAAGTCTCGAACTAATATTGTTTATAGTGAAGAAAAAGAGTCAAAATATTTGAACCTTATTACAACCAAATTTAATTCCTATATATATACATGAGAACTACAATATCGCTAATCCGGGCATTTACTTTTCTTCTTCTTATTTTCGTTCTTCGCAGCGCACTTCTCTCGTTGACTAAAATAAAGTACGACTTTTAATACTTTGGCAATACAGTTAAGTTTACTTGATTTTCGTAGTAAATACATTATAATTTCCCCAAATATAAATAAAATCGGTCAGCCAGACAAATCTTGAAACTATGTTGGAAATCAGAACGGGGTTGCGAATCTTTTAACACAAAATTTTTGGTTGAAAAATTTAATTGCTTGGAATATATAACGAAAACTTTTTCTGGGAAAAGCTGTTAAAAATAATCGTCAGTTTCTCGTTATCTCATTAATTGTTCTCCTTTTTTTTGACACCTAAACCCCCTTTGAGTAGACCAGGTCACATATAACGATTTTTAAATTTTGTGTTATTAAATTAAATAGTAAAATTTTAAATTTATAATGCCAAAATCAGAATTAAAAATTGATAAAATATAAATCGTTTGGAGGCCTAAGTTTGCCAAACAGTGCTCCGGAGTATTGGAAATGCTCTGCGTGAGCTCGAGTTCAAAACGGTTAAAAAAATATACTTGTACAAATGTTAATTAAATAATTTTTGAATGCATTATTTGCAACTCTGGTCGGGAATAAGTAAAGTGGAAGAGAAAATTGTGATTGACACTTGATATTTGGAAATGAAGCACCAAACCCAGAATTATCGCCTGTTTCTAGGCAGCGCAGTAAATTGTTACAGGAAGTACTTGTACTCGTATATGTAAGTATGTATGCACCTTTTGATAGTATACACTTAAAGTTTGTTGTGTCTCATTAAAGATAATGAATACTTTCGTTTAGTAATCAGGCTTGTTGTTTAATTGTATATTTATTATATTTTTTTTTTTCAAAACAAAAGTAAAGAGCATATTTTAAATATAAAACGGAATTATATATTTTGCTGCTGAGTTTTCCAATGCGTTTGAAACAAATCTATTAATCCGAAGTTTATTTTTATCGCAAAATCATCAAGCCAATAGCAGAATGTAACTTAAACTTTCACTGCCTGCTTAAAGAAACGTAGTCTTGATACTGCAAGTAGTTATAAAAGTGCGTTGCGGTACCTTCGAATATTTTCGAACTTGTGTTATTTTATTGTTGTATTACTGTTTCTTGTAGGTGTTCGTTCTATATATGTGCGTGCGGCATCTAACATTTATGAGTATGTATTTATGTATGTATGGGTATTATTTATTTATTTGTACACAACTACATATGTATGTGTATATGTATATAATAATGCATGTAAGTGTATGCATGTATGTATGTATGTAACTAAGATACATAGTAATCCTTTCAAAGGACTGAATTGAAAAAGCAAGGATGCTACAGTTTTATAGAGGAAAATTGTTAATTCTAAGAACTTTTTCCAAGTTCGAACGGAACTGACTTTTTAATACAATTATGGAGGTCTGAGAGGGTCCAATAAACAACTTTTTAAACTAGAACAATGGTAAAGAGTTTTTTAGACAACTGGTTTTCAATAAGGCGATACTTTTTTCGGGCTTGATCTTTGCGCTGCTGTAACTTGATTTAAATTCAATTTGGCTTCCAGTTCATAATGAACAGACTTATGTTACGAAACAACGTTTTCAAATGGTGCAAATTTGTTTCAAAAATAATGGTACGGTTCAGGAGTTCATTATTCGGTCGATATAATCGCCCAGTAGAGTCAATAATACGAGCACTCAGTGATCGGCTTCGAGCTTCTTTTATTCTTGTGCATAATACGCATTCTCGAAGGTACCATGCATTACACAACGAAAACGCTATTGCTCTTGTGGAGCAGATTATCAAAGAAGACCCGATTGAGTCCATTGGAGCTGTAGCTACTTTATGGAAGATTTTGTGGAAGGATCTGGCTTTGAGGGCTTAAAAAATCCAACTCGTGCTAGAATTGAAACCGAATGACCATCACGAGCAGCACATGTTCGGTGAATGAGCCCAAAACGAGATGACCACCGATTCCGATTTTCACAAGAAAATATTGTTCAGCGATGAAGCTCACTTTTAGTAGTTAGGTGAGTTAATAAACCAAATTGTCGCACTTGGAGTGATGACAATCCACAAGCCATTGTTGAGACGCCACTAGATTCTAAACAAGTCAATGTTAGTGTGCATTAAGAGCAGAGGCATTGTTGCCTCTCAATATTTCTTCAAAAATGAAGCCGGCCATAATGTTACAGTCAATTAGGAATGCCCCTATTATTGAATTTGGCAATGTTGAGGTGAACGACCTTTTCGCCAACGAAGCAATCAGTTTATTGAAGGACATTTTTGGTGAGCAATTTATCTCGCATCTTGGGTTTATGGCGTAGGCTCCAAGATTTTGCAATTTAACATATCTGGTTTATTTTTTGTGGCGTTATGTGTAGTCGCTTGTCTACGCAGATAAGCCCGAGACGATTGACGGCTTGGAAGAGAATATTCGGAGCGGTTTTTCTGATATACCGACCAAATTGCTGCAGAAATTGGTCGAAAATTGAGCTTCACTTGCCCGAAATAATTTTTAAAATATAATGGCAAGCCATTATTTTTATAATAAAGCTAAATGCTGGGCCGTAATATTAAATTATATGCGTTTTATCTTTTCTTGAAAACCACTTGTCTAAAAAGCACCCTTTTTAGACTTAAACATTCTGTAGTATGAAACTTTTGAAGTAGCTCAATAAGATAAGATAATAAGACAATTTGTTTGTAGCACAGAATACCCATACAATGGTAAAAAAAAGATTCCAAAAATATGGTAATGAAGATGGAATAGAAATACACATACGAACCGTTCGGTGCGAACAGCTAGTTAATTATTATTTGTGTATATAAGTATGGGTATCAACGCGTTTGTTGTGATTATATAAGTATGTTATTTAAGTTTTTGATAGCTAGAAGGGGCGGTTGAGGTGGTGTGTTGATATTCGGATATTCGGTATTCACAAACATCGATGAGTATATGGCGGTCTACACTACTACTAATGCTAACACGTCACGACTACGTTTGTTAATCGTTAAATTTGTATAAGGTATGTATGTATTTGTATTTCTGATTTTGTTTTTGTTTTTTGTTTTTTTTTTCGTTTTCATTTTATTTCAATACAATTTCTTTGCAACTACAATTCTTATTTTAATTATGTTTGTTAACGACATTTATGCACTCATACTATTTCTTGTATATGTTATGTAGTTTATGTATGTATGTAAATAAACATTACATTTAAATAGTAATATATTTCGATTAACCATTTTTCTACTGCACATCCGCATCCGTTTCTTAGCTTACCGTTTACTGTACTCTTACAAAATCAAACTTATTGCTTTGCTTTCACATATTTAACACACATTTAAGTTATGTCTCCTAATAATATCAATAAGTCGTTAGGAATTGCTTAGGCTTTCATTCATTTCGCATTGGTAACATTTTTGTTGCAGAAAGTTGATTGATACGTACCACAAATTTTAGTTAGTAAGGTTAATAGGTAGGTTCATCTATGAATACAATATTTAGTGTGAGAAAATTTTGTTTAGTTAGAAGTACTACATGTAAATAAATATAACAATAGTTCATCAATTCATCAATCATTCAATACATAACGAATTTTTCGTAGCAAGTACATTTTTCAAACCTTTTTTCAATTCTTAGATTACGTTTAGTACTACCTATTTGCTGCATTACTAATTGTAGTCATAACACTTTTCTCCACTTTTCAAGCAAGCTATTTTTTCGATTTTCTTTTGCTCGCTTAAGAATAAAATAATAAAATTTTGAATAATAAATTATAACCCGTTGACCATTTTCAGTTCGAAACTCTTTAAAGAATGCAAACTTCTATTCAATAATGCTAACATGAAAGTGGGCTGCCAGATTCACAAAGATATTTGAAGATTTTAAACTGTCAAAATTTGAGGGAGGATCTAACAAAAATAACAATTTATTTAAAATTATAAGTAAAATAGGTTTATTAAGTTGGGCTATTCATACAATAATCCAATTAAAGTTATTTAGCAAAATAGTTTAGGCATTTTTCACAAAAATCTTAAAATTTGAGGGAAACAATGGAGTATCTCTTATGTACTTGTTCCGCAATGGCTACGCTGTAAACATCTGGTATGATACAGTGGGAGAGAGACTGTTAAAATTCGCGTCAAGCGCAGGCCTTCTGAGGGATGACTACTACTCTTGGACCTAGCAACTAAACTCCATCTGGTATCGCAAAGGATCAAATTGGTCTATGCGTGGCTAATGGGCCTACTAGATTAACCTAACTTAACCTACATTACAGAAGCTAAGAAAAAAGCTTTCCAATTTGTTGTAATTTCATAACAAATACAAGGATGACATTATATGAAACTATTTTATTCGTTAAAGAGCTGTCAAAAGTCACTATTTTGAAAACATTGCCCAATGATGCTAAGACGAGAAAATTATAATTCCCCAATTTTAAAAATACTTTTCGATTTGTTCGACATTCGGTTCTCGGACGCTCTGGAACGTGCGTGTAACACTTCAAATGCGTTTTTCTCAAAGCTATGTTTTTGAACTGTAGCTCGAAAACCGCTTGGTACATTTCGATGAAATTTATTTTTGATGTTTATATGTACATATGTATGTATGTATGTGTATACTCATTTTTAATTTAAATTTTTTATTAACAAATAACTGTTGGTTCCTTCCGAAAAGCTGAAAAATTTGCCGGAGGCCGCCATTTTATTAATTTAAAAAGGCTTCGATCAGGCACCAGATTATCTAATAATAAAACAATTTTTTTTGTTTTTAGATGAATCGCCAAATATTAGTGATGGTCACCGCAAGAAGCTTGACTTGGAACTGGATCAACACAAACAGCCAGTACTTTCTGTCAAATCAAGTTGAAACCTTATTAAATGTTGCTATGTCGTCTCTTTTATAAAATAAATAATTTACTGGCAAACAAATACACATTTATATATAAAACTAGAAGACCCGCCCACGTTTTACTGTGATACATAGGTAGTACTACTAATACCATCTACTATATGATTTCTACTAGTTAGATTATAAGTATTAGTTAAGGAATAATCGCATTTTTGGTGAAGCAACAAAATACATCAAAAAGCATTTCGTGTGTTAAGAAAGAATTGGGTTTTGGGGTAAAAATACTATTGAATTTGGGCTGTGCAACAGTGAAATCAATCGAGTCCAATCGATTGTCAGCCTGGTGGACTGCATATTAAGAAACGGTGGGAAGACAAAAAAATCGGCTGGCAAGGTTATGGCATCAGTCTTGCAATGCTTCGAAAAGATTTCTGTATATCTCAAATTTTAATAGACCTTTTTATCAACACTTCAGTTATTCCGCTATTTTTTTATGCCAGATCTTTTGCAATTTTAAATTGCCTGTTATAGCTACCCATAGATGTATTGAATCACCCAATTTATTACTTAAGAACGAACAACTCTGTCCACGTTATAAGAACTTGTCTACAGATGTCGCCTTTTACTTTGGCATCGTTTTGTTTATTGCACGTTTATGCCAATTTAAGGTTTGAATATTGGATACTGCGATGGTAGCGCAATCTATCGGTCAAACATTCCAAAATTAGCAATTAATTACAAATAAAAAATTAATTTAAAAAAACATTTTCCAGTGGACCAAATTGTGAATCTAAACCATTCTCGAATCTCCTTGAACACACACAAAAAATTTCATCGAAATCGGTCCAGCCGTTTAGGAGCAGTTCAATTACAAACACACGGTCAGAAGATTTATATATACATAATATAAGATTGTCATTTTTACATGTCTATGACTACAGCAAAGCCTTTATACTTGGATACTGAAACACAAAAAATTGCTAGTGATTTCAATTTGTGTTTCAAATAATAACTTGTACTCTTTGTTGATAATGTTATCGGTAAGTAATAACTGGATCACATCAAAATCGAAATTAATCAATATGTTTTTAAATTTATTAGAACAGATATATAGTTTTCTATAAACTGCACTGAAACATATATATGTATATAATATAGTTTTTTGCATAAATATATATATTTTTTTAATTTTGTGCCGCATTACATTTGAGTAAATTACGAATCAATACTTTGTATATTCAACCGAAGTTCATGGTTTTCAGTGGCGGATTCGGAACCTTTTTCTGGAGGCGTTTTTCTTCTAACATATTATTAAATTTCTGAATATCTTCGAATATTGATGTTACTTCGTTAATTCTTCTGAACTTGAATCAAAATCTTCGAAGCGACTTTTGACATCCCCCCGTGGATCGGCCACTGATTGTTTTAGTATCACTTTGAGAGGTGGAGAGAAGTGTGACGACTTTACAAATTATACCTACTGCACGTCATATCTTGTAGTGTATGTATATATGTATTTTAGTATTCATACTCTATCGTAAATAGTATTTTTGTATGTGGTATAAAAAATATTTCAGCTCGATTCTGCGTCCATATGCTTACACCTAGTAGTTCTTACACATACGCTACATTTGTAAGATCTCACCTTTTGCACTCAAAAACTGCATCAAGCTGCAATAATTGAAATATCTAAATAAATTTGAAGTTAAGTAAAGGAACATAAAACTTTAAGCTTTTCAAGCTAAATTTTAGTAAGTATACAATATTTGTAAGTTGGGATAAAACTAATAAATTCAATCAACTCGCAGGTATATAAAGTATTCATATGGCATTTCGCTTTTCATCGTGAGCTACACTACACTTTAACTTACTTATATAGTTTTCCTAATAGGTTCTTTGTGTCGTAAGTTTCTCTTACGCATACTCTTCGGCAGTACGACTTCATAGTTCACATAAGTATTTCAAGTTTGATTCAATAGGACTAACAAGTAGTGTGTATGTACGTAGTGACATGTATATCATTAATATGTAACATATGGTACATATATACCCATGTATATAAGTAATTATATATATGAATGCTTATTTTTCAACAGTTTTGATTGTTTTGTGTTTTCTTCGCATATCCATTATGACGCTCTTAAAATATATTCTTTTATTTCCTTTTTCATTTTATTTGTCCAAATACTCGGTTTTTTGTATAAAAAATGATTACGATAGTTTTCTAACCTTACTTCATGTACACACAATACTACGTTTGCGTGAAAGTGTATTTTTATGACGGCAATATTTTAAGTATATATGTACTATGTATAATATATATTTTATAAATTTATGCACATACGTTTGCATTAACCATAATTTCTCATATTTATAAATAGTTTGCTCAAAATACTCACATTTATTTTCACTACTAAACACCTCACTACAATATCTACTGCTATTATGAGTTTCATACTAAGTATATTAGCTTTTATTTATTATTATTTGCAATAGGTATATGCGCGTTAGTATTGAATACTTTGGGTCGGATTTGGTGGCCACTTAGTCCAATTGGCCTCTCTGTCCAATTTTTTTTTTATTCTCAAATCAAATATGAATAGTCAGCGGACTTTTAAGACTAAGCATTTTTGAACTAAACAAAATGTCAACTGAAAGCGAGGTTTGACCCCAAATGAGATTTTCCTTTTCGCCATGTTTTATGCCAAAAAGCAACAATTGTCCGATAATCTTTCGAGTCATTTAAGAACAGATAACAATTTAATTTTTCGCTGCCGGTCACACCGATGTACAGTTCAAACTTCAAAGGAAAGCGGTAAGATGGATTGACCGTGCATGTTATTAGAAAAATTTTGCAAGGATACATATATAGTACATATCTTCACCCAAAATGGAAAATAACGTAACATGGCTTTTCAAAACTTTACAGCCGAAGGAAAAAGGATATAATAGAAGCCACTCATATGGAAACAAAATTTGAGTTTTGGTTATAAAATGGTTAGATCTTGGTTATCATGCACTCATATTGAAACAAAATTTGAGTTTTGGTTATAAAATGGTTAGATCTTGGTTATCATGCACTCATATTGAAATAAAATTTGAGTTTTGGTTATAAAATGATATTGGTTATTATATCGGACAGCGACTTCGGTTTTTTTTTGGAACGTTATTTTGCATTTTAGGTGACGATATGTATCATTACAAAAAACAAGTCTTTGGCGCAAATTTTCATTGACGGATCTACAAAAAAGTCTTGGCAAATTGTTGTAGTTTCATAACAAATACTGGGGCGGCATTTATTTATACTTTTTGATTATTATGAAAGCTGTCAAAAATCAGCATTTTATAACATTGTCAAATGCTGCCATTGTCGGAAAAATTAGATTGGCCATTTTAAAAACACCCTTAAAGAATTAGGCAATTTCGCTACTAGTATTAGTCGCTTGGTTCTCCGGTGGACCTACATATATGACGCATATACAACCCTAAATACAACATATGTCTATATATTATAAATACCTAATACTACATCAGTATACAGATAATTAACGCAAATTTTTCATTTTTTTAAATAGAAATTTATAAAATAATATATAAAATTATATAAATGTATAACTTTAATGTAAAGAAACAAAGCAACTCATAACAAAATATCACGATTTTATGAGAAATGTACAAATATTTTGCAAAGGACAACGAAACAACTTTAGTTGTATAAAATGCGATATTAACTGTGTCGTTCCTTGAAATTTTATTTCGCACTTGCTCTGCAAACTGACCGACTGGAGCTATAAAATGTCAAACCTACTATCAAAATGTTGTCACTAGAATTCCTATAAGGCTTTCTTCACAGAGATAATATGTGAACGTGCTCAGATTTTCTTAAAAACAGCCCTCATACTGGAGAGGTTAAAAAGTTCATACAATTTTGCTTGCAATTATAGATAACGGCAGTTTTTTCAGATGTGTGGATTTCAATGAAACTATATTATTTTTGCGGTTGGTTCTTTTTACAGCTGTTACTTGAACAACTTCGTTTGCTTTGTCATTCATAACGAATGAATAATGAGCGCACTATTTCGTCGGGGGCCTGTGGCGTAGCCTCCCAAATCGTACGATTTAACACCGCTGGACTATTTTTCGGCGACTTAGATAAGAATATTCGGTCCAAATTGCTGCAAGAACAGTTCGAAAATTTAGCGCCTCGGCTGGAATTTAATCGAACCCACCGAAACGGATATTTGCGCGAAATCATTTTGAAAACATAATGGCAAATTTTTAACTTTATAATAAAGCTAAATTTTTGGCCATAATATTAAATTATATGCATTTAATATTTTCTTGAAAACTACATGTCTAAAAAAATACCTTTTATATGCATTTTCTAGCTTACCGCTGTCATTCATCTGGACCGTTAAACTGGAATATGCTTGCTAAAAGATTTTATTTCTTATTGATTTTATTTTATGGCTAAACATAAATACCTAATACGGGTCTTATGCAGGAACGAGAAGCTTATATGTGCGTGGGGCGGTGTAATGCGGTGTTTTGATTGCATGCACCGCAGCGGTAGTACCACATCCGTATGTTGCGATCTTTATCAGGAACCTCATAGGCTTATCTTTAACTAAGTTTGGACGGGAGAATTAAGCCTAAATCGAGTAATTAAAATAAAGGTATTTGCTTAATCACAACTGGACTGAAAGCATTGTGTGTAAGCCTGTTGCTAAATATTCAGCCTTTTAATTTAAGGTATATCTTGTACCAAATTTATATACTTCATGAAAACAAAATAAATATATATGGCTATCAGACCAATTCCATTAATAACAAGATACACTAAACTTGACATTGAGCACAAAATTTAGACATATTTTGACAGCAATTAAATTACATTTATGAAAAATTAATTAATTAAAAATGTAAATATTCAAAATAATTAATTTAAAAAAAAAATATTTGAATTTGTAATTATTTTAGTTTTAATTTAAAATATGATTTTATTTTGCGCCCACTGTCGATCTAGGAAGGTCAGCTTATTAATTCACTGGCGATACACTCGTACAAAATAGTTGTCGGCTTAATGTAAGATAGGTAATTGCTAGTTAGATCTAATTTTGAGTATTTTTCACACACTGTAACATTAGTAATGTAAAGTATTTGGTTATTTAGATTTATATTTGCACCATCTTAAAATACTACATGCAAAGTAACGATTTTACACACTAAATACGAGTACTGTATAAATGTATAATATCGAGTCACAAACAAGTATTCGATAACTAATTATTGCTTTCCATTTAAATCTCACCGATTTTTAATGCTTATGGTTTTAGCGTATTGTATGATTATCGCTATTTTATTTATGTATGTATGTATATATATTATGTAGGTATGTATGTATGTATGTAGTTATGAGTGTACTTAACTAATAACGCCGTAATACGCTTATGGTTTCCGTAAGTCTACAATTCGACAATAAACTTTTGTAAAAATAATCAATAACTTACTACACACTAGGGTAACAAAATTAGAAATTCATGCAGCTACATAATTCATCTGAGGATTGGGTAGAGTGGAGGACACGTAATGACGTCAGCGTCGCGGGGCTGGACAGATGAAAGTATTGGAATGCGAACGCTTAAAATGCGCTTCTAGTTAGGGACCATCGGTTGTGCCACTGTAGAATAAGCAAAGCGCTCGCATACCAGAAAGTTGTCACAAAACTTCTACTATAGTCTTCGGCTTTGCTTAATCCTTGCGTTTCGGTGGCTGCTGAACTGCGGCTACTTCGTGCCGCTCCTTCAATGATATTATTGTTGTCCATTTCATGAAGTACCGGCAGCTCAAGATCCGTTTGCCCCACACTGTCGGCGACAAATGAGCGTTGCTTTGGTTTACAGTATTGATGTTGCTTAAAGGTTTTTGTTATGTTTATGCTGTATCCTTCGAGGTACTCTGAGCCCTGCAACAACACAAACAAAGAAAAAACAAAATTCAGTGCAGGAAGGCAGCGCAAGATTTGCAATAAAAAAGCAAGCAGAAATAGGATTCCATAATGGAGGGAAATGTAGTAAATTTCAACATTAATTAAAATACTTTTGTTTTTGATACAAAGGAGTGAGTGGCGAATGCTGCTCGTTTTTTTAGATTATGGAAGCAAGTATTTTCATTGGTTACAGTAACCACTGTTCTATTTGCAAAACTCGAATAAATCTGTCTAAAAAATGTTGTCAGTAACTTTGTGTCTAGATTACATTGAGCAAAGGAAGCGGGTGTCGTACTCATATACAAATTATGTGTAATGAGGAAGAAGGACATTTGATTTGGCGTTTCTATACGAAGGTTGCCTCTTATATTTCGGGGTTAGAGAACAAAAACAAATTAATCTTCGAAAAACGCTTTATTGCTTTTCAAAATATTCCCCAGTAAGATCGTTCTGAACGCATCAACCCCTACTTTGGGTGTCGAAAAACGTACACCTCGTAGTTTATTTTTACGCACGGGAACAAAAAGAAACCATTTGGGGCCAAGTTAGGACTATACGATGTATGACTCAATAATTCGATGTTTTGAGTGCTTAAAAAAGCAGTTGTTTCAATCGATGTGTGAGAGCTGGCATTGTCATGGTGAAGGGACCAGCCTTTCCTTACCGTTCACACTACAGTCGGGTCTAAGTAACCGGAACGGACCTGGATTTTGATCTGGTCAAGGACTGTCAACTCGACACCATTCCTCGATATTATTTCAGGAATATTTTATGCCGCAACACAACAACCGTTTTTCAGCAATTGACAAATTGATCCCACACAATTATCAATCCAAAGTAAAAAAAAAATTTTATAGTTATATGTTCATTGAATGTATGCTGGTCCATTAATGCCTATAGTTGTCTTAACCTCACGATAAGACTGTCTTGTAATATCAGTTTGAGCCCTGCATCAGTAGTTTCCGGTACAAAATCTGATTTTGGACGATCTTCACCCAATTCGTTTTAGAGTGATCTACGGCTTCGATCGACAAACATTGGTATTCGATGCAGCTCCATCGTAAAACGTCGAAAGCTGTAAAAAGTAATCACGCTAAAATATTTGGGATTTAATTCCATTTTTGGCCGAAATGAATATTTTAATTTACTGTAGACAACACAAATAGTGCTCGAGTGCCAAAACGTTCTGAGTATGTATTATATAACATCAAAAATGTCATGCTTTACGATTAACTTGTGAATTGCAAGATTGCGACACAAGCGTTGCCAAATCCCGAAATATAAAAGGCAACCTACGTGTGCCTAGGTACTCTATACTAGGTTAGGTTACACCGGCCAACTGTCACGTCATATGTAGACCTACAGATCCTTTCTAAAGTCAGATGGAAGTTCAGTTTAGAATGTCAACGCTTCTATGTGAAGTTGAATTAAGACTTGAAACCAAACTCTAATAATATATTTCAACCAGTCCCTTGATCTGCGAAACTCCATTTAAGCCGAGTTCTAGAAAAGACCGGACAGAAACAGAGATGGTTTACCAGCGTCTCTTTCATGCCTACGTGCCTGCATTTTCTAATGTGCCATGGTTAATAACGTCCATACGGCTTTCATGTGATGCCAATAAGTTGTGACCGGTGCCTGGGCCATGCCTGTTTTCCTTCCTTTCCCTTACACATTCGTATAAGTCGGGGTGTTTTGTGGGGCGGGGTCGGAAAATTGGTCGCATTTAATTGTGGGGTGCCCGATGTACTCGGACATTAGGGATCTGGTTGGTATGGGGATTAGCTGGACTGATGGACGATTAGATGTTAGTGGTGTGATCTCCACTAGTCGGAATACCGAGCAGTTAGGGTCGTTTGCGCGTGAATTATTTAAGCGGCGAAGGCGGTTAGCTGGAATTAGGGTTTAGTTTTTGTTTGATTGGTGCGTGTATGTGATGTATGTATGGGGTCCAACCCCTGGCCACCAGTCCAGAGCCGTATGGAAGCTCAACTGGTAGTAGTTTCGGCTACGAGGTCTGACCGGAGACTTAATTCTGGTACCACGGGGAGCAGGAGCCCTTGGAGGTAACTCCAACCTGCTCATGCGGACTGGCCTCTCGGGGAGTATCGTGGTGGTTGTGGTTGAAACCCAAATGCGGGAAGAACTGACTTTGTCAGTTGAATGTGGAATTGCACTGCAACCGGGTGCCGGACCCAAAAATCTGAGGGACTAGTTCGTTTGTATATAGACAGACGGACGGACAGACGGACAGACAAACGGACATGGCTAAATCGACATATTCATAAAGATTGGCTTTTTGAAATCACTGTGTTTTATCGCCTAATAGAGATAATCAAACAGAAATTTTTAAAGTTTGAAAAGTGAACTTTCTGAATATGTGATGGTTAATTTTGAGACGCGAAAATTAGTTGTTTAAATTTTAGTTTGAATGAAAAAACGAAAATTCCTACATATGTTAAATGTATGGGAACCTAAAAAAAATATATAAGCTACAGCGCCTATCTTTAGGGAGGATTTCTTGTTTGTCAATCACTAACATTTAAAAGGGTAAGAGTTGAAAAAAAAATTAAAAAAAATTGTTTGAAGCACCCTAGTGTATATAGCTACATTTATTGGATTTTAAGAATATTCTATTTGGTTCCGAGTACGATAGTGTGCAAAAATGCTATATATGATAAGTACTTACTGGAATGACATGATTTTTTGCGCCCCAACAAAGTGGCTTAAAAGATCCACTTCTAGTTGCCTCTTGAAACTCATCGAACTGATTTTGCCAGTCGTAAGATATTAATCGTGCCTCCAGCGTCATGCCAGCCAATTCCGGGGGTGAAGAAATCAGCACAGGATTGGAATCACTGAAATATCAATCAACATTATAAAATATTATCTTACAATCCATAACTTATAATAACTGGGAAAGGTTGGCTTAGAAAATTGTGTAAATCTTAATTGCAAACTTTTGGAATGGAATATGCAATGCCAAGAAAGAAAAGTCCATTTTATGAATGATGCGAGCAAAATGTTTTGAATTTTCAAGAATCATCAAACAAAAAGTTCTTTCGTTCGAAAACAAAAAGTTTTCGTTCGTTCGTTCTAAGTTCGTTTGTAACCGAATACTTATACTCTTGTAATTGCTAAGTTCAGATGTAACCAAATATTTTATACATTCGCAAATTCGAGGTGGAATGATGAACTGACAAATTAATTTTTCAATTCAATATCTATTTTTCTAATCACATCTTAACTGGTATCATATGTATATAGGTTGTCAAAAAAGTCTTGCGGTATTTGCGCTAGTTGGCGCTGAAAGCGCGTAGTTCTAGTTTTTGTTCGTCGCATCGGGTCATGCTATACGTTTTTGGAAAGCTCATTTCACGCGCTAACACGTGTTTGATTGATTGTCATTTCTTTTAAGTCGTTCGTGAGTTATAGCGTCGCAAACATGGAGCAAAATAAAGAGAAAATACGGCATATTTTACAGTACTACTACGATAAAGGCAAAAATGCATCTCAAGCCGCCAATAAAATTTGTGCAGTTTATGGACCCGATTTCCATTTCCACCGCACAAGGATGGTTTCAACGTTTTCGTTCTGGTGTAGAGGTGGTCGAAGATGCGCCACGCTCCGGAGGGCCTGTCGTCGAAAATTGCGATAAAATCGATGAATTGGTCGAAAGAGACCGGCATAGTAGCAGCCGTAGCATCGATCAAGAGCTGGGCATGAGTCATCAAAAATTCATTTCAATTTCAATAAAAAAAATTCAATAAAAATACCGCAATACTTTTTTGACAAACCATTATTAGTACATATGTCACCTGTCAACTTATCGAAAGTCAAACAATTTTATATTTATACTTGTATATATGTAAAAACCAATTAATCAACTACGTTCAAAATGGCAACAAGTTAAAAGGTATGGAAAGGACTACTGTGTTTTAAAATTTTTTAAAAAGTTTGTGTGACCGCGTCCCTCAAATATATAAGCTACTAGAGATAAAAAAGACCAAACTTGCTGCGTCCAAGTCTTTTTAAAATTATTCCATACAGAGCCAAAACTACTAAAAGTGTGAGAACTCAATGAATAAATACGTTCGGTGTATTAAATTTCATAGCCAAGGTAAGCCGGAAGGGATTCGTAAGAGTGTGTGCTAAAATTGGACAGTTGGTGTGGGACCGTACACTAATATGGGTGAAATCTTATATCTCTGGAACTACTAGACTGATTTAAAAATGTATCTCCATCATGTAATAACATTGAATCCAATCTGATTCTTTTATTTTATTACTAAATAAAATCGATCAATAATATTCTTAGTTCCCATATACATATGTACCTATTATAAAAAATATCAAACATCCGGTTGGCTTTAATAAAATGATTGATGTTTACTCGGAAATATAGATAACTCTTTCATATAAATTAATTAAACTCATCTTTTCCTACTAACAAGGCGCTTGTTAAAATGACTTTTTTGCGAAATTTATTTCTTAAATATGGATTGACTAATTTTATTTTTCTTTTGTACATTATTGAACATACTTTTGACAAGTAATTTTAGGGTAATTTTTTTTCGCCACTTTTTTAGTTTATAAATTTTAGACGCGTTTTTCTCAAAACTAATTTTTCAAAGTCCGTGTTCACTGTCATTTCGAAACTTCTTGATCTATTCAATTCAAACTTTGTACACTAATTTGACATATAAAATACCTTCCCTATCGTTTAGTATTTTTTTATACCCTGAACGGGGTATATTAAGTTTGTCACGAAGTTTGTAACACCCAGAAGGAATCGTCGGAGACCCTATAAAGTATATATATAAATGATCAATATGTCGAGCTGTGTCGATTTAGCCATGTCCGTCTGTCTGTCTGTATATATACGAACTAGTCCCTCAGTTTTTAAGATATCGTTTTGAAATTTTGCAAACGGCATTTTCTCTTCAAGAAGCTGCTCATTTGTCGGAACGGCCGATATCGGACCACTATAACATATAGCTGCCATACAAACTGAACGATCGGAATCAACTGCTTGTATGGAAAACTTTCACATTTGACAAGATATATTCACGAAATGGTATATATTATTTTCTAAAGCAACAATGTAATCTCCGAAGAAATTGATCAGATCCGTTAACTATAGCATATAGCTTCCATACAAACTGAACACATAGTTACTTACAGAAATGCACTTGTGAAGGGTATTTAGCTTCGGTGCAACCGAAGTTAACGTTTTTTCTTGTTTTATATTAAGTGTGTTTTCCACCCACAAAATGGCGAAATTTTTTAGTGAAAAATAGCAATTTTCACTTTAAATGGCCGCCAAAAATTTTTAATTGAACGAAAAATAAATTATCAGAGAACTTGGTTTGTTATTTTCGGATAATTTCCAGCCGAGTTTTGGTGAACACCGCAAAGTGTTTTTTCTCAAGATGTTCTGGGAAAAGCTCTGTTGCCGACTTAGCTTTCAATATTTCTGCATGAAAAAATTGCCTTAGATTATCAAAAGCATGCTTAATATACAAAAGGTCCGAATAAAATTCTTCTTCTTCTTTACTGGCGTAGACACCGCTTATACAATTATAGCCGAGTTAACAACAGCGCGCCAGTCGTTTCTTCTTTTCGCTACGTTACACCAATTGGATATTCCAAGCGAAGCCAGGTCTTTCTCCACCTGGTCCGAATAAAATTACTCAATGTATATTTAAGAAATAAATTCGCAAGAAAAGAATTTTTTTCCTTCCCCCCTCTTAAATAAAATTTTGCCAACACCTGAGCCCCTGAGCCCCTGGCTTGATATTTTGGAAATTGCGTTGCAAGATTGCACGATGACACAAAATGCAAAATTCCTATACCGAAATATGCAAAGCCAAGAGAGCACCCATTGCAGAATATAGTGATATATGAACGGCAGATTCGGTCAATTTATTGAGAATGACTATTATGCATGACTATTGTGAATTGGCGCAGCCATAGTATTCTTCAGATCTGATTTTTTTGTTCCCAATCGAAGGAGCAAGATTACAAAAAAATACACTTTTAGAGCTTTGATTGAAGATTGGAAATTGGTAGAAAGACACTATATCTGGGTGCGTTAATTTTCATGGGGACTAAATAAGTATTCATGAATAAATTAAGATTTTCTAAAGAAATAAAAGTTTCGTCATAATTTTGGAACAAACCTCGTAACCACATAAAAACCAAAGTTTGCACGTAATCTTCGCAAACTTTAAAAATCCGAAACATGTATATTGGATTTAACTGACCTCAACTACCGGAAACTTTTAAATTTGGAAAAGCGTGGGGTTGTGTTTCCGAGCAATTAGAAAACAAAAAGACTTAAGATAAATTCTGTTTTTGTCACTTCACTTTAGTTTACCGTATTATTTTGCACTTTTTAAAAGTAAAGGAAACCCACCTAAATATTGCTACTCATTGTCTAGTTACCGAAAGTAATCGATTATCCATCCCATATAATTGACATATTCGAAAAAGATTTAGAGACCACAAAAGCTGAAAGACATATGTATGTTCATAACTGTATATTTCAAAGCATATTGCAACAATGCATGATTAAATATTAGGAAAATTTGTTTAAAATTCAAGAACATAATCAAGCAAAACTAAATTGCGCGAGCGTAGCCCAGCTTTTCATGTCATTTTATGTGTAGCCAAATCTTTACTCTTTATTTGTGAGTGCAGCTATATCCGATTTTAACCTTGTCATTTTCGTTCTGCTTTATGTGAGCCAACTGTCAACGGCAGCCAATTTTCCACCGGTAGATATCTACACATGTAGCCAAAAGCGAAAGCCCGACCGAGCAGTTCTTGCATCGCCCACACAATTAGGATAATTAATTTTGTATAAGTCGATGGGTGCGGTAAGATCCCCGTTTCATTACAAACTTCTCTACCATTTGTCGCCCTCAAGTTTCCATCATCCATCGTGAGTCTGCGAAAGCGTGAGTATGAACAGAGTGCGGCCGTCGCTAAAATCCTTCAAAAGCCGCATACAAATCTCTTTTAATTAATTTATGATTCCCTTCTCACAATTTGTGCCGCAACCGTGAAGCGGAAACAACAAAAATAAATAATAGTAAACAAAGTGTTTGTCCGTATGCGAGTATGCTGTGAAATTGGGAAGTACTGGCAATAGTCACTGCTGTCGAATGGAAGGTGGTAGCTGTGATGCTTTTGATTTTTAGGAGAGTGTGCCATTGACCACCCAACACTCAAAGCAGGACACCCTTTACGCGCTCTGCCCTTTTTGGGCGGCTTCCGGCTGAGTCCGCGCGGTTTGCTGCGGTACGAAGCAGTAAAATATTGCAGCCGCAGATTGATCCCAATGCGCTTTATCAAATGCATACCAAATCTATAGTATGTGTGCGACTCCACGCTAACAAAAATGAACGCAAACAAATGGGCGAACGATAAATAAAAATGTATTTGAGTGTGTGTATGTATGTTAAATACATATTATTTAATATACTACACATATGTGTATATAGATGAGCTAACGTGACGTGGAGTAGAGCTAGCGAGCTAGCAATTTTGCATGGCGTCCAGAGCAATCCACCCGTTTCGTGGTGGCAAAGTTGATTGGTGAATGCAATAATTGGAATAATTTTACGAACGACAGCTTGTTTAATCATTGTTTTGACCCGCAAGCGACACTCAACATGCCATTGGAAATCTCACAGTAATGAAGCGCATCCTTCCTTTGAGCATTTGCATTCGTTTGAAGAGCAACTCCTGTAATGCACTTCGAAAATAAATTTATTTTTGCCTTATCATTGACGGCACTGGCGCCGATTATGTGTAACGGTTCTACAGCAGACAACTGCTTTCATCGATGCTACACTTTTATAGATAGAAATACATACTATGTGTGTATGTATGTGAATTAAATTTTGGCAACGACCTGTATAAGTTCAACACTGATATCTGTGAAGAAATTTCATTCCCTTACCTACGCAAATCTACCACTTTTAAGAGTAGTAATTAATATACAGGTCGGCATTTGCCAAAATAGAACATACTACATACTATGAGCAAAAAATAGTAAGGTTTTGTTAAAAATTTTAAAATTTTTAGTTTATTCTTCAAAATCTATGTCGTCCCACTCAAAGTAATCCCTCTGGCCCCACTTGTGTTAACGTTTTTTCCAATCCGCGAAACAGTTATTAAAGTCAATTTCCGCAATAGCCTTCAATGCGCATAGGGATTCACGTTTAATGTCTTCAATTGACTTAAGTAGCGGTCGTTTGAGTTTGTTGAATGACCAGGAGTCACGAGGAGCCAAATGAGGCGAATACGGTGATTGCGTCGCGATATTACTTCAAAATGTGGCGAAAAACTCACGAAGAATCATTGTAGTATGCGACGGTGCAAAAACCAAGAGTTTTCGGCCCATAATTCCGGTATCTTTTTAGGAATAGCTTTGCGCAAACACTCATAACACGCATAACACTCAAATAGTATTACTTGTTGACAGTTTGGCCGGTCTGACGGAATTCGGTGTGCACCGCACCTCGATAATCGAAGAAAACTGTCAACATAATCTTGATTTTTGGACTCCTTTGAGCTCACCTTTGCCACGACATTCGGCCGATTGATTGTCTGTTTTCGGGTCGAAAACATAAATCCAAGACTCATCGCTTGTAATAATACGTTTAATGACATCCTGGTAGTCGGAAAGCATTGTTTCACAGACGTTAACGCAATGCTGTTTTTCGAAAAAAAAATTAATGATTTCGGCACCAATCGTGCTTTCGTTTTTCTTAGGCCCAAATGGTCTTTCAAAATGGTGTTCAATGGTCCTTCTGATGTTCCAACGATGTCAAAAAGATCTCTGTATTTCAATTGTCGATTCTGAAGCACCAATTCCTTTATTTTATTGACTTGTTCATCATCAGTTGATGTTGAGGGCCGTCCTGGACGTGGTTCGTCGTCAATGCGTTCTCTTTGAATAATTTGTACCAATCAAAAACACTTGCTAGTGACAAATAATTATTAAGGGCCTTTTCCAACAGTCTGAACGTGTCGGCAATATAAATTTGATTCCGCACACAAAATTTAATGGAACTTCTTTCTGGAATAATTTCGTAAAAATCGCCGAATGCACTTTATGTACTTCAGAAAGGCACGCGTTTACTAAACACTAATGATTATTTTGATAAGAGGTTTGCCACAGATGGCACTATCAACCTAAAAAAAAATATTTCGAAGAACGGGATTAGTTAGTTATGCGCCTTAACCTCATTGCACAGTATTGATGGATAATTTTGAAATTTGATTATTTTGACCAAAGATCTTTTACTTATTCGTTTTGATATACAGTTTAGTTTGACATGTTCTCAATGCTCATTCGAAGATTTTGGGGCTCAATCGAGCTAGCACAGAGTTCTCTTCATAAAAACTCACAAATTTTTTATTGAATTGAGATTTGGAATAAGTGCTGGCCATTTCAAATGCCTAATAGTTGATTTTAAAACCACTGTAGCACTGCACTAGTTAGGCGGGAGTTTCGGATCTCGATCAAGCTAAAATATAGAGTAGGGTCTATAGGGTAAACAAATTCAGGTAAATATGTTTGCAAAATATTAACATAATCATCATTTTGCAGTTTCCGTGTATTTTACGTCTGGGATCGCCATGTTTCATGTTTATTTAACCTGTTGTTGTTGGATCTTTTCGCTGGACCAAGCCAATGTTATGACCTACTATTAGGAAGCTAACGATTGATCTTTGTATCATTAATCATATAACCCGCTTCCGGTCCTTAACTGACAAATTTTCACATGTTAGAACTGGAAAACTGACCTCGAGCTGCAAAGCTTTTCTTGGACAGCACTGGTTCCTTTTACTAAATAGATGTGAGTGGCCCAATTTTTTTCAAAGTTCTTCGGGCTGTCTGTGCTGGCTGGCTGATTATTGCCTTAAGGAGTTAATTTAGAGTTTTTAGTATATACATATGTTAGGGTCAAAAAAGGAGAACAATTAATGGATTGTTTATTTTTTAATCTGTTTCCCAAAAACTATTTTCGCAGTTATATTTTCGTTCAGGCAGATTACATATGTGGGGTAAAGTCGGATGTTTACAAATCGTAAATATGAGTTATATGAGGCTTAAGGCAAGTTTTTGTCCGATTTTATCAATTTTAGACACAAGGTAACCAAACTAAACTATATATTATTAGAAAACAAGCCCTCTTAATTTCATTAAAATAACTAGCACATTGACCGATTTTTACCGTATAAAGTCAACTGGAAGTTCGAAAATCTTTATAAAAGATGACACATTTCCACATTCCTTCGTTTTTAAGGAAAAAACTAAGAAAATTAAAATTTTAGGGGAAATATTTATTACCATTCGAAAGAACATTCTTGGATATTTATTTTCTGAAGACTATTTCTTTCAAATGTTGGCCTCGGCTACGTCTCAGATGGTCCATCCGTTGAGTCCAATTTTCGATGACTTGTTCGAGCATTTCGACTGGTAACTGGCGAATGACAAGCGTTACCTTCTGCTATAAGGCCTGAATCGAAGCGGGATTGTCCGCACAGACTTTAGACTATACAAATTCCCCCATGAAAAGTTTAACGGTGTGATATCACACGATCTTGGTGGCCAATCGACCGGCCCAAAACGTGAAATTATATGCTCACCAAAGTGTTCCCTCAATAAATCCATTGATTGATGCGATGTGTGAGAAGTGGCGCCGTCTTGTTGAAACCAAATGATGCCGAGGTCACGAACTTCAATTTCAGGCATCAAATAGTCAGTTAGCATGGGGCGATAACGATCACCATTGTCGGCTGCGTTTTCAGCGGCGTCATTTTTGAAGAAATATGGACCGATGAATCCACCGGCCCTCAAACCACGCAAAACCGTTGTTTTTTCTGAATGAAATGACAGCTCTTGAACTTTTTCAGGTTGCTCTACGTCCCAAATGCGACAATTTCGCTTCTTTACATACCCATTGAACCAAAAATATGCCTCATCGCTGAACAAAATTTTGCTCGAAAACGTCGGAACTTCTTGGAACTTTTCAAGAGCCCATAGAGCGAAGCGAAGTCGCTTGGAAAGTTTGAGCGGCTTCAGCTCTTACACAAACTGTATTTTGTATGCTTTCAACTTAAGATCTCGACGTAAAATGCGTCAAGTAGTTCAATACGTCAATCCGAGATTCTGCGAATTATTATCCAATAATGAATGCTGGGTTTCAAGATCGGTGATGGTGTTGCGATTAATATGCTCAGTAGGCCGATTATGTTGACCATAAGTTGAGTGAAACGCACGTTCTGAACAGAATGTGAATTTTTGTAATTAAGTTGAACGATTTGTAAATGTTGTTAAGGCGTACATCTTTCCGTGGTAAAATGTCAAACAATACTGAAAAAACATAACATGACAGCTTGACACAACTCACGCGTGATCTGTCAAAACATCTGAAAGAAGTACGTCTAAGGGGTCACCCGCTATATTATAATTCAAAACATACCTTAACATAAGAGTGACTCTTTTAATAAAATTTTGATGTATATCTGAGATATCTATATTAAATTGAATGTAGTATGTTGGGGGATGGTATTTGTTGACTGATTTAACCCATTTTCACCACCAATTAGTGTGAACAAGATTTAATGTACGTTCACTTATTTTTGCTAAGATATGGAAAAATACGATAAATAAGTAGGCTAAGGGAAGTGTTGATCCGGAGATCAGCCTTATACTATATACTGAGATCCTCGTATTCGGAGTGAAGTTATAGTTTCGGTATCGAGGTTGAATGATCTCTTCACAATATGTAGAAGTTCTCCGATATGATCTTCAATAATAAATGAGAGTGAGAGAATGAGATTTAAAATTGTGTTCTATGGGAATCGTTAGAACACGGTTTCAAAATTGTCGGATTATAGCTTGTAATCCGATTTCGCCATTTCAAACCGTAATCTAGCGATGCCATGATAATGTTGTACTTGTATACCAATTTTGGTTGAAATTGGTCGAGCAGTTTTAAGATATAGAATTTCATGTAAGAGTGGCCAAAGCTACGCCACTGTCCAATTTTTACAGTTATAAGGGGCGTGCGTATGATTTTTGTTCGATACTACTTACTATATTTTGTTTAATAAATCACATTATTCTGATAATTTTGTTATATTTAGGTATATCGATATCGATTTTTTTAGTTACATTAAATTCAACATGTCTTAAAATTTCTGTAAAAGACTGAAACTGAGGAATTTCTACTAAAGTACGCTACCATAAAATTTACTCAAATATTTTTTCCCTTTCTAGTTTCTTATGGACGAAAAGTTTTTCGGTAAATTTAAATAAATTGGCAACTTACGTGGCGAGTTCCTCAATGCCTAGGGAGTGGAGCACCGTCGGTAAACTTGGTAAGGAGTGGCATGTAGTAAGTTCCTTTTGGCGCGGGTAATATAGTGTCAGTACCGTACAACTCTCCTCTTTCATAGTCAGGCCACCTGCAACGGTACGTAATAACAATAATGTAACGATGGCTATAAATTCAAAAAAGAGCCTATGTGAAAATGCTTGATATAAAAGTATTCTACCAGGATCTAAAGTAGATTTTTTTCGTAGATAGACGATAAAACAAAAGGTACACATATGTTAGTTAGTTACACAAGAGTCACGAGATCTTGTATATAAATTGAATATTCTGCTCATACCATTTGTATGTGTGGTATAAAAGGATGAAACGGAAAACACGTCAATGAAAGCGGTGCTTTCGAAGCGCTTGAACAAAGCAATATGGAAAGGGTTGCGTGCCTATGGAAGTGTTGTAGGCAGTTTATTGCTGTGTGCAGCCATAGGTAACTTTCTCAAAGCGATTAGTTTGAAAGCGCAATATGGAGCGCCTTTCTTTACCGGCATTTTGCAATTTTACTCTTGTTGTTTGGCTTAACTATTCACAGAGCCGATACATACACACCTGTAATACGATTCTTCTGTAATGGCTACTTACCAAGGGTAATTGCTTTTCGTGTGGAGCTGTCGTAAATACACTCAGCAATAAGTCGATCACCAGGCAGAGACCGCACGGGAGCAGGCAGATGGCGAAAGTCTTGATACGTTGGGTCGATGTTGGTGTCCATTACGATTGGAAAAAGTTCTTCAGTCTGACGAATCTGCAATTATTATACTTCCCATTAGTCTAATCCAGAGGAAATAACTTGCTGATAAATTATGGCTTAATTATTTTCAAAGTATAAAAATTAAAGTTTATATTTATTACCACATATTAACAGCTGGAAAACGATAAGCGTACTCGTGTACAATACAATTTTCAATATAAAAAAGAGGCTTGTTACTCCTAGATTTGAATTGGGAATACGACTATGGGTCAGAATTTTAAATATCTCAGTAAAATTAAGCCAGAATATACGAGTATTGCGATTATTAAAATGGATTTCTCTATCGAAATTTGTCGGTTTAACTATACCTTTTCAGATTATATTACAGTCAACATTTCAGTTATTTAGCAGCATATCTCAATAAAATTAAGGTTTAGGAGTAATAAGAATTTTTCAAAAACTATTTTTTTAATATTTTTAGTATTATATAATATCTTAGAAATACGTTCTGAAAAAAATTGTGTAAACCTGAGGAATACTTTTCGAGTTATTCGCGAGTTAGCAAATTGTACTCGGGTGGCTTGGAATGTTTGAGAACAGATAGCTAGCAGCTTCTTCAAGCGACAAGTTCTTGCTGCTCTTAGAGGATTTGTCCGGAAATTAATAGGACTGATTTTCTTCCGCCGCGCCTATACTTCGGAGCGTACCGATTGGATTCGTTAGAGGACGATCCTAGCTAACGATCGAGCGGCTGGTCATTCAATGCAAAGTTTTACGTGGAAGTCCTCATGAGAATCAAACGAAGGGTTACGGAGGCTGCTATATACATTTCTGGCCTAGGCAACACTAAGTGTTGCCAGGTGCAATCTGACATTTCCATTGGAAAGTTTGACATTTTTATACCCTGAACAGGGTATATTAAGTTTGTCACGAAGTTTGTAACACCCAGAAGGAATCGTCGGAGACCCTATAAAGTATATATAAATGATCAGTATGTCGAGCTGAGTCGATTTAGCCATGTCCGTCTGTCTGTCCGTCTGTCTGTATATATACGAACTAGTCTCTCAGTTTTTAAGATATCGTTTTGAAATTTTGCAAATGTCATTTTCTCCTCAAGAAGCTGCTCATTTGTCGGAACGGCCGATATCGGACCACTATAACATATAGCTGCCATACAAACTGAACGATCGGAATCAAATGCTTGTATGGAAAACTTTCACATTTGACAAGATATATTCACGAAATTTGGTATATGTTATTTTCTAAGGCAACAATGTAATCTCCGAAGAAATTGTTCCGATCGGTTAACTATAGCATATAGCTGGCATATAAACTGAACGATCGGAATCAAGTTCTTGTATGAAAAACTTTCAAATTTGACAAGATATATTCACGAAATTTAGTATATGTTATTTTCTAAGGCAATAATGTAATTTCCGAAGAAATTGTTCAGATCGGTTAACTATAGCATATAGCTGCCATACAAACTGAACGACCGGAATCAAGTTCTTGTATGGACAACTTTCACATTTGACAAGATATATTCACGAAATTTGATATATGTTATTTTTTAAGGCAACAATGTAATCTCTAAAAAACTTATTTAGAACGGATTACTATAGCATATAGCTTCCATACAAACTGAACACATAGTTACTAACAGAAATGCACCTATGAAGGGTATTTAGCGACAACGCCCCGATAATTAAAAAATTCATCGGCCCTCGTGAACATTTTCGTGCGATCATTTTTCACAACTTTCGACGTGCACGCAAGACCGATGAACTAAAATCTTTGTTATGAAGCACCATCCTATAGCCAGCGATCCTGAAGTCTTCGGAGAAATTCGACGAACAAGAGAAGACCGAATCATTGGGCTCAAACCAGCCCTCACCGGCCAAAACGTCGAATTCACAGCCCTGACTTGGCACCCAATGACTTCTTTTTATTCCCACACATCAGGAAAATAATGCGTGGTCAACGATTTTCGTCGCCAGAAGATGCTGTTGAAGTATTCAAAAACCATGTTTTGGAGGTGTCTCAATCAGAAAATTGGTTTGGGCGCATGCAAAAGTGTATAAATCTTGATGGAGAATATTTTGAAAAACAATAAAACCATTCTCGTTGATAAATATTCCTATTTTCATTATTAGGCCAGAAATATATATAGCAGCCCTCGTAATAGGTCCGACAAGACATCGCAGCCGATTGGAAGTTGCACCACGACAACGCCCCGGCTCACGCCCCACTTCTTGTAAACAGCTACCTAACCTAGCCCGGCATCCCAACGCTTCCGCAGCCGCCCTACAGCCCAGATGTGGCCCCCCGGACTTTTTTTTTGTTTCCTTGCCTGAAAAGGCCGATGAAAGGCAAGCATTTTGAGACAACAGAGGGGATCCAAGCAGCATGCACCTCGGCTCTCAAGGCTATTCCGGAGAATGCCTTCGAGACGCCTTCAATGCTTGCAAATGCATCGACGCAGAGGGAGCCTATTTTGATAGTTTTTAAAGAGATGTAACGTTTGGTTAAATAAATTCTTTTAAATCGCCTCAGTCCTATTACTTTCCGGACAAACCCTGTATCAGCGTGCCGAAGCAGCAGAACTGGCTGCTAATTCTCACGATTATTTTTCCTTACCTCTTGACGTTTTAGAAGATCTCAGTCATTTACCTTCACGATGTGATGGGTAGATGGATTTAATACAAATAATAATGAGAAGGAGCTTCAACCATCTGGTGTGGATGTGCGATAAAACTAGATACTACTGCTTAATGCTGTTTTATTTCAAACCGTATTCCCTGAAATTGTGCATCTGTATACACACTTACATACATAAATCCAACCTATGGACCAAGGCGTTATGTCCAATTTTAAGGCTTATTACTTGAGGCGAACATCACAGCAGATGTTTTTGAACAAATGGAAGGGGAAGATAAGCAATCAATAAGAGAAGTTTGAAAAAACTACAGTACCATGAATGCTGTGGAAAACATAAAGAGTTATTTAGGAACACTTGACCAGGTTTGAGAAAAGCGAAGACATTGGAAATTCTGTCATTATGAATGAAACAGTGAAATAAATAATGGAATTAACTAAACAAACTGAATTTGTTGAGGTAAATGTGGAAAACGTCAAAGAGCTAGTTCCAGAAAGCAGCTAATTTTTCTACCGATAAGCTTAAAGAATTACTTTGCAAGAAGAAGAAAACAAAAATATTGACAGTAGATGAGTGAGTGATTTGGATGATGAACTAAAAGAACTCTCGATGGTGTCTCTAAATAAGAATTTGACACACTATAACTGAAATTATGGACCAATTTATTGAAAATGATCCAAATTTTGACAGGAGCTTAAAATACGGGGAGTTACGGGTGCTTAATTCACTTTTTCCAAACAAACGCAAAAGGAAAACTTAAATATGTATATTAGATGCATTTCTGACATTTGAATCAAGATGCCTTGGCAGAAAATTGGAAACACAAAATATACTGAATTCTCTGACTAACTAAGAATTTGATTTGTTTTTATAAGTATATTCTTTCACATAGTTTTATTTATTTTTAAAGAAATAATTATTTTTCTTTGTGGGTTTTGAAACAAACCAAGTTTTTTCGAAGTCAGGCTCCCAAATAGAAATATTTGTCTTAGCATTTCAAATTCAGCTACTAAGTTTCTAAAAAAGTTAAAATAACTACGTGCATTATCGACGTTTTCGTCCTTTTTCGTTGTCTGGTGGCTTGAAACTTTTTCACTTTCAATTTCTTTCATAAAGTCGGGGTGCCACACCAAATATTATTTAAGCAATGTTTCATTCCAATATCTCAATTGTATTTATTTATGGATCGAAACGTGTGAAAATCTGTTTGAATTTAAAATTGTGTTATACGAAAAGTAGACGTGGTTGTAGACCGATTTTGTAAACCTTTTACGCCGACTCACATTCCCCACCATCTGTTTTGTACAATTTAAGGCCTCTGTGATTTTTCGTTAGCGAGTCAGTCTCTTCTAGCAGTTTTCAATAATAAACTTAGAACATTACCTTTAGTTGATATAGTTAGTCTAAGAATTTTGTGAAGTACATATGTATTTATGTACATAAAACCTATGAAGAGCGGGGACCCGCCCACTTTCTAAAACTTTTTAACCACAAGCACCTCATCCTACAGTAATCCACTAAACAGATTTGTGTTGCATCTTAATTTCTGACCTACTCTCACCTTCACTATAGTTTTATTAAATTGTAATGTATATACATAATTCGACTTCTAACGCGATTAATTTCAGGTGTTACAAATAACCGTTAAGAGAACAAAACTTTTATACTTTGTGCAACATGTTGCGAGAGTATAGAAGTAACAATTTGAATTTGTAACTAATAATTAATGCAAAATCTCAACCATACCTGCCGAAGTTTAACTTTTTTGCCGATTTGGTGTGTACGCATCATCACCGCAAAAATGCTTATGCCCTGAGCAGGAAAAGCGTAGGCTGTACAATCCTCAATACACTGCCCTTCAGAGATTACTTCCCTTTGACCGGGTGGAATTATGTGTCGCCAATTTGGATCCAGACCTGAAAAAAAGTTGCGAGATATAAATATGGTGCTAAGTTTTTGAATTTATCACAGAGTCTCGTAAAATGGTGTCTGTCTTAATTAGGAAGAATGTTTCCGAGTTTCAACGTAAAACTTTAGAGAAATGAGGGTTTCTTCAATGAATCTGAATGAAGTGCTTATTTTATGCCTTTTGAAGAGGATTTATATGGTTGTGTTCCTCTTATATAGTATATTTCAAATGACAGTCAAATGATTCGGCAAAGAAAATATCGATTGACTCTATTTAAAATATGTATTAACAGTACCCCATACGGATACATACAACAATAAGTTATCCATCGGTACACTTGAGTAATTTACTTTTATTTTTAGTACAATATTTGTTGACCGTAGTGAAATTTTATTTTCATATCCATTGCCACTTTGCCACCTCACCATGCGCACGTTGATTCCCATTACAATTTCCATTTCAATTTTCCAATTTCGACGCTCCGAACTCGCGTAATACCACAACAAAAGTATCCTTTCGTGTTTTTTAATGCGAATTTCGATTGACGTGCACGAAAGCACAGCATGAAATATAAATTCGGTTGTACATACTTTTGACGAGATATCGCGCAAAAATATCCAGGGTTGGCCAGGTGCAATTGCACTAAGTATAATTTCCGCGCCAAACTTACCTTTTATAGATGTATGTATGTATGTATGTATGTTCATATGTTTGTTCTTTTGGCATGTATGGCAGCCAAGTGTTTATATGGATGTATGTATGTGTAAGCAATAAAGTTGAAAAAAAACATGTAAGTGGTTATGATAGGAACACAGAATGAATCAGTCTAGGTACTACACTTTTTTTCTGGCAAATGTAAGTCTGTCTATGGCGCCGTAGCATGTTGGACAGTATAGCCATTGTCTATGCCATTTGGTCCAATGCTGTTGTGGCTTCCGGGCTACGCGCCCACAATGTGGAGCTTCGGTGTACAGCTGGGGCGGCGAAATGTGCGCCAACTCGAGAGCTGTGGAATGGGATTGCGTGTCAGGCCAGGTAACCAACCAACTATAAAAGCAACAACAATATTTTCAATTGTATAAAAACTAAAGGAAAATTGTTATTGCTGTCGATTCTGACGATTTTATTTCAGTGCACATGAAATTAAGAACGCAAGCACAGGGCAATAAGTAGGCGGTATAATGTAATATCCCTTCTTTACATTCGCCTTTATTATATGTTATTTTAAGTGTTGTCATTGCGCTGTAAGCAAAGCGATTTCGGGGCAGATTTCATAGCACGGCACCGGTTTGATGAGTGATTGCCTTTCGTGTTCGTCAGCAGTTACTCATCTATATAGCATTTGTAATGCCCGAATGTACTACATATTCTTCAACATAATCAGTATTTCTCTATTGACAATCATCCCACTAAAAAGTGCTTTTAAGTTATTGCATAATTACCAATTGAAAGTATGCCAGCGTCATTCGGACGCAGTACATGGGTGAAGTAAATCCTTAGTCCGGAGTTGTCAGCCATTTGTCGACTGTAGCTTTGAAAATTATCGGGCTGCAAATTGTTGTAGTGAGTTTCCATAAGATAGTATTTGGCAGCATGAGAATCGATCGGGTAGCCAGCATCCTCCGGAAAAGTAAAGCCCTGTGAAATAGAGGGACAGCATTAAGATTTCTGTAAAACCACATTTCCACTAAAGTAGAAACTCAATATGACGGAATACCATTTAACTAATTACTCATTATATAATGTAGAGCACCCAGAGTTTATTTTGTTTACATTTTCATTTTTATATTTACACACATAGCTTTACTGATTTATTAATTATATAAAAATTCGTTGGCATAAGTGTATTGCAGCTGGAGGGGATTACAATGAAATGGACAAAATTCACCTTTCAATTTGATCACATTATATTTAACCACAAATCTTTATTGCTTGCAACAGAGACTCTTTGTAATGAAATAAACAGATTAACATAAATGCAGTAATAACTGACTCAAAACATGAATATTTCCAGGAAATATTTCCAATTTCGCAAGCTATACCATAAATAAAATATAGAAAAGCACTTAGTTAAATTATTAGCCAAATAAAACTTTAGGGAACACCTTGAACGGGTGATCCATCGAAGTTCTCTACCTTTATAAAGAAGAAACACAGAAATTTCAAATTTAATGGCGAATGTTTATTATCATTCGAAAGAACATTCTTTTGCATTTATTTTTTGAAGATTATCTCTCTCAAATGTTGGCCGCGGCTACGTCTCAGGTGGTCCATTCGTTAAGTCTAATTTTTGATGGCTCGTTCGAGCATTTCAACTATTAACTGGCTAATAAAATGCGGGATGATTTGCTCTAAGGCCTGAATCGAAGCGGGATTGTCCGCATAGACTTTAAGCTTTGAAATTTCCCACAAGAAAAAGTGTAACGGTGTGATATCAAAAGATCCTGGTGGCTAGTTGACCGGCCCAAAACGTAAAATTATCTGCTCACCGAAGTGTTCTCTCAATAAATCCATTCATTGATGCGATGTGTGAGAAGTGGCGCCGTCTTGTTGAAACCAAATGATGCCGAGGTCACGAACTTCAATTTTAGGCATCGAATAGCCGGTTATTATGGCGCGATAACAGTCGCCATTGACGGTTACGTTCTCACTGGCACCATTTTTGAAGAAATATGAACCGATGATTCCACCGACCCACAAAACCGTCGTTTTTTCTAGGAGAAATGTGAGCTCTTGAATTTCTTCAGGTTACTCTTTGTCCTAAATGCGGCAATTTTATATGTCTACATACCCATTGAACCAGAAACGAGCCTCACTGCTGAACAAAATTTGGCTCGAAAACGTTTGATCTTCTTGGATACTTTTCATGGAGCGAAGCTATGTCTCATTGGAAAGTCGAGCAGCTTCATTTCTTGCACAATTTGCCTTTTGTGCGTTTTATATTTTAAATCTCGTCATAAAATGTGCCAAGTCGTTCCATATGTCAGTCCAAGTTGCTGCGAACGTCACCGAGTGGAGACTCCACGGTCTTCGTGAACACCCTCAGCTACGGCTACTACATATATTTTCTACACTGAGTGCTGGACATGGTCGAATATTATCCAATAAACACGCGTGATTTGTCAAAAAAGACTATTGAAAAAAGTACCTCTACTTGGATCACCCGTTATAAGAAGAACAAAAATTTATTGTTTTTAAAATATTCTCCATTCAGATCTATAGACTTTTGCATGCATTTGAACCAATTGTCGAAGTATTTTTGCTCTGATTGATTGGAGATGTGTCACAGGTGTTCTAATCGCATCAACCGTACCTTACAAAGTCATTGCTGCAGTCTACATGTAAGAGCTCGCATTGTCGTGGTGGAGAGTAACCTGTCTTCGTTAGCTTTTCTGATTTCTCGAAGGACAACTGACACACAAATGGTTGCCTACACTCAGAATTTACTGGTTTGTGGTGTTCTAATAGTATCTTTGTGATAAATTGTGATCCATCACTTGCCACGATGTTATAGACGCTTTTCAAAGAACCGCTATCGCATTTGTTTTAACATTTCTCTCGATTAATGGACACGAATCTTTTTTTGAGTGATTAACAAATTTTGTGGGATCCAATGTGAACAATCTTTTCAATCTACAGTTCCTCATGATCTGATGAGTCGGCGTTAGGAGTGTTGGAGAGAAAGGTTCTGCGGAAAATTATGGGTCTTTGCGCATTGGCAACAATGATGGAACGATGAGTTGTAGGAGTTATACGGCGACATTGACGTATGTTGTATAGCTCAGATAGAATCAAGATATAAGATACAGCGGCTGCGCTGTCTAGGTCATGTGGTATGCAAGGAATAGAACACTTCAGCTTGAAGGTTTTCGGTTCAGTACTCGCTGGTGAAAGCAGGGAAGGGAAAGACCTCCACTCCGTTGGAGGGATCAGTTGGGGAAAGACCTTGCTGCACTTGTTTGTTGTTTCAATCTCACGATAGGTCACGTGACAACCTTGCAATATCAGTTTGCGCACAGTGACCCTAACGAAAATCATTTTGGGGTACTATGCGACCTCTATTGGATTCATTAAATTTCATCCATGGTAATGATTGCGCTTCATCGTCAAAAATTGAATTAAGTTCATCGAAGTACTGTTGCTGAGTTAATTTACGTCGAAAGTTGTAAATACCTAATAATCATGTGAAAATGTTCGCGATTTGGTTCCATTTTTTGACCGAGATGACTATTTTAAGTTACTGTAAAGAACACAAATAGCGTTCGTTTGTCAAAATTGTGAAATAGATGTACATAGATAGATCCAACGTAACTGTGAGTACGAGTAATTAGTGAAAATTAACTTAAAAGATGACACCATACATCGTCGAAATATTAAATCAACAACACTTAATTGAACTTACCTCCGAACCGCGTGACCATGATGCAACAATGGCATTGCAGGCTAAAGGCATATCCCGATTGCCTATACATTGTCGTCCCTGCTCTCGTGCCATTTTCTCAAGCTCTGCCTGGGATCCCTGGCATTCATACAGCGTAATTTGTTGTAAATAATGTACACTGGACGTCGAGTCATATATTGGTTCGTACTGGAAGGTCAAATGGTATTACATGAAATTAGACGAATTTATAGATATTGCATACTCGAATAAGGTGGTGTTTTCGATTGATATCCTCTAACTTGAACATTTTGCACCAGGATAATGTGCTATCTCCACTTGGAAGCGCCACATCTTCATTTCGTAGCTCCATTTGCCGTGTTTGATCATCTTTCCGAAACTGAATTTCTGCCCTTTGGGTAAGAACCATTGGATGATATGGCCGAAAAGCGGAGTCCGGTTCAGGTAATGTCCCAGGTTGAACTGATCCATGAGGTGGGTCGCGACTATGATACATATAAATTAATCGCATAGTGTTATTCTGAAAAAATAAAATGAAATAATTATATTCACATTAAATGATTAAACGAAATGAGCACTGAAACTTAGTTTATATCTATTGTGACATCATTTGGTTTTGTTATTGTTTTTAATGTACTATTATTTACAAGTATTTGAAGGGTACAACGTATTCAATGAAGGTCGTGAAGTCTTTGAAAACTTGCCTCAGGAGAGTCGTTCATCAAACCCTGTTAATAACGATAAAGTTAAAGAAACAGTGCTTGAAAATTGACATGTTGGCATCAGAGAGACAGCAAAGTACCCCAACATCTTGTGTGAATCTACTAAACATAAAGATATCAACGCTAGGCTTGTACCAAACGTGGGTTTATTAATATTACATATAAATTGTTCAACAATCTAGCGAATACCACTCCAAAAATAAGTCGAAATCGAAAAAACCACTTTGATCGGTGAAAAATCGAGACGATGCTCATCGATTTCTTTGATTATCGTGGTGTAGGTTAATACGAAATACTACTTGTCCGGTTTGAGGCGTCTACATGAAGCAATACTCCATAAACGATCGGATTTGTAGGCAGAAAATTCATGGATTTTTCACTACGATAATATTTCGTCACATTCTAGCGTGATTGTGACTGACTTTTTGGCCAAACTCGAAACGAGAGTAAAGTCCATTGAAGCCAATCAAAGTCATTCGCCGAAGGCAATAAAGGACGTCTCAGCCGAGGATGATAACAAGTATATGGAAAAATGAATTAAGCTTTGGTATGTTTGTATTTATTCAAAAGTAATCTATTTGTATTAAATTATGTGGAATTTTATTTTTTTGTCAGTGGGGCTCACTGATCTGATGTTATACATAATAGGTTGTCAAAAAAGTCTTGCGGTATTTGCGCTAGTTGGCGCTGAAAGCGCGTAGTTCAAGTTTTATTCGTCGCATCGGGTCATGCTATATCTTTTTGAAAGCTCATTTCACGCGCTAACACCTGTTTGATTGATTGTCGTTTCTTTTAAGTCGTTCGTGAGTTATAGCGTCGCAAACATGGAGCAAAATAAAGAGAAAATACGGCATATTTTACAGTACTACTACGATAAAGGCAAAAATGCATCTCAAGCCGCCAATAAAATTTGTGCAGTTTATGGACCCGATACAGTTTCCATTTCCACCGCACAACGATGGTTTCAACGTTTTCGTTCTGGTGTAGAGGTGGTCGAAGATGCGCCACGCTCCGGAAGGCCTGTCGTCGAAAATTGCGATAAAATCGCTGAATTGGTCGAAAGAGACCGGCATAGTAGCAGCCGTAGCATCGGTCAAGAGCTGGGCATGAGTCATCAAAAATTCATTTAAATTTCAATAAAAAAATAAAAAAAATCAATAAAAATACCGCAAGACTTTTTTGACAAACCATTATATACCCGTACTTTATACGCTCTCCGAAGTTTCCTTCTGGTTGTTACAAACTTCGTGAACCCGTTCCGTTTCTAAATATAAATATTAGTTAACTAGTACTTAATTGGGTTTAACGAACACTTTTTAATGTCAATATTTGTAGCAGATATCAAAATTTAGCTGAAATCAGTGAACTGCAAAAGAATGTAGAAAGACCATCAAGCAGCTGACAAAATTATCGATATTTTAAATTCCGCTATGCATTTCAATAAATTATCAGTGCAAGGAACCTAATAGGGGTCTCACTTGGACAACTTTGAAAGCTGGCCCGCTGTGGTATTAAAGAGACCCTCACAAATCGACAAAGTCAAGGTCTACAAGATGTTTTCCAAAGTAAATAGGACTTTTTGAATCTAGCGCCACCTGGTGGCGCCATCTACGACTGGTGCGTTAGAATCTGCTATCTTTATCGATTGTCCAGTGAGAATTTCATGACATTTCATCGATTGGGAGTGAAGTTATTGCGTTTTAAGTGTCAGTATACTTGTGTTATCGGTGCGAAAAACAAAGAGCCAACATTGAATTTTGTTTTAAAATTGGTAAAACTTTTACCGAAACGTTTCAATTGATGAAACACGACTATGGCGATGATTGCCTATCCCGTAGCAGAGTGCAGGGTGGTTTCAACGTTTTCAAAGTGGTCGTGAAGAATGACGATCACGGTGCGACTTCTTCCTCTTCGGAAAAATGCATTTGCCTATGAAAGGAAAGCCTTATGCAGACCTTGAGACCATTCAAAAGGCTTGCACCCGCCCCAACGAGCTAAAACAATCGTTCGACACGCGTTTGGTGTTTGTGAAAAAAGCTCTATTGAAGCAGAAAGAGACTATTTTGAATAAAATAAATTGGTTTTGGCGAAAAAACCGTTTGTTCTGTTTTTTTTTTAAGTCCTGTTTACTATGGAAAGCACCTTGTAGTAACGATGAATGACTTTTCGTGTAGGATGTTGATGTGGGCGACCCTTGGTTCCAACAAGATGCCATACAGCCAATGAAACGATCAATTTAATGATTGACAAGATCGTGTGGCTTAACACCGCTGGACTATTTTTGGTTGAGTTGTGTGAAGTCGCTAGTCTATGCAGATAAGCCCGAGATACTAATCTGTATAACCAAGTTAAATTCTGGGTCCTAACATTAAATTATATTATATTAATTTCTTCTTGAAAGCTACGTGCCTAAAAACAACACCCGTTATATTCACGTTTATGTACATATGTATATAGCTTTCACTATTTAGACTTTGGAACATCGGTACATTCGTCATTACCTTGTTTTACAGTGTGACCGAGTACATTTGAGAAGCCATTTGAATCCATTACGTCTAAGTGCCCCATGTGGCGCTGTTAAGTGTGACTGTAGTGTTGTGCATGTTGTGCATTAACAGTGGTTCCGACTATTGACTAGCCGCTCAACATTTGTTGCTTGTCCATTTTCACAATACTTTAATTAACAATTCAACACGACCCCCTGGAGCGTCGCTCGCGCATATTCCGGCCGATCCGTATTAACTTTGGCGTTAAAGTGACCAGAGAACGAAAGAGCACGGTCAAGAGGAAATGGGTGGATGATGAGTTCCACATGTATGCAATGTGTGGATGAAAGTACAAAAGCCATTACTGTGAGGAGTAGGTGGGGAAAGACAAATGCGGTCGTGGTTTTCACTAAAGCTTATATGTATGTATGTGCCTGTAAATGAGTACGTTGTCTAGCACCTGTGTGTACCGTATATAAGAGATTGGACAAGCAATGGTAACACAAAACAATTCAAGTGTTCAAAAAAAACTTGTACACAAGTAAAAATAACGCGATTAAAAAAACCGTTGTGCGGAATGAATGAATTGAAATGAAAGCAAAGGGAGGAGACGTTATGTCGAGGTGAAAACATCATGAGGTAACAACCAAAAATTAATGAAAACAAACAAGCCATGACCAGTTGTGGCTGCGGCAGTTATCGTGACTAAAGACCGACAGGATTTAATGGCCGAAAGGATGGTGTTGCTTTTATTGCTGTCAACTTCAACGCAACTGTCGGGCTCGACGAGTTCTAGTGATGGTTATGCTGGCTTACTCCAACGGCGAAAGCGAATAATGCCGGTGGCTCTACCCTCAATTGCTTAACTCAACTTAGTTACTTCGTAGAAACATTACGCTGCTTAATTATACGTAGGTTACCTTTTATATTTCGGGATTTGCCAACATAAAGTTGCAAACAGGACTACTAGTTGTGTTACGGTAACTTGAAATATGCATCTCGGCCATAAATAGAATTAAACGGCGAACATTTTCTAGCAATTATTTTTTTACAACTTTTGACGTATGTTAAATCAACGGCAACAGTGCACTAATGAACTTAATTAAATTTTTGCCGATGAAACGCCATCAAAGACCAGTGTTCATCGATGGTATGGTGAATCCAATCGAGGGCGTGAATAACTCCAAGACGAATTTTGTGAATGTCGTAAAAAGTCAATTTTTGTTCTGGAAACTATTGATGCTGTGCGCAAGCTGATATTGCAAGATGGTCATGTTACCTATAGTGAGATTGAGACAACTATGGACATTAGTGGGACTAGCATACATTCAACATTGTATGAACATTTTACTGTAAAAAATTTGTTCACGTTGAGTCCCACACAATGTGTCAATCGCTCAAATAAAAACTCGTGTCGATTGGTCGAAAGAGATGTTAGCAAAATGCGATATTCGTTGCCGGTTTTTTTTTTGGAAAAATTGGACATGTCGCAGCCATACCGGTGGAACAACGCATAACAGTAAATTCTGAGTGATAAACAACCATTTTTTTGCCAGTTGTCTTTCAAGAAATCAGGAAAACTAACCGCCGAAGACGAATTCACCACGCCAATGCTAGCTCTCACATCGACTGAAACAACAGCATTTTTGTGTACTCAAAGCATCAATTAGATGAGTCATCCTCCGTATAGTCCTGACTTGGCACTGAATGACTGGTTTTTATTTCCGTTCATAAAAAATAAACTAAGAGGTTAACGTTTTTCGACACCTGAAGAGGCGGTTGATGCATTCAGAACGCATGTTTTGGAGATACCGCAATGAGAGTGGAAAGTGCTTCGACAATTGGTTCAAACGCATGCAAAAGTGTATAGATCTCAATGGAGAATATTTTGAAAAAAAAATTTAGTGTTTTCGATAATTAAAAATTGTTTGCGTTATAGAATTCCGAAATATAAAATGCAACTTACGTATATAAGTAATTATATTTGGGCATCTGACTGCTCAAAAGCAAATGCTCTGCAAATAAAATATTTTTACTTAGCTTTCTTCAGTTAAGTAAATTAGAGCAATTTCGAAAATAAATAAATATAAAAAAAAATTGTTATATATTTAGTAAGATTGCCGCTGCCCAGCTGGTTGATGTTCTCATGAAAATAAAGGCTGATATCACCGCCGTCCAAGAAATGCGACTGAGGCGAGCAGGTCCTTGTGGCATTTACTACCGTTGGCCCAGTGGTGTGGGATTTATGGTGGGAGAGAGACGCCGTCGCCGATGTCTAAATTGTGTTTGGCGACTTTAACGCCAGGATGGTATCTTTGGCACAACAGTCGGTAAATTCAGCCTCCACAATGAAACATCCCCAAATGGGTTGAGGCTGATCGACTTCGCCGGGGCCCGAAATATGGTTATCTGTAGTAATAGATTCCAGTATACAAAAATTCATTAAGCTTCTTGGCTGTCTCCGTCTGTTTTAGATGTGTGTATGCTCTGAGGTTTTAACATCGACTCGGACCACTATCTTGTCGCAGCCAAGATTCGCACCCGCGAATCATGGGCCTTTTGGAAAACCGCACATATGCAAGTCACAAGGAAGGTTCGACGTCGAGAAGTTGCAATCACAATAGACAGCCGAACGATTTTCTACTCGACTTGCACTCCTGCTCTCTGAGAGCACTCGTCAACAACTCGGTATAAGGGAACTGTGGGACGGCGTTTCGATCTCCTGCATACGAAACCATTGGTTTTCGTAGCGGAGAAAAAAAAGACTGCCTACCTCGCAACGTTACGATCGACCACAACACGTGCGGGATAGGATAGATACCGAGAGTTGAAGAGGGAAGCGACACGCATATGCAGACAGAAAAAGAGAGAGAGGCCGAAATATGTGAGTATGAAGAGATTGACAAGCAGGCTGACTGTGGTAATGCTTGAAAATTCTACGAAAATATGCGGCGACTAACAGAAGGTTTCAGTACCGGAGCATACTCTTGTAGAACCCCCAGAGGTGATCTGGTAACCGATGCTCAGAGCATACTAAAATTATGGAAGGAACACTTATCCAGCCTGCTGAATGACAGTGAAAGCATAACGCCAGGAGAAGGCGAACCCGATTCCCCAATCGATGACGATGGAGCAGATGTTTCATTGCCTGACCATGAAGAAGTTGGAATAGCAATTGCCCGTCTGAAGAACAACAAAGCGGCGGGGGCGGCGAAGAACTGGTAAGGAGCACACATCAACTTCTTTGTAAAATATGGTCAGACGAAAGCATGCCCAACGATTGGAATTTAAGTGTGCTCTGTCCAATTCACAAAAAGGGAGACCCCATAATCTGCGCCAACTACCATGGGATAAGCCTCCTCAACATCGCGTAAAAGGTTCTATCGAGCGTATTGTGTGATAGATTAAAGCCCATCGTCAGCAAACTGATTGGACCTTATCAGTGTGGCTTTAGACCTGGCAAATCAACCCGCTGGCTTTAGACCTGGAAAAGACCCGCGAGAAGAGAATCGACACACACTACCTCTTCGTCGATTTCAAAGCTGCTTTCGACAGCACGAAAAGGAGCTGTCCCCCCGCAAAACTAATACGGCTGTGTAAACTGACGTTGAGCAGTACCAAAAGCTCCGTCAGGATCGGTAAGGACTTCTCCGAGAGATTCGATACCAAACGAGGTTTCAGAAAAGCCGACTCCCTATCGTGCGACTTCTTCAATCTGCTGCTGGAGAAAATAATTCCGTTCTGCTATACGGTGCACCGTACGCATGGACGATGATAACAACTGATGAGTCGGCCTTAAGAGTTTTCGAGAGAAAGGTTCTGCGAAAGATTTACGGTAATTTGCGAGTTGGCCACGACGAATACCGTATTCGATGGAACGATGAGCTGTACAAGATATACGACGACATTGAAATAGTTCAGCGAATCAAGAGACAGCGGCTGCGCTGGCTAGGTCATGTCGTACGTATGGACGAAAACACTCCAGCTCTGAAAGTATGCGACGCTATAACCGCCGGGGGTAGCAGAGGAAGAGGAAGACCTGGAAAGACCAAGTGAAGAAGGACCTAGCTACACTTGGAACCTCCAATTGGCGCTTAAGAGCGAAAAGGAAGAACGACTGGCGCGCTGTTGTAAAGTCGGCTATAACCGCGTAAGCGGTATCTACGCCAATGAAGAAGAAGAAGACTGTCATTGCCTAATAAAAATTATAGTAATGGGTACGAACCCTCCCTCAGGACAAATATGATCAATAGAGTAATATCTCGGGCATGATTCAAAACTTAGTATTTAAACCGGGTGTCTGCCGTATGGAATGAGGTAGACCCATTCCAAACATGATGCTTTCACAACTAAATAAAAACTTTCGGCAACAGTTTCAAATATATCCAGTTTTTGCTTGTTTGTATTTCTAATATTTCACATTAACTGTGAAAGTTTATAATTGTGTTCCATCCGTCGCAGTGCGAAGGAAAATGCAAATTTAAATCTCAGATGAAAGCAATTTTTCTAATTGTATGTTTGTAAGTTAGCAAGTAATTTTGTTAATTGATTTGATTTTCCGTTACGGTTTTAGTCTGTTTCACTCGAAGAAGCTTTTGCGAATCAAAGTAGTCAATACGGATACAACGCCCAACCACACGCTCCGAGAATATGGTGATGTACATAAATTACAATTTTTGTCCATTATCCCTTTAAGCCAGGAAAAATATTCCATATTGAAACTCTCCGCGAGACAAATTTATTTAGCTGTTTACTCTTGCAAAAAAGTTGCGCCAACATATAAAAGCATGGAGCACGGAGACTGGGTTGAACTGAATTTGGTTCATGGAGGATAGGGGTTGGTGCCAGGCCGTGCTTTTTGCTCTTTCTATGTGCACTACTTGGCCACTAAATACAAGTGAAAAGGGAATTGGATTTTTTGTGCAATCACTTCAAGCATTAGTCACGCTGTATGCGCTTCATTAAGTGGCTGTAATGCCGAGCAGTGTTTGAAGGAGTTGGGGTTTTAGGACTCCAACGTTATTGCTTGTATAGTTGGGTGAAATCAAATTGACATATTTTATTGCAGCACTTTCGCTGTACGAGTACTTAGTGCGCAAAAGTTATTTGCCATAACCGTCCACCCATTCGTTCTCACCCTCTATGTTTAGACATTCGTTCCTATTTTGTTAACTTTTCCAGATTGCGCGGTTGCTAAATTGGCATATGAGGTTTGACTTCTGCGTTTTACGCCTTACGCTTTTTTCTATAAAATTAATTTATTGCATGAAATATGAGAGCAGGACAGTTGTGGACATACAATTTTGGATTTAGTCAGAAAAGCAATATTTACATACATAAGTATGTGCATAAATGAGTACTTATACAAAGTACTTAATTTCGATGGCCGGCCCAGCATTTCGGGTGGAACTTTGGCTGTATCTATGTATATACACGCGTGTTGTCTTCATATTGGTTGGTTGATTGGCGTAAGCCTCTGACTTAACATACACCCAGAGAAATTATTCTAGAGGCTTTAAATCGCTTGATCTTGGCGCATTTCTCCAAGTTAATGAGTCGTCAAACTTTGCACGCCATCTTGTTGGAAATAGAGATCGATTTCCCCAAATTCCCAGAAAAAGTCGGTCAGCATCATATTATAACCCTCGGCATTTCCTGCGTCATTTCGACAAAAATAAGGCTCGATAATACCGCCATACAACAATTCGCACCGAACGATCAATTTTTGGGAATGCAATTACGTATATTGCACAAGAGATTGTACCAAAGTGAAATGATCAAATTTACTGCACATGCTGACAAAATTTGACACAAAATCCTAAAACATGGCCGCCATCATCACTATTAGTAGACGCTGTATATGCCGTATACAGTGGACAAAAGCTAACTCTTCCAGTGATAATCTATTCACGTCCTACTTATTAGAAATGCTGTGCTGACGAACTTTTGGGCCAAGATAGCTCCAAAATTTTTTAATTGTCTTTATTTCTGGACTCCGTGCTAATGTTTCCAAAACATGTAAAGTATTATACAGCAGCCAGGTTCGTGCCTTGTAAGCCTTATGCCAGATAAAAGAGCCATTCTTCGCCCAACCCCAACTTTTCGTTTGAAAAGGTAAATTTCGCTTAAAAATATCTTCGAATCCCTTCCATAAAATGAAGTGTACCAGGTACAGTCGCTGAAAAGGATCCCCAAACAATGGCACCAATGCCGCTATTTATGTTATGTTGAAAAACACTAAAAGTGCGTTAACCGACTAACAAAAAACGTCAGAAACACAAAATTTTACGGAAGAAATTGCAGAAGGAAGCTTTTACCCAGGCTTCGCCCACTTTGACCAAAAACCATTTCAGTACTAGACCGACAATATAACGCTCATCTGCTGATGATAAAATTTTTTTTTATTAGTTGAAGTGCAATATTTTTAGATTAGCTTCTATTAAATAAGTATTAATCAAACAAACTATTCAAAATTAGTTTTAATTAGGAAATTCGGCTTAATCTATAAGGAAACTTTGAGTTAAACATTTGAAACCTTGATCGTATATCAGGATCTTAGTGAAGATGCCTTTTTGAGAATATCATTTTGTGGTGGAGGCATTCATTTTAGCCACTTCATACTACGATACCGATTCCTCGGACAACTACATATACACAGCGGTTTCATATCTGATGTCAAAGATGGACTAAGCTCTGTAACGCTAGTTTTCGAAAATATCGACAAATATTGGAAGTCATGTAAGCACTGTTTCGATTTCCCAGAAACTAAACACGGCACAAAAAACCGCTTGGAACCATTTAAATAAAGCTGAATACAATACGAAGCTCAACGTATGCGTGCCACAGTGTCGAGTTAACACAAAAAGTCACAGGGACCGCTAAATGGGAACAAAATCGATCCAGACAGCCAAACAAACAATAAGTTTATTGAAAACAACTTTTGGTAAGGGCATGGTGTGACGTGACGTGACGTGGCATCAAAGATAGTGCGGTTTTGCAAGTCGCTCGTCTTCACTCGAAGGGTAACCAATTAAAAAAGCCATAAGTTCGGTTTGGAAAATTAGTTTCATTTATTTTAAAGTACAAAATGTGTGAAAATAATCATAAATTCAGGACCAATTCACTTTTGCTTGATATGACCACCTTTTGTCTTAACTGTGAGTCGGTCCAAAAATGAATCGCAAGCTGCCCGAACGTGACTTGCCGGTATTTGGCCCACTCAAGGACAATGCCTTTCTTCAGCATCTCGAGACTGGTGTATTTTTAACTTCGGACCTTGCTCTCCCAAATGGCTCAAAGAGAATAATCCATTGGATTCGCATCTGGTGAATTGGAGAAAAATTGTGTGGTCGTAATGAAGTTCGGAACGTTATTTTTCAGCCATTCTTGGTTCACTCGCGCTTTGTGAGACCGTGCTGAGTTTTGTTGAAACGTCCATGGCTTGCGACGTCCACGGCTTCTAAGCAGCCTCCAGAACACTTTCCCGATAATATGTCGCATTTACTTTGACGCCAGGCTCGATGAAAACAATTGGAGAGCGCTCATCTGCGGTGACAGCGGCCCAAACCATTATTTGTGGCGGGTGCTGCCTCCTGGTGGCTAACCGATGGCTTAGATTCTCGTATGAACGGTCGGTCAAGTAAACCCTATCGTTTTGAGAGTATACGAATTGCTCAATTGGAAAAAATGTTTCGTCAGAAAACACAATGTTCGGAATTTGATCGCTTTCTGCCAAGCAAAACAACTTCGCTCTCTCAAGTCTTACTTGTTGCTACTTCGATGTGAGATCGTGGGCCTTATGGAACTTGTAAGGCTTGACCTTGAGCTCATTTTTCAATATGTGTCGGATGCTGCGATCGGATATTTTCAGTTCTTTAGCCATTTGATTGGCACTTCGTCGTGGATTTCGCTCAAGTCGCTTCTTCACTTTCCGAACCATCTCACGTGACGTTGCAGTCTTTTGATGACCACCTCCATGGCGCTTTGCGATGCTTCCAGTATCATTGTAACGAGTGATGGTGCGTTAGGCAAAAACTTTATTCACATTAAGGTGTTTGAGCTCACGAACAATTGCTGGCTGTGATTTTCCAGCTAAATATAAAGCAATCACATTATTACGTTTGAGTTCCATCGCTGATCACTTTTTTTGCGTTCACTTTTGGCAAAACGCTTTTGTACACTTGTGAACAATACTCCGAACTGTCATTCAGCAAATTTATAAACAGCTGATTCCAGTGCGACAGCTGCGTGAACGGTCTGAAGTACACTTCGAGTGCCGGACCCTGTAAGCAGATAAGCCCGAGATGATTGACGCACCTCGTAATGGTACAAACTTAGGCTTTATGGCTGCATTTTATTCGATCCAGCCGCAGCAGCTACTTTCCCGAAATCATTTTTAAAACGTAATGTCAAATCCTTGTAATTATAATAAACCTGAATTCTTGGTCATAACATTAAATTATGCACATATGTATGTATGTATCTGCGTTTTATTTCTTTTTGTAAACCAAATGTCTGAAAAACAACTGCTATATCGAATAATAAAAGTTGCACAGAGTTTAACAAATTTATATAGACTTAACTGTATAATTAAAAAGTTTAGAATTTTGTTTTTTTTTCTTATCGCCACACAAAGCACACCAGTGTAATTAATCGAGTATATTTTGGTTAAGCTTTTGGTGCTTCTAGTGATGACTTCCCTAACAAGTTAGGTACACAAATGGATTACCGTTGCTTGAATCATATTATATTTAGTAAATAAACTAAAATAACTACCGTTAGTACGTAAACCACCAGCAATGGCTTGCTGAACATAAACAGAAACTCATTGAAACTAAATACTCAACGCGGCCCACTCCCTAATAGCATGGTTATATCATGATATCAGCTTCAGATTGCCAGCTTTATGTTCAAGTACAAGTATTTACAAGGATGTCGCCGCTGATTCAAATTAATTCGACAGACAAATATTGAGATAGAAGGTCGCGAACGGGAGAAACTTATACCAATAGATACTGCCTGAAGTTCATACAATATGAATGCATGTATGTACATATGTATAGTAGGTGTGTGCGAACGAAAGTTCCCGATTTGCGAGACAGCGGCAAACCTCTTGGTTGTTGATGTGTAATTTAGGCTATAACATTGTTTGTCTACTTATAATCACAATTGTTTTTGTTTGACTAAGTTCGTTCCTACTGGTGCTGCGACAGCTCTGACAGACACACATACCTGGTGTGGTGGTGTTTGAACTACATACATACGTAGTTACGGCTGTATCCGCAAACCTGCTCGTCTTCACTGGAAAGCTTTGTGCTTGTGTTCGATTGAATGTTTTTGTTGGTGCCAAAGTGTGCAAGTTTATTTAGCAATTGGAAAGTTTTAGCCAAAGATTTTCGTAATACATAAAAGTATTATCACTTTGGGTTTGCATGAGTCGGTGCCCAAATAAAAGCGAGTACACTATACATACATACAAACATATTGTAAGCATATCTTTATAAGTGTTCATGCATTTGAACTCCCTTTGACGATTATAACTGTGTATGAAGATGTTTTTACTGAATTAAGCGGTTAATGAAATCCAAATTGCAAACCTCTCATCGAACAAAGTGACATTTCAAGCGAGTCTTTATTGTGTAGGTTTGTTAGATTAAAGAACTCATATGCGCGCATTTTGTAGTTGACTTTACCATTAAGGGGGTATTCTCATGTGAACGCATACATTTTACCACTTTTTAGAAAATTATTTTTTATGCGACAATGTACAATGAAATGTACAAAAAAATTTTTTTTTCGTTTTTTACATTTTTAATATATTTTTTTTTAAATCAAAGTAGTCCCCAACAAAAAAAAGTAGTTCACTGGTCATGGTGATAGCGGCTGTTCATGTTGTCTGAAATAAAAAAATCGAATGGATTATTATTCAGTAGTTCGACGGCTATCGTCCCTACCAAGTGTAATCAATTTCATTAAAAAAAATGTCGAACTTCAAAAAAAAGTCACGAAAATCTTGTTTTTTTTCCTTAAAAATCGTTAAAAAAATATGAAAATATTTTCGGAAATAAACAATTCTGGTAGGGACGATAACTATAAATGAGTGGAAGAACATATGTAAATTTTAAAGCAATCGGTTGAATACTTTTTTTTAGGACCATGACAGTTTCAGAAAATGATGATTCGAGAAAAATGCGTTTAGAAACGTAGCAGCTGCAGACTTGTCATGGCGCCTGGTAGACAGTCGCTTACGACACGTCGGCGACTATGAGCTGTAACTTATCAAATACTATGAATTTCGGTCTGAATTTTTAACAGCATGTTTTCAATTGGTTTTACTGTCAAAATATACAAAAAAAAAATCGGTTTTTCGAAGTGATTACATGAGAATACCCAATTAAACCATATAAAAATGTGTTGTAACGAAAAGAACGAAACTTCATTAACACTAATACATTTTAGGTATTCTACGGTCGAAATAAAAATGTCAATGACAATTTTAAAAATATATTCATTTGAAGGGTATTATACCTTCGGTGCAACGGAAGTTAATATAACAAGAAATTCTTATAATGAAACTTTGCAAAGATATTGTCTCTTAGATATTTAATTTTCGTAATCGGACCATAACCTTGAAAATCCACAGTGACCGAATGTGTGGAATACGGTGCCTACTGATGTTTTTTAACCAAAAATATCGGTAATTCTGCGAGGACTTATATTGAAATTTAGAGAAAACAATTTTCTGGCCAATGTGCCCTTGTGGGTGAATCGGATCAATACTTCCCTTAGCCCTATATATGTGACCTGGTCTACGAAAAGGGGGCTAACGTGCGAAAACTAGTTTTCTGGGAAAAGCTGTTAAAAATAATCGTCAGTTTCTCGTTATCTCATTAATTGTTCTCCTTTTTTTTGACATCTAAGCCCCCTTTCCGTAGACCAGGTCACATATATATAATATAAAGAAGTTCGAACTTTCGATTGACTATGTAACGAATATGTCGGTCAATATGTGATTTATCTTAATAAAATTCAAAACGAAAATACTAATATGAAACACATACACAAATTACCCAACCTCCCACCAACCCAACATAGATTATGTTGGTTAGTGTGTCGGCTATTTCCAACAAATTATGTGGGAACATGTTCTCAGGTATAATGTAGTGATGTCAAAAGTTAATGCGATCAGTTCAGACCTTCTCCATCTTATGTTAGAATTTTTTAGAAAATTCTATATTTTTTGTTTCACTTTACAGTAAATAAATCAGTGGTTTTGGTCTGGATACCCTATTTCTGCTATATTTACTATACTCATAACGCAATGTGTTCTCTTTAGTTGAGTTTTTGTCGATTGAGTTCAATTTTCGATGAGTCGTTCGAGCATTTCGACTGGTAACTGGCGAATGACACGCGTGATGTTTTGCTCAAAGGCTTGAATCGTAGCGGGATTGTCCGCGTAGACTTTAGTATTTAGATATCCCCACAGGAAAAAGTCGAACGGTGTGATAACACACTACCTTGGTGGCCAATCGACCGGCACAAAGCGTAAAATTATCTGCTCACCGAAGCGTTCCGTCAATAAATCAATTGATTGATGCAATTCGTAGGAAGTCTTGTTGAAACCAAATGTCGCCGAGGGCACGAGCTTCAATTTCAGATATCAAACCATACTAAACCGTTGCTTTTGCTGAATGAAATGGCAGACTTTGAATCTCTTCAGGTTGCACTTAGTCTCAAATGCGGCAATTTTACTTGTTTACATACCCATTGAGCCAGAAATGGGTCTTATCGCTGAACCATATTTGGCTCGAAAACGTCGGATTTTTTTGGAACTTTTCAAGAGCCCATAGAGCGAAGCGGTGCCGCTTGGGAAAGTCGAGCGGTTTCAGTTCTTGCACAAGCTGTATTTTGTACGCTTTCAATTTAAGAACTGCACTGCGCCAAGTCGTTACATTCGACCATCAGTCCGAGTTGCTGCGAACGACGCCGAATCGACTCTTCACAGTCTTTGTTAACACTCTTAGCTACGGCTGCTATATTTGCTTCACTGCGTGCTGGGCGTGGTCTCTTGTGTCGAATTGAATGCTGTATCTCGAGATGGGTGATGGTGTTGCGAATAGTATGCTTAGTAGGCTGATTGTGTTGACCATAAGTTGATCGAAAAGCGCGAAACACATTATTTGCGGAAAGTGAGTTTTCGAAATAAAGAAGAACGGTTTGTAAACGTTGTTCGTAGATCTTTTCAAACCAAACAGTATTGCACAAAAATAACATGACAGCTTGAAACAAAAAAAGGCTATTGAGAAAAGTACCTCTACTCGGATTACCCGTTATAACAAACATCCTGATATGTCTGATTTAGGTTGATGATAGCATAAATATTTCAAGTATAAAGCTACTTATATGTATGTAGGAATTACATTAAGTGGAAATTCGATCTGTACTATAAGCTGATAAGATACCAAAAATGACATTCGAAAATCGAGTCTTAAATATACATATGTGCAACATTTTGCAATACCAATTATTATTATAATATTTTCCCCTTTTGCTCCTCTAAGCTGGGAAAGGATAAATTCTACATTTCCACACGAACTTACTAATTTATTATTCAAATCAAAATTTATAGTTATTCGATTAGATATTTGGAGAACCAGTTATTTATACATGACTGTACTTACCGTAATAGCGATGTCGTGCAATTTGTCGCAAGTGTCTAGTTTTCGACGAAATCGTAAGACAGTATGTGTTGCATTTTCATACCCCAACATAAGAATATAGTCCTGAGATGGATCCACAATTGGCTCTGTGTTTACATTTCTAGTTATGTGACGATCCTAAAAGAAAGAAATAAGTTTTTTAAATAAATATATGAGATAAAAAATTATTAAATTTGAAATATGGTAATCACTTTATTCACTCAGAAGGATGGTGTCATGTGTAGAAGTTCACGCAAGTGAGGAAAGTTCTCTGATCGCCATTCGCTTGGGAGTGGCCAGAAACGATTCTTTTACATATGGCTCAAGCAGCTCACGACTTCCGGTCTTTGACCAAGTGTCCTCTGGGTAGCCTAAGAACATCCGTTTGAAGGCGAGCTAAAGTGAGAAGGCGAAACATCCCCTCGACAGGGTTGTGTGCTGCGTTTGGGACCCGCCACGTGAAAAACGCACCCAATGAAAAATAACAAGTCTCGGATGAGAAACCCCCCTTTTGATGACGACCATGGGAAACGAATTAAGGACTACAATTTGGAATGTCCGGTTCCGTAATTGGAAAAATGCCGCTGCCCAGCTGATTGATGTCCTCATTAGAGTGAAGGCCAACATCACCGACGATCAAGAAATACGATGGACGGGACAAGAACTAAGACGAGTAGGTCCTTGTGGCATTTACTACAGTGGCCATATAAAGGAGCGCTAATTTGGAGTGATATTCGCGGTGGGAGAGAGACTCCATCGCCGAGTCCTGTCATTCACCTCGTTCTTGAAACCGGGATGAACGTCTAGCCACAATCCGCATCAAAGCGATGTTCTTAAACATATCGCTGATCGACGCCCACGCCCAGACGGAAGAGAGGATGCCTTCTATGCGACCAAAGAGGCCTTCTATAAACGCTTGGAGCGCACCTATGAGAGCTGTCCCCCCCACGATATCAAAATCGTGCGACTTTAACGCTAGTGTGGCAAAGAAGGCATCGTTGGCACTACGGTCGGTAAATTTAGCCTCCACAATGAAACATCCCCAAATGGGTTGAGGCTCTTCGACTTCGCCAGGGCTCGAAATATGGTTATCTGTAGTACTAGATTCCAGCATAAGAAAATTCTTCAAGCCACCTGCCAGATCGATCATGTTGTGATAAACGAAAGACACGTCTCCAGTGTTTTAGATGTGCGTGCGCTCCGAGGTCCTTACATCGACTTAGACTACTAAGTATCTTGCTGCAGCCAAGATTCGCACCCGTTTCTGAGCAGCAGAAAACGCACGCCAATAAACACAAGGAAGGTTCCACGTCGAGAAGCTGGAATCACAAGCCGAACGATTTTCTACTTGACTTGCTCGAAAATTCTACGAAAAAATGCGCGGCTTACAGAAGGTTTCAAGACCGAAGCATAATCTTGTGATCTAGTCACCGATGCTCAGAGCATACTTAAATTATGGAGGGAACACTTCTCCAGCCTGCTGAATGGCAGTGAACGTACAATGGCAGGAATGGAGCAGACGTTCCATTGGCCGACCATGAAGAAGTTCGAATAGCAATTACCCGCCTGAAGAACAACAAAGCGGCGAGGGCCGATGGATAGCCGGCCGAGCTATTCAAACACGGCGGCGAAGAACTGATAAGGAGCATGTATCAGAACATATGGTCACGAAAGCAGCGGCCTCAACATCGCGGGTAAAGAAGTATGAGATATTGTATTCAAACACGTGAAGAACTGATAAGGAGCATATCAGCTTCTTTGTAAAATATGGTTGGACGAAAGCATGCCTTCACTCAAACTGATTGGATCATCGCGTGTGGCTTTAGATCTGGCAAATTCTATCGACCAGATATTCACCATGTGCCAAATTTTGTGAATCGACACACACCAGATGTTTTCGTCAGCACGAAAAGGAGCTGCCTTTATGCCGCGATGTCTGAATTTGGTATCCCTGCAAAACTAATACGGCTGTGTAAACTGACGTTGAGCAACACCAAAAGCTCCGTCAGGATCGGAAGGACCTCTCCGAGCCGTTCGATAACAAACGAGGTGACAAGGCGACTCCCTATCGTGCCTTAACACCCGCGCCATTAGTCTGCTTTCTCCAGACTAAATAAGGAAGCAAAGCAATTGGGTCTGGCAGTGAACGAGGGCAAGACGAAATATCTCCTGTCATCAGACAAACAGCCATCGCACTCGACTTGGCTCTCACGTCACTGTTGACAGTCATAACTTTGAAGTTGTTGATAATTTCATCCATCTTGGAACTAGTATAAACACTACCAACATTGTCAGCCTGAAAATCCAACGCAGGATAACTCTTGCCAACAGGTACTACTTCGGACTGAGTACGCAATTGAGAAGTAAATCCTCTCTCGACGAACAAAAACCAAACTCTATAAGTCACTAATAATTCCCGTCCTGCTATATGGTGCAGAGGCTTGGACGACGCCAACAACTGATGAGTCGACGTTACGAGTTTTCGAGAGAAAAGTTTTGCGAACGATTTATGGTCCTATGGCCACGGCGAATATCGCATATTCGATGGAACGATGAGCTGTATGAGATATACGACGACATTAATGAACTTGTAGTTCATCGAAATAAGCTCTGAAAGTATTCGACGCAGTACCCGCCGAGGGAAGTAGAGGAAGAGGAAGACCTCAACTGCGTTGGAAGGACCAGGTGGAGAAGGACCTGGCCTCGCTTGGAATATCCAATTGGCGCCACGTAGCGAAAAGAAGAAACGACTGGCGCGCTGTTGTTGGCGGTTTCTGCGCCAATAAAGAGGAAGAATCTCTTTTTTATTGTCTCAAAACCATAAATCAGTGTAATATTTAATATTTTGAGAAAAAAAGAAAACCCGTTAACAGTGATTACACCAAATTTGAATACCCTTGTAAATAAAAAAGTATTCAAACAAGTTTGTTTGACTACGCGAGTAAGTCCCTCAGTTTTTGAAATTTCGCACACGACATTTTTCCCCTACGAAGCTGCTAATTTTTTTGAATCAGCGATTCGAAACCGCCTCTACATTTAGCTGCCCTAAAAACTGAGAGATCTAAAGCAAATGAAAAACTGTTTTATTCTAAAAATTTTTCACGGATTATTTTCTAAAGCAACGGTACAATCTGCAAACGGATAACTGGCATATACAAGGTGCGTTCCAAATTAAACAGGAAGTTTTGACTCTGGCCATGGTGGTGTCATCTATATGTCGATTGGTTCGATCGAATCTGCTATCTTTTTCGATTATCCAGTGAGAATTTCATGACATTTCATCTTGGAACTGAAGTTATTGCTTTTTAAGTGTCAGTATGTTTGTGTTATCGGTGAGAAAATGAGCTTCGAACAAAGAGCCAACATTAACAACATTTTGTTTTAAAATTGGTAAAACTTTTACCGAATCGGTGCTACATAAATGACGATCAACATGAGGGTCAATCAAAATCCTTGATCACCAGAAATTCCATCGAAACTGTGCGTGAATTCATAAAAAATCAGCCGAAATCATCGTTGAAATTCATGGAAATGGAATTGAACATCTCCAAAACATCGTTTTATCGCATTTTGACCGAACATTTGGGCTTACGAAAGGTGTGTGCACGGTTTTTTCCGCACAAATTGACTGACGACCAAAAATTGATGAGAATCCAATATTCGAAAGACGATTATTTGACCAAAAAACACTCGACATTTTTGAAGTGCAGAAAAGTTCTGCGAAAGATTTATTTTGCCGAAAAACCCATTTGTTCTGTTTTTTTTTTTGTAAAGTCTGTTTACTTTGCGCGTATATATATATATATATATATATATATATATATATATATATATATATATATATGATATATATATAAACGATGAGCTGTACGAGATATATGACGAATTGACATAAACTGTCAATTTAGATGAATATAATGGTTGTTTGAGGATTTTCTTCGGACAAGAATTGACAGTTTGGTTTATTTACCGCACCTTTCAGACGAAAGTGAGCCTCATCGGAGAAGATGATTTTCTTAAAAAATCGTTATCGTTTTCAAGTTGTTCCAAGGCAAAATCAAAAAAGCACGACGCCCCTGAGTAATACTTGTATGTAGTATATGGATTTGGGATTTTTTTTTTTTTTTTTTTGCGGGTGAGGAGGTGGAAAATGCCTTCCGCATCATCGGTGCTATCGTCACAGCAGCGGTATGTGCCACTTGCAGGTCACTAAAACCCCCCCTCTAAGGAACCGTCGCCCACCCCCACAATTTGTAGACCAATTGCACATATTTTCAGTAGTAAACTATAGTATTATACATTCAGTTAGTTTTGCTAAGATATCTTACATATGTATTACGGTATAAAGCAAACGGAAAGTTTGAAATTCTTATATTAAACGTGGGAGATAAGAGCCTTGTGGGATGCCTCATATTATTAATAAACTTTTCCTAAGTTTAAGTTTAGTAGCAGTAAAGTCAACCGGATGTGTGAAAAGCCAGATATTAATTACCTGGGGGCTAGGGCAAGTTTTCATCCGATTTTATCCATTTTATGCACACAGAAGCACCGTTATTAGAAAAACACGCTCTCTTAATGTAATTAAAAAACTCATACATATATTGTCCGATATATTGTAATCTTTATGTTGGGAATACAGTGGCCAAGGGAAGTATTGATCTGATTCAACACTTTTTCCATATACAGGCATACTATTAGCAGGAAAGTACTATTTCCGAAATTCATTTATATATCTCACAGATTAATCGATATTTTCGGTAACAGTCAACTATAGGATATGGGGTCCACATATTCGCTATGTGAGAGGTTGAAAAGATATGGTCCGATTTTGACAGCTGCTAGACATGTACATAGATGGTATGATAGATAAATGTATGTTTTATCCCGATATATTCATTGGATATTGATTTATATTCTGGAAAGTAAAGGTCAGATAGAATTTAAAGTTGTGTTATATGGGAAGTAGGCGTGGTTGCACTGCGCCCTTTTTCGCAATATAACATAAAAATTTTAAAATAATTTTAATTACCAGATTTGGTTGAAATGGGTTCAGTAGTTCCTGAGATATATGATTTCACTTAAGCGATATTTTGTTACTCATATCTAAGTATGAAGTTCTTCCCTAATATTTCGGTTGCACAATTGAATGTCTCTGATACATTTACTTTTTGATTTACATCACTTTTAGAAGTTCAACATGATGTTTATATGGGGATGGGACACGATTATCATTTGACTTTGTCCGTTTTCTCAGCGTTTATATAGCTTTAAACTTAGGTTAGGGCATCTTTTTAAACAATTTTAAAGCTAGTTACAACACTTTACAGGTTTTCGATTACTCACAATTTGTGGGAATGGCAAGGTTCCATTTCCATCTGCAACATCAGTCACGGTCAGGTCATCTCGTCATTCTGATCATCGTACCTATACTCGTATATAAATGTCTATATAAATGTCTGTACCTATATTGACTAGTTTTTTTTGCAAACAGCACTTTCGTTTATAAACAAAAAAGAGGGAGCTGAACTTTACGTAGGAACAATTACCACTGACAACTGTGTCACATATGGACATTCTATCTGAATACCGAATGGCTGAGCAGCGATAAATACATTCAGACTTTTAAATTTATTGCTTGTTTTTTCTTCAAACAATTTCGTCAATTCTCTGTGTTATTTTATTACAAAAGCCGAGCTGGTTGAAGGGGAGTGGAAAGCAAAAAATGAGAGCAGTTCAGAAGGTCACTCAGGTTATATGTGGGCATTCGCCTCGGTATTTCATACATCATTTTAATACACGCCCTGTTTAAATATTTTACTTTCGTTGCTTTTCTCGGCATCACTTTCTGGTTGTATCAATTTTCCACCGATTTTCGTTTCACAAGAACAAAGGCATCACAGGAAACGGAAATTAAAAGTCCTTTGCGACATCTCTCCTTTTGTACCGCCGCTATGAAGACAGAGGAGCACTTCGCTGGTAGTGGTGCATATTGTCAGATGAATGATAATTATACGAAATATTCACGAGCTGTGCAATGCACAAGTAGCGAAGAAGATACGTGTGCCAACTTATACATACATATGTACCAAATGAGTATCCACACAATTTATGTAAAGTTGTCGTATTTATGCAGTTAAAAAGTTTACTCTAGATGCTCTGTATGTTGCCATAAATTTAAAATATCTCGTCTACTTTTGCATAAATTGGACCCCGCACCCACAACTTGCCTAGTTATACCTATGTATATTGTATGTATGTATTCAAATACCTATACATACTATAGGTATGTATCTACATACATATATATATATATATGTGTGAATATATTTAAATGTATATATGTAGCTCGACCTTTCTACAGTCAATTTAGAGGTTTTTTGTACATATACCCTTCGTCTACTCGTACATATATACATGAAATGCTAATATATATGTACACACATATGTACGAGAAATATACAGCCGTTCACATTTATTTTTCATGTATTTCCATTGTGGTGCTGGGGGCGAAATTGAACTTGGCCCCGTAGAGTTTCATCTTGCTGTGACTGCTACTCTGAACCGTTAGAATAGCAAAACTTTAACGTTTCTTTTGTGATTTTTGTGATTGCTTCTATCAACCATATTTGGATGATTGTTGTTGTAGTCATTATCATTGTTGTTAAGTTTTTAATTGCTGGGTCAAAGTCTTATCATACTTCCATTTGCTTCATGCTGAAGCCATCCTCACAAATCGCGCACATTGCCTTCGTATCAGCCACATTCAGCATCTCTACTTCAGGGCTTCGAGCATCCTTCACTCCGACAGCATTGACGTTAAACACTTCGGCGAATGCAAACGTGTCAAGGTTTAAGGATTTAATTTGTTGTGAGTCTGCGAGCTCGAATGTCGTGGAGGCAGCGCACCAAGAGCGTGTGAGCCACGCTGAGCTAAAAGCACTGGGCGAGTTCATTTGCTCCATTGTCCTTTCTTAAATCAATAAATGTAACGAAAATAAATTCTGCTTCTATGAAATTCATTTCAAAATGTTAAAAAGTGGTGGTGGTGGTGCGCTTTGTTGGTTGGCAGTGACGTCTGATCAGATTAAAAAGTGAATTTAATAGGATTATGAACTTGGAACTTTTGTAACTATAATCAAAATGACATGGCCGGAGGGCACAAGCCGAGGATGTAAATGTATTGCAGTCAAAATGTTGTAACTATATAAGTAATTATATTTTTTAAGTATAATATAATTAAGTGCTAACCCAACATCTATTAGAATAAAGTCAAGAAAGTGCTCAATTTGAGGGAAGTACAGTACAAGTATTATATTGTATTGCAATGGTTTGTTTCAACTGCGCAGCTCGACGTATATCGGGATGATGAGACGAGTTGAACGAGCGCTAATTTGAGCAAAAATTGCGATCTCTTGATATTACTTGGTATAAAAGGAAAATTGGTATTACAGATGGCCGTAATCGGACCACTAACACGCCCAAAAATCGCCATTAAACGAAATCCTATAAAGTCTAATAAGTAAGCACTTAAGGGGTTACATGGGTTTCTTCGGGTAAAGAACAGTTTTTTTTTTTAATTTTTTTCTCATATAAAAATGAAATATTTTATTATAATTTTTTATTGTAACAAACATACACTATTAAGAAAAAAATTTCTAAATTTTTGGAAAAAAAAATTTTTTCCATTCCGGTAAACGCTGGGAAAAAAGGTGCGCCCGCGTTGGCAGGATAACTCTTTACAGGATCATCTAAAGTGAAAATATACGTATTTTAGTTAAAACCTTAACTTAGAACTTGGACGAAGGAAAAAAAACTGGAAATTGGATTTTTGGCAGATATTTTTACAAAAAAAATTAAAATTTCAGTGAAAGTTTGGCGACATTTTTTTTTTTCACATAGCTGTAATCAAACAAAGTCATTTGTCCAAGTCCTTAAGAATCGTATCTCAAAGAACTGTGTAAAATTTCATGAAGATCGGTTAAATACTTCTCGAGAAATCTTGCCAACCGACTTCAAAAACGTAGTTTCGAGAAAAACGGCTTTAAAGACGGCGCCCTTAGGCTAGCTAGCATCGAGCGCACTAGTTCTCAAGGATGTAACTCCGAAACTATTGCTCGGATTAACTTGATTAATTTAGCACAACATTCTAGAGGTGTTGTACAATTTAATAAGGTAATAAAAAACTTCGATTTTTTAAAACCCGTAAACCCATGTAACCCCTTAATTAAGATACAAAACTGTAATTTGGTACAGGTGATCGCAGTACCTTTTTCACACATTTTTATTAAAATGTCAATAAACATTTTTCACTTAAAAGTGGACGTGGCCCGTCTCCTAAATGGTTTAATGCGCATACATACATATCTTCCAAACCGCTGAAGCTAAATCCACCAATATTAATGAGAAGAAGCACTTTTGACACTTCTTCCTACAATGCGATGAATCTCTTAATAAATGCGCCATAAGCGCTAAATTTCGCAAACAAGATTGTATGGAAGGGCTTTGAAGAGCAGCTGTAAAAATTGGACATGGGGTCTATATCCTAAATTTTAGGAACCCCTTAAGGGGGGGACTCATGAATTTTAGGCATTTTTTAAATTAAGATAAAAAAAAATCAAAAACATTTTTACTGTCCTCTTTTTTACATGTTTTTTGTTGACATTTTAATAATAAAAAAAAATTGCAAGAAAAAAAAACCAAAATTCGTCGAGATACGGGCCGGTGGAGTGGGGGCTTCAAAAAAAACGGTGCGTCCTGGTTGACGTGATTTCAACCCTTGTAGAGATCTAAAACACAAAAAACAAGTAGTAGGATGACTTGAAAAAAAAAATTTTTTTGACCCGATTTTTTCGACCTTTTCGAATTTTTTAAAAATACTTCAAATCAAAATTTTTGGAAATCCAAGGCAGACACGATAGAGCATTGTATAAAGAAGATATATACCACCTCAAAAAAAGTAGTTTCGAGAAAACGCGTTTAAAGTTTAGGAGACAATTCTAGTGAACACGGACGCCACGTCACAAAATCGGCTGTATCTCCGAAAATAAGTCGAATTTTGAAAAATCCTTCCAAGGTCATATTTTTGAAAGTCTAAACTAAAAATCGATGTTTTCAAAATGCTTGACCAGAATACCCCCTTAACCAATTTCAACTAAATTTGGTGTGTGAGCTTATTCAAACATACATATTGTTTAAATGAGTAATAACTCCTGCCTGCAAGTAGCCTTGAACTATTTATTCCTTAGGAAGTAATCTGATTAAAGGAACACCATACTCTTTAGAAATTACCACTACAAGTGGGTACTATATAATATGTCTACATCTGCACATGTGCAGTTTCAACCTTATACTTAAGAAATTTAGAGAATATTCCAAAATGATGGAGTTAAGATATGTACATATCCTCTATGTGTTTATGGGTGTAGGTGGTAAAGTATAGTTGATGTACACAGGCATGTAGTGTATGGTGGAAGTCATAACTACAGGAAACAGAAAATATCATTTGGAAAATATGTCTAAGGCTGATGTCAGAGTGGAAGCGAGAAGCGATGCTATAAGTGACAGCGAGCACCAAAGTGACTTGCGCCGACTTCAAGACGATAAAGCGACAAAGCATGTTGTGCAGCAGAGTATATTTTCTAACACTCAAAGGGAAACTTTGAAGACCCTATATCGTACAGATATATAAATGATCAGCGGAATGCACTGTCTTAAAATTTGTCTGGATATTGCCGCACTTCTAAATAAAAGGAGTTAAATTTATTTTCTTGTTCTTGTGCTATAGCAACACTTCCCACTTGAACTATTATCATTTCAGTTTTCGCTTTCACTCTGCCATCAACCTTAGACATATTTTGCTAATTAGAAGGAAGGGTTGCCAGTTTAATTTATATAATCTTAAAGGAATACACTTAAAGTAGCAAAAGAGGGTGGCGGAGAGTGTTCTTGCGTTATATTTGCGTTTGTAATCTGAAAGTAGTCTATAGAGTAATTTAGAACTCATCTCCTGAATTGTAAATTGCTTTTCGTGTGTCATGCACATACTCGTAGGTATTGAGATACATGCGAACGTTTCAAACACTCATAGCGTTTGTCAATGTTGGTAGCATTCTCAGGGTACGTACTCGTATAACGAATATAATATTTTTCGTTTTGTGGTTGAGTGATGCGGTTTTCGGGCTTCGTGGTTTCCTCATTTTATTGCGTTTATATCTGATTCGCTTCACCTAAACTAAAGGTGCCATGTGTAAGTATTCTCATTGGTGGGACGATGTGCATACACAAGTATGCATTCGAATATGGAATAAATGCTAGGGGTGTTCGATAAATGCAGAGGTTTGTAAATAAGATTAATTAAGGTTTTTATATCCACGAAGTTTGTTTTACCCAGACGTCATTTCTACCCAAGAATCTCTCTTATTGTCACAGATAATATTCAGCACTTCGAAGACACTAATATAATTTCGCTTTACGCTGGTCTTGGAAAAATAAGTATTACTGCCCTATAGGTATACATATAACCCACCTAGCCCTGTTAACAAAGAGCTCATTTTAAAACCTCATGCAAATCTCATCATCGGTGGTGACTTCAACGCAGAGCTCTCGCATTAGGGTTAAAGAATTACGACAATAAAGGTAGGAGAGCTCCTTAAGGCATTTGTGGCAACTGTATACGCCTTCTTGTCCACTGTTAAGCCGACTTAGTGGCCAATCGACACAAAACGCTTACCTGACCTGATATATTTTTTCATCGTTCAACAAATATGTAAGGACTGGAAAATGGCTTGGACTTGAATTCGGAATACTCACCAGTATGTTGTACAAAACCATTACTCTTAAAGAAAAAATAGAAATACCAGAAATTTTGGAAGGTGAAATGACGAAAGTTATTCAATAATCGGCTTGAAAAACTATTGCTGTTGTGAAAGAAAAATACTTTTATACTAAATACCCAGCAAACATTATGAATTCCATAAAGATATAACTGCGTAAAGAATTATAAAATACACGATTTTCTCAATATAAAATTCAGATTTTAACAAATCAAAACATTTTTATTTATATTAAGTACTACTAGATAGCTGTGCTTCGTGGAAGCTTTGCTAACACTTGGCCTTGGCCACCATTGGTACAAGATATCTGGAGGTCTCTCCGCCCTCAGTAAGGCTAGCTTCTCCTCTTTAGTTGTTGGACTTTTAACAGGCCAATGCCCTATAGGCGTCCATGCTGTAAGGTTGAGAATTTTACCAGACGCCATCTGCAGAAGCTGTATGGAACAAGAGAGGTGGAAACAACTCAACACTTCCTTCGTGACTGTCCAGCGTTTGGGAGGTCAAGACTTAAACAATTGGGAGCGCATACCTTCAGACAGCCCACCGAACTGCAGGTGTGGAAATTAAGCTCCAATGCGATCATTGAACAGCCATCTAAGCTAAACTAACCTACCTATATTAAGAAACTAACACCATGCAAAAATTCGAACTATTCCTTGTAGAAAGCAGTAAAAATATTGAAAACCAATTTTGCCAAATTCTCCTTTCAGAAAATTTAAGTGATGCTGGGCAAAAAGCCGAAGTTTTTTCAGAGTTGCTAACTAAAACATTTAGCCTATTCATATTTGCTTTTTACTTAAACAACCACTATTTCAGAATGTAGCAGGGACAGTCATATTTCAATCCAATAAAAACACATGTACCTCAAGGAAGTGTCCTCGGACCGCAAAGTTATTTGCCAAACAGCATAAAAACATGCGACAAGGTAACAAAATCATGTAGGCTCTAGAAGCCCGAAAGATAGGAGAGTCTAGTAACAATTTTATAAAAAAAAATAATTATATATTGTAGTTTTTTACCTTACAAAATTTGAAAAATATTGCTGTTTGGTATAATCCTTTCTAGATACTAGTTGCCATTTAATGAAATTAGATACTATAGACTATTTACGACATTTCAATAAAAATAAAAAAATAATAATTTTCGGAGCCTCCGATATCGGACCACTGTCGAATATAGCTGCCAGAAGGGAACAAATCGGTCAAGTCGAAGTCCTTGTGTGGCAAACTTCTTTATTTGACAAGGTACCTTCACAAAATTTTGCACAGATTGTTATTCCGATCGGACCAATATACCATATACTTTCAACTTGGTTGACGGAACTTGGATCGACAGAACTGCCCCAAGTTACTGTATAATGTTTATTTCTGAAAAGTAGATTTGCATTAATTTCAATTTTATTTCAGTGAACAACTAAATGGTGTTAGAAGAATTCGTTTAGTTTTTCAAACACTTCATTCTAATCAGCTTTTCCATTTGTTTATAATAATAAAGGATGTGCATCGAAATTTGCATTGTTCGTTTATTGAATTTATCGAACAACCCTCGTAAATATGCGAGCATATATGGTAGTTTAGTTTAGTGAATGTGAAGGGCTGGTGTGGGCATTTGATGGGTGAAGATAAATTGGAACATTTTCGAAATTTCAGCTGAGCGTCTTCATACTCTGCTTCTTTAACCGGCTCGCTGAATGGCTGACTATACTCTTCAGGTTAATACTTTGAGATAATACATTTGCATAACTTACGCCATTATTCATGGTTAGACTGCGGTACAGTTCGTATGCTGCCCCGAACAATTGCATATATTTTCAAGCATTTACGATTTTACCGAACCTTTTACACAATCCTTTTTGCAGAATCTTTTAACAATTCAAACCTCAGTGAAGTGGGTGATTAATTGATTTTTCAAATATGTTAAATAAAAGTATTGAAGTAGGTCAAAGGTAACTAACCCAAAAATATAAGCCGTTCTTCAGACACAAATAGAAAAATACTCGTACGTTTAGGTACAGTTACACAGTATGTATGAAAATATCCTGAATGAAGGGCGACTAAAAAAGTTCGGCATCGATTCGAGAAAACATGAAACCGCACAAAGGAGGGTTCGAAAATAATGTCAGAATTATGTAATAGGAAAAAAGGGTAGCTTGAAAGAAAGAAAAAGTTAACTTCCGCTAGCGAAAATACACTCCTGATTTTGATCGGCCAGTTTGAATGACAGAAGTGGTCGAATCTGAACAAATTGTTCGGAGAAAGTAGCGATGCCTGCAAAAATTCGTTAAAAAAATAGACCAGTGGTGTTAAATCTCCCGATCTTAGAAGTTCACAAAAAGTTTCCTGCAATAAATTAATTGTTTCGTTGGTCGTATGCCGACTTTTTGAGGATCGAACGGTGTTTCAACTTTTATTATCTCTCCAAGGTCGGCAATTTGGTATATGAACTTACCCATTCAACCAAAAGTGAGCTTTATCACTGAACAAAGTTTTCTTGTGAAATCTGAGTATAAAAGTGATAATAATTTTGTACGTTTGCAGACGTTGTTCAGAGTAAGACTGTTCATTATGAAATGCAAACCAAACTGAGTACATATAAATCAAGTAACAAGTGTCAAAAAGACCAATCCCGAAAAAATATTTCCTCACCGAAAATCACACGTCTAAATAACACCCTGTAGTGTACCAAGGATTTGTAATTGAGAGATTTTTATCTACAATATAATTTCTATAAACTTGAATGAGATATGACATACACGTTCATATCTATATTCATATGAATTTAAGTGCGAGTGCGAGTGCATATACATTTCGAGCACACCATTTGCTTTATTTAATCTGTCATTGAGGTATTATGACGCGAATGATTGTTGACATTCGCCACCATTGAGCTATTGAAATGCCACTGGCATTTGCAATGGTCATATCATAACCGACAATGGTAGTCAACGCGCAAAACTTCTACATTACGAGTAGGTACATATATGAAATTTTCCTGTGGATTCAGGGCAATGTCACTAAAAGCAAATTCAAATCGTATTTAAAAATCCCTTGTGCATTTTCAGCACTTTTTCTCCAACCACTCTCCTTAGGCAGTGACAAAAAGTATCACCTAACTTATAAAACCACTGCCACCCCACTTTTAGGTTGTATAGGTATGCACTCTATAAAAAATTGGAGAATGTGAATTGTACAGAATTGAATTCAGTCCATTACATTAGTGATGTGTCGTTAGATATCCGCAGCCGCTGGCATTTGTTGATGTCACAAAATAAAGTTGACACTCCTGAGAGATTCTCTTGTTTGCATTGGCACATACTGCAAAAGCTCCCTATGGAAGCAAATGGCCGAAAGAAATAAGGAAACTCGGTGTAAATAAAATATTGAAAAAATTAGTTAGTGCACTTCACACATAGATACATATATATAGACTACAGTAAACGTGGTCAAAAACTAAATATGTGTATCTGCAATACGATGTGATTCTTTGGAACACATGTACAGTTGCGTTCAAAATTAAATGAACATGCGACCAAAGGTACTCAGCATTAAGCCACAATACTCAAGATTATAAAAATATTCAGAAAGGAGAATGGGTTTGCGAGAAAAACTTACATAGGAAGTCCCAGAATTCGGATAAATGTGTTTATTCCAAAATTATGAATATTTCTAAGTCTAATAGGTCGAAAGGAAAAGTCTGCCTTTGCCTACATCCGTAGACGCTAACACAAAGGGAATAGGTGCGATAGGATATCACGGAAAATCTCTTGCATAAACAATATTAATTTGCCTTTTAATTTTAAGCAGACCATTTCTTGAAACCATATTTTTCGGTCACATTGTTTGGACGGAGGAGTCAATGATAAGGATGATGCCCCCCTCAAAGTAGTTCCCCTTGGCCTCAATACACTTGTGCCAATATTTACTCCAATCCTCGAAACTGTTGTTAAAGTCAATATCCGCCTTCAATTAATTGAAAACGGTTTCCCCGGAGCGGTCGTTTCAATTCGCTGAATAACCAGATGTTACACGGGACATCTGGGGAAAAAGGTGGTTGTGCGGCACGATATTAGTTGAAAATTTGGCGAAAAACTTACCAGGATTTTAAGCAGTATGCGACGGTGCATTATCGTGGTACAAAAATTACGAGTTATCGGCCCATAATTCCGGCCTCTTTTTACGAATACCTACTGTTGACAGTTTGGCTGGTCGGAATGCACCACACCTCGATAATCGAAGAAAACTGTCAACATAACCTTGATTTTTGACTATTTTTGACGTGGTTTTTTCGGCTTCGCCTCACCTTTATCAATTATCGTCAGTAATAATAGGTTTCATGACATCCTGGTAGTCGGAAAGCATTGTTTCATAGACGTCAAGCTGTTTTCGAAAAACTGTGGTGATTTGGAACCACTGGTGATTTAACTTTTCTTAGGGCCAAATGATCTTTCAAAATGGTTTTCTTTAATCCTTACGATATTCCAACGAAGCCAGTCTCCAGATCTCTGATTGTTAATCGTTGATTCTCAAGCATCAATTCCTTTATTTTATTGTTATGTTAATCGGGTTACTGCGAAGTTTCAGAGTACTGTTCAGGAGTATGTGACGAATCATGGGCTTATGATTATGACGTGAAAACCAAAGCTCAATCATCCGAAGAAAAGCTGCCACATGACCCAAGACCGCAAAAAGCCAAGTTGGGCCGTTTGTGAATGTTTTGCTAAAAGGTTTCATCGATTGCAGGAGAGGCGTGCATAATGAGTTCTTCATAAAGTAGTACTGTCAATAAAGATTATTACCTGCAAGTTATGTTTAATTTGCGGGAAGCAACCCCAGAACCGCTCGAAAGTGAACTGTGAAAGAGCAAAAATTGGCTTTGCACCGTTGCTCTAACGCGAATGTTTGACCAAAAACAACACTTTTATGGTCCATAGCCACCATACTCCCCAGACCTTGCGTCCTGTGGTTTTTTGGTTCCCAAAACTTAAAAAGCCCATGAAAAGACGACGCTACGCTACGATTGAGGAGATAAAAACCGCATTGAAGAAGGAGCTAAATATCAGTTAAATACTTGTATGTTAGAACAATCATTTAATTATGGCCCAGATATCTTTCCCTCATGCTTTCTTAAAAAATGTGCCAAATATATATACCAACCCTTAACTAAACTATTCAATTCATCTCTTAAGCAAAACTCATTTATAATTCCTTTACATAAGAGTGGATTTTGGTCATGTATTGAAAACTATAGGGGAAAGCAAAGTTGTCAGCAATTCCTAAACTTTTTGAAGCAATTATAACAGACGACATAACCTTTCGGATTTCTCCACTGATTTTTTGATCTCAGCACGATTTTCGTAAAGGGAAATCTACAGTAACTAATTTGCTTGAGTTTGTATCACATGTGCCAATGGGCTTTAGGAGGAATAAGCATACTGATGTTATATACATAGATTTTAGTAAATCTTTTGATAAAGTAAACCATTCAATTCTTTTGCATAAACTTGATCTTCTTGGATTTCAACCAATATTTCAAAAATGGGTTGCTTCTTATCTTAGTAATAGAATTCAACAAGTTATATTTAACAATACTTTTTCCTTCAGGCGTTCCTCAAGGTATCCAATTCTGTTCTTGCTATTTATTAATGACATATCATATGTTATTAAGTATTCAAGGGTTTTATTATATGCTGACGATGTAAAACTTTTTAAATCATATACTTCAAACAGCGAAAGATGTCAGTTGCAAACAGACTTAAAAAACCTAGTTTCTTGGAGTGTTAGAAATGACATGCCATTGAACCTTAAAAAATGTAAAACGATGTGCTTTTCACGTAGAGCTGTAGACCCTCCTTCATACGTAATACAAAACTTAAGGTTGGAGCAAGTATGTAGTTTTGTTGATCTGGGAGTAACTATGGACTCCAAACTCAAATTTAATCTTCACGCATATTCCACGGTTTTTAAAGCTAAAGGCGCTCTTTTGTTAAACGTTGGTCTAAAGAATTTAGAGAAACTCTTTTTACATCTTTGGTAAAGCCTATATTATAGTATGCTTCTGTGGTTTGGTTAGAGTCCGTTCAAAAACAATTTTTTCTTTTTCCTTAAATCATTTGCATTGGGATTCCAGTTTAAATCTTCCCCCTTACACTAACCGTTTAAAACTTATAAATCTCCCGACACTCCCTAGTCGTAGGAAGATGATTGGTATAATATTTCTTGTAAAACTCATGAATGGGTCAGTCTGTAGCCCATCTCTCTTATCTGATATTAATTTTAACGTTACCGCTCGCTCTACCAGGCAGTTTAGACCTTTACTTTTAAAATTTTCTGGAACGAATTTTGAGTTAAACGAAACATTCCGCCGTATATGTCACGATTTCAATTCTCATTCCAGCACATTTGATCTAACAGACTCACTTTTTACCATTAAAAAATTTATTTAATTTTCTCTTAACAAGTATTATTTAAAAATAATACCTACTTTAATCTTATTCTTAATTTTGGCTGTTGAAATTTTTGTTTCTGTAGCTGAGCAGCTTAAGATCGCAACGCTTAAAACTCTCTTGTCTTTTATGACTTGGCTAATTCCGCTCGTTTGCGGATTGCGCCCCTCGCGTCGGTTGGCGGGAGGAGGTAATCGTTGAGTAATATTATAAACAAGATCACAAAAGCTTACTTTTTAAGAGCTTGAGAATTGGGAAATGCCAGAAGTGCAATATATCTATAAATACAAAAAAGTAGTACTTGAAGTCAAAGTTAATGCTCAAGTGTATCTTAATTTGTTGATCGTCATACACGAAGGTAGGCGGTTTAATGAAGAGGATTTTAGCCTTCAACACAATAATCGCTTGTAACAGATTCAAAAGGTCCATCGTTTGTATTGTTTAGCTAGCTATAGGGTTTTATATGGAAAATAGTAATAATTTGGTGCTTATCAGAAAGGAAACCCTTCTTAAAACCCTTCACAAATAAAGAAGTTTCCATACAAGAACTTGATTTTGATCCTTCAGTTTGTATTGTATTATAGCTAGCTATAGGGTTTTATCTGGAACAATACCCTTGCATAATTTGGTGAATATATCTTATCAGAAAGAGAAGCATGATGTGTGAAAAATTGTATATCGATATCTTAAAAACTTAGGGACTGGTATATACAGCAGACTGAGGTGACTAAATCGACCCAGGTAATCATAATGATTATTTATAGATTCATTTCTCTATATCATGTATTAGATATTCATACAGTACACCATTGGGTAAGAGCAACACAGAATTTATAAGTCATTTGTATGAAACTCATTCAACTGATGTATAACTTTAACTTTCTATGCCTTTGAATGGAATGCCTCTATTTAAACCAACCAAGCTGACATTTTTTGTAGAGCGCAAAATGTTGTATGTATTTGAATATTTTTTTTTTTAAAGCCTAGATGTTTGTTTTCAGTGCAAAAGTACAAAAAATTCTCTGTCATATACAAGTGGAAAAAGTATCATGCATGGTTTAAATTGAAAATATTGAGCTTGTTTTTCAATTGTTAATTTTTTCAAGGCAAAGAAACAATTTGGGTAATAACGAAAATATATATCGTATATGTATTTGAACGGCATGCAAACATAACTTTAGTTTATGCATCACGATTATTATCGAAATTTATTAATTCTGCTATGTTATGCAATTCTTACGTTTTGGCATTGATGCATCCTTTAGATAGACGGATCTGCATGAGTTGAAAGTTTTTTAAGAGAATGAACTCCATTTGGGCGCTGAAGGCAGAGATGTCCGTGCTTTCGCATTTTTGTACCACATTTCATTAATGATAAGCTTAATAAACCCAACTAAATTGCGGGACAAAGAAAATCGTACTGGAATCAGTATGGTCGCTGTGCTAAATTTGGACTGAGCAAATATAACAACCACTATCATCCATTTTCAGAACCAGACTGCCATAAATAAACCAGAATATAAACCAATTTGGACTATTTTCGTATGAAACGTAGCTTTTATGATATTTATATCGCGGAGTGATTATTTGTCTAGTTGACATCTGCTTAGTTGCAATGATATCAAAGGATTAAAAGATCGGAACATTATATCATTTGAATGTTTTAATGTAAATCTAATATTACTTGATCAGATAGAGTAAATTTTAGAATAGAGACCACTAAGATTAGCAGAGGATAATAGAGGAGGTTCTACTGAGCAATGATACTATATAGTTTCTTGCAGCTGCCGACTAATAGCTTTTATTTATTATTATGAAACGCGTTCTTGCTCGACTCGTGCCGATAAAGCTGAATTTTTTTTCAAAAAGAACACCGTGAACAGGTCTCTTTGGACATGCTTGATCGTACGAATTCCGATCCCACATTCATGGAGAGCATTATAACTGCCGATGAGACATGGGTTTATGAGTTTGACATGCAAACAAGTCAACAAACATCGGAATGGAACCCGTTTTCAGTCGATCGAAGAAGATAAAACAAAATTTGGTTAAGGAGCTGAAAGCCATTCCAAAAAGTGCTTATGAAAAACGTTTCGAGGACTGGAAAAATCGTTGGCATAAGTGTGTTACATCTGGTGGAGAATACTTTAAAGTCGACAAAGTAAATATTGATGAACAATTAAATATTTTGCGTTTTATTTACAATTTCCGAGTACTTTTTTGTTTTGTTTGCGCAGTACCGAACTCAAAATAATGAAGTAATGAGTCGGTCTTCTCCATACATGTACGGAGTCGAAAACATTTCGAAATTTCCAGAACGGAAGCGAGCGAACCATTGTTGTACTACACGACTGATAGCATTGTCTTCGTAAACTTCACAAATTTCATTGGTGGCTTGCGTGACATTCCTTCCTTTTTTATACAAAAATTTCAAAATATAGCGAATTTCTTCATTATTTTCACTCAGTTTTGAACAGCTGTAACTTTTTTTTTAACTTCTCCGAATTTAATTTTTGTTTTGGTTAAATGAAGCTTAAAATCTCACCTTTCCATCGCTGGAGATATGCGACTCAAATTCATTTATTGACAAAATACGAAACTTTTTCGACTACCCAATATTACACCAAAAGTTGACGTTTGCACGGGAGCCTATTTCGCTAGCTCATGAGCTTGATTTCTAATTTTCCGTTTACTGTCATTCTGAAGTAACATTAACGCATTTCTGATGGGAAGAGGTCTAACTTTCACAGCTTTTGTGACATCGGTACGACACGAGCAGCGGTCAAGAGGCAATAATATCATAAATGAGTTAAATTTTAAAACAATTGACACGGTAAGACAAGTGAGGTAAAGTTTTCTTCACGAGAAACCCTTTTATTTCAACTGACATTTGTATACTCTCGTCATCGATAATTTGACTGCGTTGCTCACACTGAGTGGTGGATGAAAATTGAACGAAATGTGAGCTAACCAATATCTCATTACCTCTTTGTAACACAATTTAACCAAAAATTTTATTAAAAAATAAAAAAAAAATTTAATGTAATATAATTCTATTTGAATGAACTGAGTATTAAAACAGGAATAAAATAGAATAAAAGCAATATGTTAAATTTCAAAGCATTGTTTGTACGCTGTCCCTGGGCCCTGACGGCCCTTCCCTTAATCCTTGCAACTGTGAACAGTATGAATGTGAAATTCGTTATAAATCAAAAATATCATATTCAAGATTGTTGAATTTAACAAAATTGTTAACAAGACATTTGGCAGCAAAAAAAACGAAAAAATATACAAAACGTATTTAAACCTTGAGTTCTAAATACCAGCCATCAGATTATTTGGAATTTCCGCTGGCAGAGTGATGTCCTTTAATTCCATTGCATTGTTGACGCTCATTAGAGCGGACTATGGGTTATTGTAACCTACTCAACAGAAATAAAATAAATTATAGCTTAAACCAACAAAAAAGTGTGTTCTCTTCAATATATCCCTTTAAACAAGTAGAAACGTATTCGTAAACGAAAAATGAACACATTTGAATACAAAATGCGTGAACCGTTTATTACAACTTCTCTTCATTGAAGCGTAACTGTTCAAAGGGAGAACATTTGAGGGTTGCAACCGGTTACGAACAAAATACAAATAATTCAAAATAACAATAACAAAATGTAAATCGTGTCTTTTGGAAAATCACATTCACCTTCTCTTTGGCTTTGTGAATTGCTGTAAAAGCTTTCCCAAAAGAATGCATGTGTGTTTGTAAATAAACAAAGTCGTTTTGGTCTCAGCTGCCAACGCACCCTCCAACCACTTAGCCACTTTCCTAAATATACAGATGTAAGTATGTTTATTTTGCGCTTTTTCCCATTTATTTTATTCGCATGTACATTCACAGCTCCAATTTGACTTAACAGAATGCGAAAAAGTTGAAAAAAATGCTGCCCCCTTCATGTTCAAGTACGATCACGTCCCAGCTGCGGGCAGTAGGTTGGGCAAAATGTGTTATCGGTAAACAAATAAAAAAGTTTTATTGTGCGCTTCGGGCCAAAAGCCCCCTTTTAGTTCACTCCTTCGTAATCTTAATTCACTAAAATTCGATTACTTCCCTACACCTTGCTCCGCGCGCATTATTGTATTAGCTAAGCTTAGATTAGTAAAATAATGCTATCAGTTCTGACTAAGTAATATCGATAGAAATGTATCGAAGTATTAGATGTTATTAGGTTTTATATGTTAACAAAAAATGTTAAATACTCACAGTGCGAAAAGGGGCGAAATCGGACTACCACCACGCCTACTTCCTATATAGCACACTTTTAACTTCACACGAATAATGCTTTTAGAGTATGCTAAATGACTAAAAATTGTCAAATTCCAACCAAAACTGCTCAAGCTCCTTGGTACTGAATATGTGGACCCCAGTATCTATAGTTAACTTTTGACCGAAAATATCGGTCAATATGTGAGATATACAATTGAAATTCAGAGAGAATCCTTTCCAGACAATAGTTATTCTGTGTATCAAAAATGGGTTGCATCGGGTTAATACTTTTCTCAGCCCCCATTTACCTAATATAAAGATTTTCGAAATTCCAAGTGACTTTATATCGCATATATCGGCCAATATTTAAGTTATCTTAATAAAAATGAGAGAGCGTGTTTTACTCATAACAGTAACTTTGATAAGAAAAAAATAATAAAATAGAGAAATACCACCTCTACCAGAAGCGTGTACCAATTGACTTCGAAGTTCTCGATTGTGCCCAGAGTTTGGTTAAGATAAATATTGAGGACGGTATGTATGTGTGTAGTCAAGAGCCTATTTTAACGGCGATAATAAAGATTTGTCTCAAAATGCGTGAAAATATAGTTTTTTTAACAGTCCCGGTAAAATATATATAAACTGAGAAGAAGTTTTATAAATTTTGGTTACTTCGATTAAGCGATTCACAGTCAGAATATTGTAATAAAACAATAATAATCTCCACTCAAATCCATCCATCAAACAAGGCGATAAAACGAAATACTTGAGAGAAATTTTGTGAACAGAAGTCTCATAACTCATACTATAAAGTATCTCTGAATATCACTGGGGATTTAGAGCTAGAAGGTCAACAGTAGACACAAATTTTGCGCTGAAATAGTCCATTGGGGAAATGTTATGAGCACTATTTTTATTTACATTTGCTATTTATTGATTTAAAGCAAGCGTTCCATAGCATTAATAGGATGACTATTCCCGCAACATTTCGCAAATGGTAAATACCAGAAAACCTTACTAAAATTGTAATGATCTCTTTACGCAAATCCGTATTAAAAGTAATGATATAAGACAATAAGTCCGAGTCCTTTCGAATTAAGTCAGGAGTAAGACAAGGGGATATCCAACATAAATAAGTGATGCAAAGTGGACTGGACACAAGTTAAATAGTAGCAGTAAAAGCATCCACGCTCTGTCCAAAACTTTCGCTGATATGGAAGTGACAGCTGGCCAAATTGACCTAGAAATCAATGAAGATAAAACGAAATACATGATGATATCCAGAAAAAATAAAGCGGCGCCAAGAGTTAAACTTGACCAATACACATTTTAAACTGTAAAAGATTTTAATTACCTGGCCTTCGAACGCAGTAGTGAAAACTCAACAGGCCCCGGTTTCGATAATAGAATACAAGCCACCAATAGAACATATGAAACCGCTCTAATCAAAACTAAATGCAATGTAAGCTGACCCTATACATAACCATCATTCGACCAGTTTTGTGCTGCCGAGCAGAATCAATGGCGCTACTCGAAAGGACACTACCAAAGTGCAAGTCTTCGAAAGAAAGATCCTAAGAAAAATCTTTGGAGCAATAAAAGGTGAGTGGAAAGTGTCGTATAAGGTGGAACGATGAGCTAGATCAGCTTATACAAGATGAAAAAGTTATACGCTTTAACAAGACACAGCGAGTAAGATGGCTCAGCGATGTAACGAGAATGCCAAACAAGAGAGCGCAGAAGAAAATTGTAGATGCTACGGCATTCACCACTAAAGCAAGGGAAGGACCGCGAGCATGGCATAAATAATTCTAAAGAAACGGCAAATTACCGAAATGTTTGGAGAGCACATAAGCAGCAGTCCAAAGCTCAGAAAAAGCTGTTGCAGCCTTAAATGAGATATTGCTTTGGTTTATATTATTTCATGATTTATTTTATATTCCCGGGTTACTTAAGTATCGTAAATAATTATTAGATAATTCTTGTTTCATAGAGGGCAGTACAAGGGCACCGAGGAACAGTCGAAACAATGGACTTCTCAGACAAACTTGCATCGGAGTTGGTGAATATTTTATGGGATTTTTAAGGTGTGTTCTAAATGTCCTACTTGGATAAGGAAATAAAACGAGCATCTTCCCACCGGAAGTACAAGGCATAGAGAAGAATTTTGTAGTTCTACCGAATAACTACGAGAGGATCCAGAAAGCTACCATTTACACAGAAAACCAGGCGACTCTGCTGGCATTGTCGTCGCCAAAGATTAATACCAGTATAGTCAGGAAATGATGACAGAAGATGCTGCACTCTTCTATCTATTGGGTAAAAAAAAAATGGATGAACAAATTTTATCATAACGTTACAAAACTTAAAACTTTTAATATTTATTTTTTACTATTTAAACATAACTTTTATGTAATACATCTGAAAAGTAAACATTATGTTTGTATTTCCTTTTAAACGGCACCTTAATTCATGAAATTCAATTTTGTTTTTCGCTGCTCAAAGATGTACTTGCAATTATTATTAGAAAGCCCACTTGCAGAAGCAGCGATTGTGGTGTACCATTTTAGTGCAGTGATGTTGAAGCTTCAGTTCAGTAATTTTCTTCCCTCGCACTTTTAATGCACATGCTCCTCCATTTCCGTTTTGTGCAGTCGATAGCTAAGAACAATAAAATCTGCACTCAGCTGAATCCAACATGGAAGCAGCTAAACTGGCAGACCCATTCGCTTCAATCATAAATTATCGCATGAAAGAAATTTTCTGGTGGAATGACGAGAAATTCTTTACAGCAACGGTATTTTTCAAATAGGAATATCTAAGCTACGATGCTTTGCATTACTCCAAACGTCAGTGGTGAGGCAAAGTAAGGCACCACAAGACGTTCAGTGAAAGGCACCTGCTGCATTTCAATGGCTGGACATAAAAATGTCGATTTGTATGTACGCCACAATCCTCTAGGAAAAACTTGAGACTATTTTCGCTCGTTTTAGCAAAGCCTCTAATTTTTGCATCAGACTAAGATAAGATAGATCGGCAGCAACAATGAATTAGAACATAGAACTAACTAACTCGTAAATGGTTCTTGTAAAAAATCGTCAGTTAGAAATATTGTCAAAACTGTACACACTTCCATAAGTTTTTTGAGGGCTTTCGTTGAGAGGAAGTGTTTTAATTTACAATTCGTGATAATGATTAATTTAGCTTTAGGTACATACTTCAGCACATCAAATTCATTCACATTCCTACAGGGTTAGTGATGACTGTAGAGAGTAGGTACATATAAGCATGCACGTTTTTCGTATGTAACGACGATGTTGGCGATGAAGATGGCTGCAGCAACTTCAATTTGACATTCACGTGGAATGGCGACGAATGGGGCAGATGCCCATCTCGCTGATGTGTTCTCGAATGCAATCCGACGGGCCGGTCATGAGTCTATGCGAATGTGTGCTCAACCGGAGAATGCGTGGAGTGGATGTAGATTGCCAGAGATGCTGACTTTCTAAACGATTTTTTAAAGCCAGGCGCAAATGGCATAATTGCCGCTTTAGCTATTATTTAATCGTTTTCTCATATCTTTGTGTTTTATATCGTAAGTAGCTTGAGAAAAAGTTCGATTATCGATAAATCACACGATAAATATCACATGTAATACTTTAACCCTCATACTTAAAAATAATTTAAAGCATAATTGTTCTTTTTTATATTCTGCTTTACGGTGCGGTAATGCTATGGACAGGTATAAGGAAACGCCCCTACCGGAAGCTAATGGTAAGGGTTTCGGGGCTCGCTGCGTTGCGCATAAGGGGAGAACCACTCAAACGGAGGTTTTTGAGCTAGTGCTGAACCTGCCACCTGCAGACCACTTCCTTGAAAGCTGCGCAGCAAAATCAATTCCCACTCTTCCATTGATGAAAGAAGTTTCAGAGAAAACATATTAAGAGATATACGGAGGACTCGAAAATGAAGGACAGATTAGGTGCGGGGATACTATGTAAAGTCCAAAGTCATAAGGCAGACTTATAAGCTGGAACACGGCAGTATATTTCAAGCATTTCAAGCAGATGCCTTTGCTCTTGGGAAAGTTGCGTTGTTAGCCTCTAATGCATCAGCAGGCAACTGAATAGTTAACATTTATATGGAACAATCAATCGATAAGAATGATCTACTTGCCGGTAAAACCTCAAAAGACGCAAAGTTCCTCCTAGCATTCGATAGGAACAAGATTGGGATACTCACTGGTGAAAGCCTAGTGGCTGCACACGCTTGCAGACAGGGGTTGGCACATTGCAGTTTATGTCAAGTTTAAGGCCCCAGAGGAACAACGGAGCATTTCTTGTGCATTTGTTCCGCATTGACAAGCCAGCACTTTAAGTGATTGGGGGCCCACTGCATTAGACACTGGAGGAGGTAACATTAGTGAGTGTGTTTGAGTTTTGAATTTTTAAGTGTGTTGAAATTCGCATCACAGCATTCTAAAGGATGACTACTCCTCCTGGACTACGTAAGAGCACTCCTTCTGGTAATTCTTTAATGTCAAAACTGGTCTATGCGTTGCCCATTAGCCAACCAGACTAACCTAACCTATTGAAATTTTTTATTTTACCAAGAATGACTTAATACGAGATTTTCTCATTTTCTCTCATTTTGATCCCAAATGCGTCTCCTGAGATTAAGTGGCTATGTTGACAGCGATGACAATCAGGAAACTTTTAACACTTTATATGAAAAAAGGGCAGGAAATAAGCCCGCTAAAATAACTGACAGCATTTCAAGGATATGAAAAATGGGCTTTGGATGGTCAGATGTAAAAATGGAAAAATTGAAATTGAAATTGAACAAAATTTAGTGTGAGAGGTTACCCAAAAGTTCCTATCATACACTGTCAAAATAAGCGAAATCGGAAGACAACCACAACTATGGACAGTAAACAAATCTAACAATCTGAATCTGAAGTTAACAGAATAAAACTTTTCAAGGACTGAGATAGCAAATATGTGGACTCCAGTGCATGTAGAGGTAACCGATTTTTCACTGAACATATCGGCCAATCTGCAAGGGTATAGAAGTTCAGGGAGAATAGTTTGGTGATGGCAGCATGCCCTTGCGCCAACAATGGGTAAATTGGGGTCAATACTTCTCTTAGCTCCATGTAATTCACGATGACCTTAATATTAATATTTCGAATATGTTAATGTAGTATGAAACTAAATGAGAACATATATAAGTTGATAACATACCAAATTTGATTGTAATCAATTCACGATTTCGTCGTAAAACAAATCTTGATTTCTTTCGCAACATTTTTTAGTACATAACTAAAGGACCTCGTCCACGCCTTCTGTGGCTACTTATACATTAATTAATTAGATTAGATAACAATTTAATACCGGTTATGCGCGGTGTAAGAATTCACGGGGTTAAAATTTGTACATTACATTAAAATTTGAAAATGATTGGTAAGAAGCAAGAGGATTCTCCATTAATAATATTTTCTTTAATATTTTTGATTCGAAACGTGTACCGTTGCATAAGTTGGATTTCGGGTATATCCCGATAAAAACAAATATTCACAATATGTTGCAATTTTATTATTTCTGAGAGTAGATCAGCCAAGAATGACCGAGCTGTCGGTAATCACCAGACAGTGGTAAGATCAATAATATTAAAGAAAATATGGCAGCCGTAGATGAGAGTTACACGAAGACCGTGGAGAGTCGATACGGGGCAGTTCGCAACAACTCGGACTGACGTACAAAAGACAGCTTGTGCAAGAACTAAAGCCGTTCGACCTTCCCAAGCGACATCGCTTCACTCTATGGGCTCTGGAAAAGTTCCAAGAAGATTTGACGTTTTCGAGCCAACTTTTGTTCAGCTATGAGCCCCACTTCTGGTTCAAGGGGTATATAAACAAGCAAAATGACCGCATATATGACGAAGAGCAACCTGATGAGATTAAAGAGCTGCCATTTCATCCAGAACAAACAACGATTTGGTGTGGTTTGTGGGCCGGTGGGATCATCGGTCCATATTTCTTCAACAATGATGCCGGTGAGAAGGTAACCGTCAATGGTAACCGTTTTCGTTTCGTGATGCCGGCGACATTCGGTTTCAACAAGACGACGCCACTTCCCACACATCGTATCAATCAATGGATTTATTGAGGGAACACTTTGGTGAGCAGATAATTTCACGTTTTGTGCCGATCGATTGGCCACTAATTTCGTGTGATGTCACACCGTTAGACTTTTTCTATGCGTTCAATCCTGCTTCGATTCAAGCCTTGGAGCAAAATAACAGGCATGTCATTCGCCAGTTATTAGTTTAAATGCACGTATAAGTCGTTGTTTCGGACGAGTTATCCAAAATTGGACCCAACGGATGGACCATCTGAGGCGGAGCCGCGGCCAACATTTGAAAGAGATAATCTTCAAAACATAAATGCCAAGGAATTTACTTTCGAATGATAATAAAAATTCCTTATCGAATTTGAAGCTTCTGTGTGTTTTTTTTAATAAAGTAAGGAACCTTGAAATCGATCACCGTTAATTATTACCTAAGTATATATTTTGTTCTATGAAATTGTAGCTATTTATCTACGTATTCATGTAGTACTTATCTGTAATATGAATACGCGTATTTAGCGTTCAGACGCGTGGTGTGAGACAAAAGAAAAAACGTTGTTTTTTTACCTCTAAACAATGTCGGACTTTCTACTATTTCGAAATGAACGTGTTCAATCGCTTAATAAGTTAAACGCTATCACGAAAATGTTCGAATATCAATAATAGTAGCTTATAATATAGATTAAGCAAAAATGTTTCGATGGATAAATGTTTAAACATTTTGATGCTTCTCGAATAACATATCCATACACACATACATACCATAAATATACGGGTGATTAATGACTGCACCAACTATAGCCAAGTCCGCGGGCATGTGTGTAAGGTGGTAGGGAAGGGAGCTGTAAATAGCTGCGTGCTGCTTTGATTGGCATTTGAGTAATGAGACTGTTTTGTGTCCATTATATGGCTATTTGCGTATTTCGGTGCTAATGTGAGCTCATGTTCGAGCCAGCCGCACATGTATTTACACATATGCATGCATATTTACATACATACATATGTATATATATACATACTATGTATATGTGTGCCTCTGCACAGCTATGAATTGGTGAAGCATTCTATAGTGCAGGCAATCGTGGATACATTCAAATATTTGTAGCCATTGAGCTTGGTAGTGCCGTCGCACATTAGCTTAATAATTCGGCGCAACAGACGATGGAATTGGCGGTGGGAACAAACAAACGGCCCCCAACATTTGAACCCAGTGGTCATGCAATCATCTGTCTTTCAGAATATGCGCTGCTCCGGACCAACTGATGGCCATTGTTCGTTTTGTTTTCGATTGCGCACAACATTCTACTTTACTTTACACACTAGCTTTCCTATGAATGGAGTGCTTATGGGAACACTCCAGCCACTGCCATAAGTATGCATCTAGAGAAGTAAGTATGTATGTATGAGTGTGTGTGGTTGTGTGCATAAGTGTGGGCATGACGTGTATTTGCTAAGAATTCAATTAGGCGGGCACTTGCGTAAACACTTGATGAATACATGCGCCTATGCATATATAGCCATGTAAATATTATACATAGTTACACAACTTATACGAGCAGTTCAATTGTATTTCGCCCGGATACACCTAGTTTGATGCAAAATAAATCCCGAGCTACAAAGTTCAACATTGTTTGCATTGGTTTTTGCCGGAACCCAACATCTTGTAATGATGCCAAGTAGGATACCTTGGGGTACAGAATGTGATGATGCCAAAACAAAGGCCCAACTTACACATTGCTCATGGTTAAATTGTATAATTTGCATTTCACCACACAATACGTAGTTGAATGCAATTGAGTTGTTACATCCGTATTTTTGGGCAAATACTTGTATATGGACGAATTTAATTGATAAACATGTACTCTGTTTCATATATTAGTTTTTCCTAAGGCCGCAACATATTCGAACTTTCAAACAGGTCATGCAACTTTATGATAAGGCTTGCGAAATTTTCATGTGGATTTCTGGATAAAGAATTATGGTACATATGCCCGCAGGGTGTTTTTTAGACGTGTGGTTTTCAATGAGGCAATATTTTTTTCGGTGTTGGTCTTTCTAACAGTTTTTACAAGGTTTATGCTCAGTTGGGTTTGTCATCTCATAATGAACAGACTTACTCGGAAACAATCTTCGATAGTACAATCGCCAAGCAGAGTCGGTAATTCGAGCAACCATGGAACGGTTCGCACCACGTTTACGCTAGTGGATAATGTGCATTCTCAGAAAAGTGGTAAGGCCGCACTGAAGAGGCTTTTGTTGGATGAGAGTATCAAAGAAGGCATGAATGAGTCCATCCGCCATTGCGCCCAACAATTAGAGCGCGCTACATGTCATACAGCCAACGAAACAATCAATTGGTTGAAAGAAACGTTTGGTGAGCGCATTATCTCCCGTTGTGTGATTTCCAAGATAGTGCTGCAACGCTGAAATTTTTTTGTGGGGTTAAAATCGCGAAATCACTTATCTGCGCAGTTAAGCCCGAGACGATTGAGGCCTTGGAAGAGAATATTCGTCGAGTTATTGCTGCCATACGGTCTAATTGCTGCAAAAAGTGCTCGAAAATTTGGTCTCTCATTTTTTTAAATATAATGGCAAACCCATATCCTTATGAAAAAATTAAAATTGTTGGCCATAACATTAATTACATGCGTTCTATTTCTTCTTGAAAACCACATCTCTTAAAAAACACCCTTCACATACATACATCTCAATATTGAAATCTCAAAGCGAAGCAATGATGAGCAAATGTGTATAAAACTTTACACTCAATGTCTTTTGCCGCTCATAACCGACAAATTTTCTCTTGGTGTTGCTTATTGCATTCACACAAGCGACACGAGTCTAGCAACCCGGATCGGATAATTTTTTGCATTATCTTTCACATCGTCCTCTTGTCTACAAAACAAACGACAAAATGATTTGGGCGACAAAAGAATCCGTGTGTGAACCGACACTAAGCAGACAAATGGTTTAGTAGAGAGTAGGCATATTTACATAACTACGCTTAACTGTAAGTCTCATTGTATGCTGAGTTTTGAAACAATATGCCACTGTCATTCTAAAGGCCTACGTTCGGCCCACGCACAGCAGCGTGGGTTCACTCCACATTCCCACAATCTAAATACCAATTAGTATATAATGTTGCCTCTATATTGGGGGAGCTGGCGAGGCGGAAGGAAAAGTAGGCAAGCGTGCTTGTTTACAAGCATACGTATGTGTGTATGTATATATAATTATATAGAGTTGTACGATTGGGAATCGTGACGTACTAGGCTTTTTATTACAATTTATGTCACTTTAATAACTCGGTGGCTTCCGTGTTTTCAGTCTCGTAATTGCGTTCAAATTTACGTTGTGTTCGCACGATTGAATTAGTACTTAAATTATAATTACTCATAGTGCTTGTTGCCAATTCACCCAGTCAGTACGTCCGCACATACGTATGTATGTATTACAAATTCATATTACAGGTTCATTTGTAGGTGAATTTCCTACATCCATTTGTTTAAGGGGGTATTCTGGTCTAGAAATTAAAAAAAATCTAAATTTTTTTTTATATTTTCAAAGTTTAACTATTCAACAATGTGTGTACAAGAGGATTTTTCAAAATTCAAATTATTTTCGGAGATATAGGCATTTTTCTGATCCGGCATCCAAACTGGTTCGGCCGGAACTAATCGAACAAAAGACTTTACGCGAAACTATAAACGCGTTTTTCTCAAAACTGACTTTTTCGGAACGATACCCACGATTTCTCAGGTTCTACTGGACCGCTTTACTTGAAAATTTTACAGAGTCTTCTTTATAGGTTGGAACTAGCCCCATCCCCAAATTTTTATTTTTATTATTTTTAAAAAATTCGAAATAATCAGAAAAAGTGATCCTAAAAAACATTTTTTTTCAGGCAGTCGCCATTTTGTGAAAAAAATTTTTTCCCACTTTTCCGTAGTCCGGCCATTGCGACATTATTCTAGATTAACAACATTTTTTTTGGTTTCAGATAACTAGGAAGGTTGAAATCATGGGTATGGTCACGTGGAAATTTTTAGAGACCCCCACTTCGTCAGCTCATAATTTTTGAAATTTTTTACTTTTTTTTTTAGTTTTTAATTTTTTTCTGTACTCTTCTAAAATTAACAAATAACTAATAAAAAAATGGATAGTAAAAATATTAATTGCCTTTTTTTACGACACTTTAAAAATTACCTGAATTTCATGCTTCTAAACAAGAACCCTTAAGAGGGTATTGTAGTCAAGAGGTCCGAATTGAGAGCGGGCCATTAAAAAATGTAGTTTCGAGAAAAACATGTAAGGACTATTAGCGGGTTTTTTACACCACTGATGCTGATTCATACTCCGATGTCCCGTACTAAATTACAGTTCTGTATCTTGGTCAGGTTAGGTTATGTTATAAGGTCAACGCCGGTCCGTGGTGTTACTGAAATATTCTACATAATAGGTCATAGGACCGTTACATATAGACAATGCACTTTGAACCTATGAAATATTTGTTGTGACAGCTAATGCCAGTTTCGGCTATGTTTCCTGGTTCGCCGACTTTAAAATTATCGAGACGTTTCAACCTCAGCCTTCCAAAGGCTGGATAATGGAGATGAAAGTACCTAATGCTTCCACATCACGGTCTTCCATAAAACATACATACATACTATATATAATACTATGTAACTATGTATATGATTTTTTTGAATGATTTGATTTCTACGTCACAAATCACAATTAAATATTATAAAAGCATTATAGGCATATGAATAATACAGCATGAAAACGACAAGAAAATTTTTTTCGCTACCACTAATGAGTCATTGATACTAACGGATATTGACTCATTCACTTTTCGTCTGTCATTTGGTTCAGCAGCTTACGCATATGACTATGACATATTGTTGTTAGATTGAATAGTGATATCTCGGTCTCTTTTGGTAGAAAATAAGAATTTTGTATAAGATTATGCTATAATTGCTACAACTAATTAATAACGGCATCCGGCAGAAATATTGTGCTGCAGATAAAAGGGAATAGGATGACAACGATCCAATTGCGTGAGCAAAGTAATACATAACAAGTTTCACACAGAAGTATAACGTGTAAAACGACATCAAGGGAAGATGAACTGATTGTTCGCGATTCAAGAAAGGATCCACTTGTAACCGCCAAGAGAAATTAAAGCATAGGTTTTTGGGTAAAATGAAATATCAATTACCGTAGCAACTATTAAAAGGTGATTTCGAGAGGTAGGACTGTTCGGAAGGATTTCCAGAAAGAAGCCGTTGCTCTCCTATCGATAAAGAGAAAATCATTTGGAGATCGCTTTAAAATTCCGCCAGCGATAACAAGTGGTTGAAAACAGGCACTGTTTATTGATAAAACAATACAATATTTATCTTTGTGTGTCCATTCTGATGTGAAGAGTTACGTTAGGCGCTCAAAACGAAAATAGCTGGATCCTAGGTACAACACTGGAGCATGGAGGCAGCAATGTAATGCTTTGAGAAGCAATGTCATGGCATGGCACGATATTGAGTCTATATGTAAGATTATCAATCAGGCATTACGTAAGATTATCAAGCAGACAAAAGGACCAATTCAAGTATATACCAATTATGAACGCTGTCATGCTGTAATTTGCCAATGCTAACATGCCTGTAACATGGATGTATATGGGATAACGATCCGAAACACACAGTTGGGCGCACTAAGTAGTGGTTTCATCACAATTTGGTGACTGCTTTTAACTGTCCTTGTTTAGTCAGCACCCAAACCATGAAAAAAGGGAAAGGCCTCACAAAATAAAGGAGTGAGAAGCGGTTTCACAGAACATCTAACTAATAAAAATTAATAAAGTAAATGGCACGCAAGCAGTAATCACCGATATTGTTTTGCCTATTAATATCCTTTTTAAAAACATGTAAACCGTAATAATTAGTTACTATTTAGACTTTCCATTATTTTCTATTATTCTATTATTTAGAGAAGTGTTTTTCGAGATTCGCAAACAACTTTTTTTGTTTTAAATACACCCATACAGGGTTTGCCCGGAAAGTATAAGGACTGAGTTGATTTAAACAAATTTATTAAAAAATCGTTACAATTCTTTAAAAACTTTCAAAAGAGGCTTCTTCTCCGTCGATGTAGCGACTACCAGCCATGGATGCCGGCCTTGAGAGCCGAGGTGCATGTACTCTGTCGCCTCAAAATGCTTGTTTCATCGGTCTTTTCCGGCAAGAAACAAAAAGGCGCCGGCATTGGTTAGACCATAGCTGTTTGCAAGAAAGGCGTTTGAGCATCGTGGGCAGCTTCCAATCGGCTGCGATGGGTTGTTGGACCCGATTGACCCTTCGTTTGAGTCTCTGGAGAACTGCTACGTAAAACTTGGCGTTGACGGTTTGTCCAGGAGGAAAAAAATCATGGTGGACGATGCCTTCGATGAAAAAAAGACAATGAGCATCGTTTTCAATTTGGATTTGCTCATTCTTCCCTTTTTTGGGTGAGGAGACGCCGGCCCTCCAAAAAGACCTGGTGCCACCGAAACACACCACTTCTTGCTAAAGCAACATCTGGGTAAGCCTGCTCTAACGAAAGCTGCATTTTCGGCTTGCACCACTTACAGAAACACTTCACGCGAAAATGTTTGTCCTGACTCTCCAGGTGCTCGGAGACAACTGACCAGCCGCTCGTTCGTTAGCTAGAGAACGCCCTCTACCGAATCCAGTCGGTGCGCGCACGCTTTGAACTACAGTGCCGGCGGAAGAAAATCAGTACTATTACCTTCCGGACAAACCCTGTACCTTACTTGTATATAAGGCTCAGTTTCAGATATAAAAATCAGCATACTATTGCTTGACCTTACAACTTTGCAATATTGTAAAATTATCCTAAATACACTAGCCCTTACATATTTCATATTACATCAAATAGATTTAATTAAATAGTTTAAACTGCAAAATTAAACCTAATTAAGAACGAGAGGTTTTGTTGCATACACTCAATTATGTAAATCTGTACAGCAACTGGATATTTCGCTTTACAAGAAGAATAAGTATGTTTTGTATGTTTTTCATGTAATTAAGAAGAAATATCTTATCTCATAAATTTCATTGTTGTTTTGTTGGTTGTGTCTTCTTGATGGTTACATCTGAATGCACATTCCTTCGGTTGCCAGTTCAACAAACAGGTTGTAAAATATAATAAGTACGAAGAACAGCTGCTTAAGACCGGTTTGCTGTGCTTGAAGATTCTGTACGGAAATATGACACTGGCGGCGGCTTTAAAGCATTGCTTGTTGCACATGCAATCAACTATTAACATGCAACGTCCATGCATCGCTGCGATCCACGTTCTTTTACTTAGCTGTTTACCAGATACCGGTTGTACCTCTGTCATTAAAAAAAATTCTGCACAAATAATAATTAAGATTGACAACCCAACTACGAGAAAATTGCATATTAAAGTGCGCTGCAACCAGTGTTGCCACTCACAGCTAACCTTGAGAGAATCACTAGCAGCTAAGCTACTTGCATTGGAAACAGTTAGAAATATACGAATATGTAATAGGTAAATACATATAAATAAAGCACCAGGTGTATGTATTTTTTGTATTTGTTTGTTATTTACTGTTTTCGGCTGAAACAAGAACATAGTTGTATTTTAACATGACACAGTTTGTGAAGAATTTTATTAAGAAGCTCCGACTTTTAATTTAAAAAAGTGGCTATTAAGTAAAATTGCAAAAAAATAACAGTTTCTCGTTAACTTTATATCAGAGTTCTAAGTCAACGATTTATGACTATTTTCACAGATAAGGGAATGATCTTCAAACCACGTATGATTTTTATATTTTGAAAAGGAGATACATACATCGAGGTGCGTCAATTTAGCCATGCCCGTCTCTTAGACTGTCTCATTACCGTCTCCCAACCTTAAGGTGGAATATGCACGTGAAATTAACGCTGTCCAGAGCCACCAGGCACTCATATATGCAGACGTCTAGCCGACAGATCCTGGGGCAGCAAGCCAAATATCATCAGATGGCTGCAAAGCATGATCGAAAGGCCTACTGTCACTTATGTTGAGGAGTTTGCAACCGTGTACACCTGATTTGGATGCTGGGGCATAAAGTTCCAACTGGGAGATTACAACCTAGCAAGGTTTAGAGATATGTACGATCAACCTCCTAGGAGACAAATTCCGTATCCTACGCGTTCTATACAGGGCACTGCAGGCTCAAGAAACACTTGTCCAACATAGGCATAATCTCTTGCGCAAACTGCCGGTTTTGCGACATGGAACAGGAAATTCCAGAACATCTGATTCTAGACTGTCCAGAAATTTGTAGAAGCAGGCTCAAGGCTCTTGGATCCTTTTAGGTGGACTGGTATCACATCACCTTAGTCGCGCTCAGCAAGCTCCTGAAATTATGTACTCGATCTATGTGAACATATGTGGTAAAGGAGAGGACACAACAGACCATAGGTAGCAGTGCAAAACTTCAATTTTTTTCCATTATATAGACCGACTGCTCAATGTAACGAACCAGTCTCGCATTTTTTGAGATATCACGCTGAAATTTTGTGCACACCCTTTTCTCCCAAAGAAGCTGCTCTTATGTCGGGAACGCTATAGTATAAAGCTGCCGATTGAACTGAACGAAAAATATATGTGAAAATATAGTTTTTTAATCGACGAGATATCTTCACGAAATTTGGAAAGGATTATTGTCCAAAGCAACGCTAAAATATTTGATTACATTTTCCAGATCGGATCACTATCGCGTATAGCTGCCATATAAACTAAAAGACGAATGCTGCTTGCTAATTAATAAGTGGCAATATAGTATGTACATATGTATATATAGGTATTTATATAAATACCGAGTGCATACTCAATTACTTCCTTTAACAATTGTGTTACTAAAGTTGCCATAACTCAAAAACTTATGCACTGAAGCCTAAAAAGGTTGCCACACAATCGGAAATTCTCCTAGTTTCTTCAACAACCTAACAAACCGACATATGTACATATATACACATATATGATTAGGTCACATAAGTAATGATGGGGATAAAATTTAGACACCATAAAGATAAATATTCTCAGATACAAAGGCAAGAATGAGCGTGAAAACACTTATGAACTGCGTGTGTAAGACCTATTATAGTTGAATGGGTGTGTGAAATATATTTAAGTATATTGTTAAGCTCACCTGAAAATATGTTTGACCCTTGTCTACCCAACCGATGGCGATGTCAGAGCCAGCGAGGCTGCCATCGGGCGAGAAACCAAATCCAACGTAACCCAGCGTACGTGCTTGTATTTCGAACGTAATATCCTGATTAATGATTGTCCATAAAATGCGAAAATCCTCATTCAAATCGACGGCATGATCCCAGCTCAAAGCGTTGCCATCACCGTCGCCTCCAACCGCACCACTACTCAGAACACCCAAACGACTACCACCTTGACCGGCAATGGTGGTTGTACTGTCTTCGCTACCGTCGCCCACTGTAGCTACCTTAGCTGTCATTGCCGCTGCTGCTGCTGCTGTTGCTGATGCTGCCGATGTTACCGACGCTGTCGCCGCAGCAATTGCCGTCGCCCCTACTGTTGGCGGACAAAGGGAACTCACAGCCACGATGAAACAGGATATAAAACATGTGATTAACGATGACAGCGATGAACTTGAATGTTTCACTTCCTCCTTCCGCACCGTCGCTTTAGAAGTTGCCTTGCGTGTTGTAGACATTGTCGTTGCCATTCCGTTCTAAATTAATGATATCGCGATGAGTGTGCTTGTCCTGTGAGCTTATGAGCGCATGTGTATGTCTGTATATTTCGTGCGAACCGCCTCCCGGGCGCTCGGGTGCGTGTTAATAGTTTTCAAAACGAATGCTAAAAAAATGCAAAGGAATGTGCGTAAGTGTTATGACCGCTTGGTATTTGGCTGCGTATGCCGAGTTTGGCAGTTCGTTTTTATAAATTACGCTTGGGTTGACCAACCTATTTCGTTGGTAGCTGCCAGTCAGCGTTTTGTTGTCGATTGGCTGCGTTCTTCACAGCACCTTGGCCGAAATAAATGTATGTCCTGCGAAACCCAAAACCATGCGGATTCAGTTGAACATATGCCTGTAGCGTGCAGCCGACAAGTGCTTCAAAATAAAGTTGACGACAATTGGGCGCACGTCATTTATTGCTTTTAAATCCCGCCACGAATGGTTTTAAGACCGATGACTTGCCAAGTCCTTTAACGCTGACGTAGCACGACGCCAACTGCTGTGCTGTTGTTGTTTACCCCCGAAATTACTTATTACGGCAATAGGCGATAGTTGGGCCGTTTTGCCGTATTAAAAACAATTTTCCCAGCCGGTGGCGCCATAAGAGAAAATCTACTGTGATGAGCCTTTTTTATGCGCTGTTGCCTCGTAACAAATGTTGCTTATGACCTAGTATAACAGACACACACACACATACACATGTATGTTCGAATATCATTTATATGAATATGTAAGAGCGTATTTTACGGTTTTATGTTCTACTTGCAATTTCACTTTATTTGGCCTTTGCTTTCCTTTGTTTATTCAGTTTTGCTTTCTTTCGTGATTTTGTGTGTGTTTTTCATTTTGATGTCTTGTTTTTTTTTTTTTGGTGTATCACAGCTCTGATGTTATAAATAGCGTTAAAGTTTGTTGCAAGAATTACTATTTTGGTGGATTATTGGTCTACATGACCATTAGAGCGCGCAAGCAGACGGGTCGCCTCCTACGTTGTCCTCTCGGTTCTATTATTTCGCTTTCTTTTTTATGCTGCTTTTGCAGCTAGAAGTGACAGGCGGCTTTATTTTAATCGGAATTTTATTGTATTTATCCTTGACTTGACATCGGAAGTAGAGACGTGCAGCTTCAGTGCCAGAGCTTCTTACTCCTATAAGGGAAGTTCACTGAGGTAAAGACGTGCGACAAATTTTTCTAATTAAGTTTACTTTTGCTCTTCCGTTTACGTCGTCGGTTTTGTGCGTTTTAACGTCTTCGTGTTCTCACGCCGGCATTCACGTAATTTGTACGCGTTCTACCAGTTTCGGTGGCATCAACCTTTCAAGTTAAGCTGTATTCAAGGTGCGTGTACAACTGTGGCAATGCAATGTAGGATGTCTGAAAGGCAGAAAAGACAAGAAAATTACACGTAATTAGTTTAATTTACTTTTGAAAATGTGTTTGATGTGTGTTTAGTTGTTAAATCGAGTATAATTGCATAAATGCACTGAAAAGACGGAATTCAACTGTCAGAAATGTAGCCGTGGAACTGCACGTCGTCTGTTTGCAGAAATTGGCGTGCGCTTGCTGAGCGACGGTGGGGCGGATTAGGCATGTTTAATTCCGACAAATACGCGAAAGGAGGGCATGCGCTCATGGTAATGCCATTTTGCTTGGTTGAAATGGAGGAATAAAAATTGCCGTCGATCGTTTGTGTCGATAGTGAGTGCCAAATGCGTTGCATATTCGTTGATGGACAGAAAGCACTTTTAGAAAGCTATTTTACCTTGTATGTGTATAGATAGAATCGGATGGATAGATATTTTAGTTTCGTAGACCGTTATTTTGAGGTGATTGGCAAATTGGGCAATGCCTACTGCATGATCTTTAAAGCATCTTTCTACCCTTAAAATGGTATATTACTATAAGTTTGATCTATCAAAATGGCACATCTAGTGCTAATTGAGCCCGATAGGGCTGCACTGCTACCTACCTATAAGTTTGATCCCAGAAAGAAACGAGCTGAGTCGATTTAGCTCTGTCCGTCTGTCTGCATATACGCGAACTAGTCAGTTTTTGAGATACCACCGTTAAATTTTGCACACTCCCTTTTCTCTCTAAGAAGCTGCTTATTTGTCGGAACCGCCGATATCAAATAACTACAGCATGTAGCTGCAAAATTGCTGAAGTTCTTCTATGAAAAACTGATTTATTTGACGAGATATTTTCAAGAAATTTTTTTATGAATCATTGGCAAACCCCTGTTATATCATCTGCATAAATTTTTGAGATCCGGCTACTATAGCATATAGCTCCCATTTTCCATCGGAATCAAGAGCTTTTATGGAAAACTTTCTCATTTGAGGAGATATCTTCGCGAAATTTGCCCTGGGTTATTGTTTAAGGCATTGGTGCAATATCCGAACAAATTCTTTAGATCGGCCAAAACTAACGGATGTTCCATGTTAAGGTACTTTTGACAGATCTCGCAAAAGTCGTGTCAAGTTATCATGTTTGGCATTTCATCATGAAAAGACTTACGTCTGAACAACGTTTACAAATCGTTCAACTTTTTACGAAAATTCAAGTTCAGGAATTAATGTGTTTCGTGCGCTTCGCTCAACTTACGGCCAACATAATTGGTCTGCTCAGCATACAATTCGCAACACCAACATCCATCTTGAGACCCTTCATTCATTATTGGATAATATTCGACCGAATAGACCACGTCCAGCACGCAGTGAAGCAAATATAGCAGCCGTAGCTGAGAGTGTACACGAAGACCGTGGAGAGTCGATTCGGCACCGTTCGCAGCAACTCGGATTGACGTATGAAACGACTTGGCGTATTTTACGTCTATATCTTAAATTTAAAGATTCAAAAGCTGCCATTCATTAAGTGGAATCATGGATTCATATTTCTTCAAAAATGATGCCGATGAAAACGTAACCGTCAATGGCGACCGTTATCGCGCCATGATAATCGACTATTTGATGCCTGAAATTTAAACTCGTGATCTCGATCATTTGAGCAGATCATTTTTTGCGTTTTGTGCCGGGCGATTGACCATCAAGATCTTGCGATATCACACCGTTAGACTTTTTCCAGTGGAGATATATAACGTCTAATGCGGTCAATCCCTCTTCGATTCAGACCTTGGAGCTAAAAATCGCAAAAGTCATTCGCCAGTTACCAGTCGAAATGCTCGAACGAGTCATCCAAAATTGTTCTCAATGGATGCACAATCCTGACTTAGATGATGCTGAAAATTGTTCGACTCAATTTGTCGCCTTCGTTTCACTCGTGTGAACACAATAAGCAATATCAAAAGAGTATCTGCCAATAATGCGCAACAGAAAAGTCCTCGTCTGAATGCAGTCTCGCAGATCGTCAAAAATCTTAGAAAAAATAATACAATTTTAAATAACTCAAACCTGCCAGTTATCGAATTTAACTTTGAATCGTAAACGTACTATAAAATATGTAACATTAAATTCAGCGTTACTTAAGTACCCTCATGAGAAGACATTAAACAAGAGCCTTGCGCGAATTTTCACAATTATGAATAATCATGTGATAAAATTACCTTGAGTAACTCATATCAATTCTGAACATTGTAGAGTGATGCAAATACATACATACTATATATTCAATTAAAATATCTAAAGTGCTTAAAAGAGAAAAAAGTTAAAACGCTGCTAAATAATTCACCGATCTTCCATCTGTGCCAGAAGAGGACTAAGTCAATTCCTCCTATGGCTATAGTATATACATATGTATATATGTCTTAGTTATGAGTTTTAAAAACGTATTCTGTCATATATAAAAGCGTAAGAGCAGGAGAATGGCTGCGGGGAGCATAATATTCAAAGTAACCTAAAGTTACTCTTCGCTGAGTCGTTGCATCTGAGTGAAACAAGTCTAATAAAATTACTTTGTGAATTAACTGCGCTTGGCAACGCTACAAAATGTAGAGTATGTAAAGGAAAATAGCTCCCGGATACATATTAACAGCTTACATCAATTTTATAACGGCGCTTGTAGCTGCAGTGATGACGAAGATTACATAAACGAAGGATAGCAGTTGTAAGGACATAAAAGTAATAAGCACGAGGATTGCCCTACAATTACTTAGAAAGGCGATACATTTATACGACAACTGCGTAGATGGAAAAGTCTAAATGCTAACATCTTAATCTCTTTATGGATTCTCTGAAATGATTTGTAATCTTTTGAAAATTTGTTGGCACAAAACTTTCACTGCTAAACTCGAGCATTTGCCACTTGGAGTACCATTTGGTTCGAATTATATAATATTCGATTTCTACTGGAAAATATATGCTCCTTTGAAAAATATAATCTATATAAAAACTGCTGGATACAAATTAACAGCTAACACATAACAGCACTTGCAGCTGCAGCGGGAAATGAGGAAGTTTTCATTTATAAATTCCATTTTGATAATATTAAGTTGGTATAATATTCGGAATAAAACGTCTCGTATTCAATTGGCACCCGAACAGTTTAAAAATTGAAAACAAAAAAGGAATTCGTACAAATTCTGAAAAAACAAAGGACTTCCGACATAAGTATGTAGCTCACGCCAACCAAGAAATTTGTATTTGTTTTCTTAGGTTTGCTGAGAGTTTCCCAATTAAAATTTTTGTATCCCAAGCTAGCACTTCCTTTGAAGAAATTATGTTTTATTCTGCAATAAGAAATAGAAACTGTATGGTTCCAACTGCAAAACCTTCGTACGTAGATGGCTTCACCATTTGGCACAAAACCTTAAACATTTTATGAATTGATGTGCAGGAAACCATATTAACTGAAACTAATGAATAATATAAAACACCCTTCTTTTATTAGAGATGAAATTCCTATGTCCTTTTCAATTGGGAAAAATTCAAAGAAGAAGAAAAAAAAAAACAATTTTCCAAGATAAAAATAAAAAGCCCAAAAATTTGATTTTTAGCTTTTCACATATATTTTGGGGATAAGTGAAAAAGGCGTTCAAACAAACATTGTAGATCTCTTCATTACCTACTAATTTAATAGATAACTTTTTTCTATAGCACACGTAGTTTTACCGGAAAGCTATATAAACTGATTTTAACCTTAGCAAATTCAACCACACCCCTCCGCATCCTCTTCCGACATCAGATCAGCTTTAAATTAATTTTCCGTCTATTTCTATTACATTATCTTCCTTTCTAGGTTTATAGGTTTCGACTTCTCTGTGGAGTTTTTCACTTTTTACATTTTCAAAGTCTTTTGCATGACCTACTGTATAAATTTTTAAGCTTCTGCTATCAGATATAACCACAATTCCAGTTGTTACTGCTTTATTACTACTATGAACAAAAATTAGTAAAATTTTGTTCATAACTTTTAAATTCTTAATGCAACCTTTAAAATCTATGTCGTCCTCTCACAGTAATACCACTTAGTCCCAATACACTTGTGCCAAGGTTTTGTTAATTAATATGTTTATAGCACTTGACACTATTTTCTAGTCGAGGATATTGAGTTATCCACGACACTTGATGGGCATGGGCATGAACAGATTTCGTACATCGGCGGGTGGAGCGACGAAGGGACGGACAGACAGGGAACTCGTCACAAACGGGTTCCACGGAGCGCACGTTTGAGTTTGCTGAATAGCCAGAAGTTACACGTAGCTAAATTAGATGAATACAGTGGTTGCGGCACGATATTGATTGAAAATTTGGCAAAAAATTCACTAAGTCTCAAGTATTGTGGACAGTTTGCCCGGTCGGAAGGAATTCGGAGTAACTATACCTCGATAATCGAAAAAGACTGTAAACATAACCTTGATGTTTGATCTGCCTTGACATGGTCTTTTCGGCTTCAGCTCACCTTTGCCCAATATTCGGTCGATTGATCATTTATTTCCAGTAATAGTACGTTTCATGACATCCTGGTAGTCGGAAAGTATTGTTGCAGAGACGCACACGCGACGCTGTTTTTCGAAAAAGATTAATGATTTCGAGTCAATACTGCTTTCACTTTTCTTAGGACAAAATGATCTTTCAAAATGGTTTTCACTGATCCTTCCGATATTCCAACGATGCCAGTAAGTTCTCTGACTGTTAATCGTCGATCCTCAAGCCCCAATTCCTTTATTTTATTGACGTGTTCATCATCAGTTGATGTTGATGGCCTCGACATGGTTCGTTGTCAACGCGTTCGCGACCCTCTTTGAATAGTTTGCACCAATCAAAAACACTTGCTTGCGCCAAACACATATTACCAAAAACGCTTTCCAATATTCTGAACCTTTCTATACCATAGATTTCATTCCGAACACAAAATTTAATGGAACTTCCTTGTTGAATAATTTCACTCATCATAAAAATCGCCGAATGCACTTTAAGTACTTCAGAAAAACAAGCGTTCACTAAACACTAATGATTATTTTGATCTGACATTTGGCACAGATGCCATTGAGAGTTTTACCCAGCTAGAAAGAAAATAATTCGACAAATGCGTTTTCGCGCGAAATTTAAATACAAAGTCTTACTATTTTTTGCCCACAGTTGTTTTCTCTTCTTTTGTAAACTATAAAAAGTGATGTTATAATAAAATGCTTTGCATTCTTGGTGACGATATAACTTACATATAACTCTGGCAGCAATATATTTATGTATGCATTTATCTGTAAGCAAAGACCGATTTGATTTTTTGAAAATAAGAAAATCTGAAAAATCATCTGTTTGGTAGATATAGGATGCTATAATTGTCTGGAATCTGGCTGACTCCAGCAAATAATCAGCACAATATCAAAATACAACTGTGTATTAAATTTCATTTGGATATGAATGTTCGTAGAACATTTTCCGCATTTGTGATTTTTCCATTTTTGGCGCCCTACTAATCGACCTGCTCTATTACCCATGCACTATAATTGGATTTGATAACATAATCATTATTAAGCCTTTAAATCCAGAAGCATCTGAAATTAATTCAAATCACTTAGAATGCTCATGTGCCTATAAAATGTACATATGTACATGTGTGAGAATGCTTTATTATCACAAACACATACATATATAGGTATGTTTATTCATATATGTATATATATATATATATATATACATATATCTGCTCGTATATGATACAAGAGGTAGTAGGAAAATGTTTTTAATTTGTTTGTCTTTAATCGCCCTTTTCTTCGCACTCAATTATGTGTTAATTGATGATCGAAAGTCCCATCGAATCACTCAAGCAACAGAGTCGATTCTCTATGGTTTTGTGTGCCTACATACAAATGCATACATACAAATGTTTGTGTAGGCAGATAAATATATGTAAATATGTGAGAATTAATAAAATGTAAATATACATACATGTGTATGTATGTATATATGTTTATAAAGCACACACATGCGTGAATAAATCTCCTTGCGCTGTCATCGATACTGACAACTATTGAACATATAATGTGCACTTTATTCTATATCCAAAAAGTTCGACTATTTTTAGGACCCACCTTCTATTTGCTCTCTGCTTTGCTTCAAATATACATACATACGCACGCATGTAAATATATGGAGACATATGTACAAACATACATATGAATATTATATTTAAAATGCCTCGTAAATCACATGCTGCTAACATCATTTAATCTAAATGAGCTTTTCCGTAGAAAACAAGCAGACTGCACATGCCAATGCCGCCAATAATGCCTTGAGAAATATAAGATACTCATGTACCTATTTGTATATTTGTACATACATACATATATTTAAGTGTTTGAGATATGTAGAAACTATAAAATGCAGCACTTATCTGTGGCAAAGATCTCGACCATTAAAAACAACACGCCACCATCAGTTAATACCCTGTCATACCTTTGTATGTGTGCGTGTGCATGTGTTCAAACACATTCACATACATACAAGTTTTTATAAAAACGATACACGCGCGTTTAGGCGTATGTAATGCATTCTTAAAACTTCAATAAAATAAAGAAACTGGAATATAATAAAGTGAGAGAGATTCAGTTCGCATCATTACCACTGTTTCCATACTTGTGTATGGTGATACTTACAAGCTTGTACAAGAGCGATGCCAGCAACTGGCCAACCTCGAATTAAGAGAACACAACGCTTCGAACAGCGGCTGCGGCGAAGTATGTAGAGTGCTTGAAGGGTGTTGCTAAACAATATATGAAACAAGAAAAAACGTTTACTTCGGCTGCACCGAAGCTATAACACCCTTCACAAATAAAAAAAGTTCCATACAAGAACTTGACCTTGCTCGTTCGGTTTGTATGACAGCTTTATGATATACATATGATACGGAGTGGCAATTTCAGTTTGGCGCACAAGAAAAAATCAGAAGAAGCCAAATCTGGTGAATACGGTGGTTGATCTATAGTATTCGTTGCGTTTTGGCCTAAAATTCGGTCACAATCGTACTCAGCTTTATCGGGATGAGTCGAGCAAGAATGCGCTTCATACCCAAAATATACATACATACACCAAAATCAATCGAACGGGCTCGCGACAGATGTCGAGCTCTCTTGCCATCTCTCTAACACTTGCCTGACAATTTTCAAGCACAATAAATTTCACTTTTTAATATTTTCATCGGTTGAAGAGGTCGATGTTCATCCAGAACGTGGACGTTCAACGATCTCTCGACCGTTTTGAAGGCTTTGTACCACTCGTAGGCTTATGTTTGTGATAGAACTGAATCACCGTAAGCCTTTTCCAACATTTGCAACAATTCCACTTACGAAATTTTGTTGCAAATACAAAATTTGAGACAAATCCTTTGTTATAGATATTTGTATCCATTGTAAAAATCGCAAAGCACTACTGAGGTGTACCGACTTAAGCAGCTGCTATAAACAAACTGGCTCACAGATCGCGGTCATATTTAGCATAGTAATTAAGGACAGTCCTACCAACTTAGCAGAATACATTTTTTGGAAATTACATTTACCCGGGAAATTTAATTACAATTTCCAGGTGCTTTTTTGTCTTATTATATTTTTTTAGGGTCTCCGACGCTTCTTTCTTAGTGTTACAAGCTTTGGGACAAACTTAATATATACTGTACAGGGTATAAATATTCACACACCTTCTTACCTATTTTAATATTTATATATGCACATAAGTAAGCATGTAAATAGTTGCTGACAGTTTCATAAGTTATTGCGTGCTGTGCGCCACTTCACTAGTAAGCATGTATTCATGTAAGTATATTTATGCACCCATTCTTGTATATGTATGTATGTATGTAGCCATACATGTGTGTGTAAAACACACAGTCTAAGGCAGTCGCAGTCATGAGGAACCACAAGCAACTTCCAGCGATCACTCCGTCGGATTAGGCACCGGAAAATACATATCTACGATAAAAGTGGAAATCGGGCGAGACTGTGGGCAGTGGAGATGCTTCGATCTGGCTCGAATGCTTTGCTTATCTTTGACTGGTGCATTTAAAAATGTCTTAGATTTAATGTGACACCGCTGATATTACATAAAATATATACTTACACAACATACGACGGAGTAACCGAATAATATGGCTGTATAAATTAGGCATAGCACATGGCTGACTGGCGGCCGCTGTGCCTGTCTGTCTTGTGCTGTAAATGCATACATTAAGAGATCGTAGACATGCGTAGGCACATGTGTAGTGGGGATTTTCATTAGCTCGCTTAAAGAGAAAACTTTTAGTTAAATTGAATTTGATTATTAATTGATTTTAGTAAACATAAATAAAAGTCACCGCTATCAACAGGGTTCGGATGTTGATGAGCAAATGAGGTGTCAAAAGGTAGGTGAAATACTGAAAAAAAGTCTTTTTTTTGACAATATTCATATTCTCATATGATGAAGCCTTTAACACAATGGGGGATTTGGGTAGCGGCCAAAAATGGGGAAAAGGCGTAAAATAACACAAGCGCTCAAATTTCTTCATTGCAGCATTCACCGCAGGCCGAAGCAAGAAGTGAATATTTTTAAGAAATATCGGAATACAATCATTTTTTCACTTGGATTTGGCTGGTTTTGGGATGAAAACTTTATAATAACATGTCTTCAACTTCCAAGCAGGTTTCATCAAATTCCAAGCCATTATCTTACCACCACCGTATTTTGTAGTTGCAATAATTTTTGTGAATAAGTGTACGGTCTTGGCAATCTTTATATCGGCCACCGATTCATCTGAATGTGATCACTACTTGGGCGGCCGTCCAGTGAACAATTATTCTTCATTCATTAACCGAAATAATGTTTGTAATGTTCTATAATGGATTCGTCTGGTGATAGCCGCTCGAAAAGGCCGTACTCGCTAAGACGATTGAAAGTGTTTAAAAGAAGGAATCATTGGAATACGGTTCTAAGGGAAGTTGTTTGGTCTAGAGTAGAATGCAGCAGATCTACTGAACTACTTGCTTAGCGAAAATTGTCTTGGTGCAATCGTAAGGCTTTTTGCTGGATATTGTCTAACAGACATTCATGCTGTAGGGCTAAAGATCTAATTGTCAAAGTTGAATGGAGGAGGGATGAGGAAAGTTCTTTGATTGCCATTCACTTGGGTGGGACCTGAAAAGATTATTTTACATATGGCTCAAGTTGCTCACGACTTCCGGTCTTAGACCAAGTATCCTCTGGGTAGCCAAAGAACAACCGTTTGAAGTCTAGCTGAAATGAGAATGCGGACCATTCCTTTAGGGTTATGCGCTGGGTTTGGGACCCGCCACGTAAAAACCTCTCAATGAAAATCAAACAACAGCCTGGGAAGAGCTCGACGAACAAAAACCAAACTCTATCAGTCACTCATTATTCCCGCCCTGCTATATGTTGCAGAGGCACGGACGATGACAATATCTGATGAGTCGACGTTACGAGTTTTCGAGGGAAAGATTATGGAAGATTTATGGTCCTTTGCAAATTGGTAACGGCGAATACCGCAGTCGATGGAACGATGGGCTGTATGAGATATATGACAACATTGACATATTTCTGCCTATTAAGAGACAGCGGCTATGCAGGCTAGGTCATGTCGTCCGAATGGATGAAAACACACCAGCTCTGAGAGTATTCGACGCAATACCCGCCGGTGGAAGCCAAGGAAAAGGAAGACCTACACTCCGTTGGAAAAACTAGTCGGAGAAGTACCTGGCTACACATGAAATCTTGCTAATTGAAGACAGCGAAAAGGAAGAACGATTGGCGCGCTGTTGTAAACTCGGTTATAACCGCGTAAGAGATGTCTATGCCAATACAGTTGACGAATAAAAGGTGCAAGATTTATTTCTGTTGACTCTGTTTTCAGAAAAAATACAAAAGGTCGACTATTTTTATTATAATCAGTTATATGCACAGGACATACTGTTAGTAGAGAGAGACGAGACGAGATACTTATTTAATATCTCACATGTTAACCGATATATGCGGTGTAAAATCAACTGGAGGTTTGAAAATCTTTATATTAGCCATAGTAGGGCTAAGGGTAATATTCACCCGATTCTACCCAATTCGGACAGAAAATATTTTCCCCTAGTTCCAATAACATATTTTAGAGATGGACTGATATTTTCAGCAAAAGTTTTGGTATATGCATTGTGGACCACATTTTTTCCATTCATCAAAAGTCACAGATTAAGGAAATCAAAATAAATTGTGCTTTCTTAAATTGAATTAAGTATTTTCTTATGAAGTTCAGCTGGACTGATTGGCTACAGAAAACGCAATTTTATAAAATAGTTTTACAGTTACTCCTCCCTTAGAATGCACAAATTATATGTATTTACTATTTGCATATGAAGTTCGTTATACATACATACATACATACGTAGGAAATGCTAAGTTCCAATGCGTAACTAAAATTATGTAAATTTGTTTAGAAACTTCCTTTACACATTGGACATTTGAGCATTTGCATACTTATTGAGCACTGTTTTCGAACGCCCGGTGCTCACATTGTCCATAGTTGCATTCCCGCTTCTTCATCGGTGGTGCATGTATGTATTTGTACGTGATTGTCATGCTAATCGGACAACAATTTGGAAAGGTTGGCAAAATAATTTCGTATGAGATCACGCTATGGCTTTGATTTGGCTCACAATACGAATGTGCAATTAACACGGTTGTAAGGTCTCGCACAGCCATCCAACTCGCCAGTGTTATATTCGGAACGCATGTGCGGCAACCCTTATGTGACCGTTGATTACCACAGTCCCCTTTCATTCAAACACAATTCAAAAACATAATATGAAAAGAAGTACGGCTGCGTCTGAAACACCAATAACAAAAACAACAAATTTCGCTGATTTAACAAGATAAATCGCATCAGTTTCCATCGGTTGAACCAAACAAATGCCAAACTGAGACACGTACGTGTGTGGCTATGAGTGTGTGCAAGTTAAGGAAAAGCTCAAAAAGCTTATTCTAGACTCTGGAGTGCAATAAATTTTACTGGTGACGAGCGAAAAATTTTAAATGTGAACACAGTAAGCACTACTTCATACATACATACACAAACTTTGTAACCGGGCGGAACTTGCTCATGCGTATAAATTTATGCACATAGCGCAAGCATTTGACCTTCCATACATTTCGAAGCGAGTAAACGAACCCGAGAGAAAATAATTGCAACATTTTGTTAAAATAGCCGATATTTAAAATATACTCATCCCCAGCGCTAGAAAATATGGCAAGGTTCTTGAACCGCTTCTTATAAATCTCATATAACACAGAGAGGATACTATAAGTACTTAGTAAATATAAGAGATCTGCTAAATAACATTAATATTAATGGAGAAGACACCCAAGTAGTAAGCAAAAATCTAGAGACAAAGTTTAACTTAACCTTTAATTTACAAATTGAACATTGAGTATAATTCATACATTTTACGGGAGAGGTTAGGTTAGGTTAAGTTGTACTGTTCCGCTGTTACACCAAACATAGACCTATTCAGTAATGCTGGATGTAGGTTCAGTTTAGTTTTTATTTGTCATATGTGTAGGTTGTTAATGCGTTTTGCGAACTTGATATCTGATTTTGATATTTCATCTAGTCCTTCAAACTGCGAAGCTCCTAGATGTCTAAGACGAGTTATAAATAAAGCTGGACAGAAACATAATGGGGTTCAAGCGGCAGAGGTTGAATTTGTATTTTACTTCAAGAGTAAAAATAGAGGAGTCTATAAAATATCGTTTCGGTCGGCATTTAAAATGGGAAAGAGTAATATATACCCAGAATTTAAGAATTTTTCGTTCTGTATGACAATAAATCTTCAAACAGTGTCCAAAATAAGTTGTCAGTTAAATGGAGTTGAAATATTTGAAATACTACTCAAAAGCTTAATAATTCTTGCTGACCTTTCACTGACATACGTACATCAGAGACGATTGTTATATGATACTTCTGTAAACTTTTGTGTATTTATCTACGTTGAGGGCTTGTACAAACAACTGCAAGTATGGCGGTAAGTGCGAACATGGGAACAAATAGAGTCCTTGTATGCTCTGGTCCATGAACACATATGTATATGAGTGTATGCATGTTGAAACTCCTGGAATTTGGTTGTATGCATTTAAAGCTTGTCTATGCTATCAGAGCCAGAAACACCGCCACATTCTCGGTGATAAAGTGCTCCAAATGTCTGTTTCCTCTTACACCAGCGCCACCAACTGGAACTGTGTGGGTGTAGCGATCCAGACGTAGACAACGCATAATAACTCTTGCAACTCGGTATGTATGTGTACCTCAATCAGCCACCATAGTGCCGAGAGCGCGAGTATGCAGCAATACATTGCAACTCGTCAAGCTACGAACCGCATCAAGTGGAAAGCAAGAGAGAGAGAAGTCAAAATCATTTCTATAGTCATAGTACGGTTGTGAAGCTTGCAGCCCGAGAGTGATAGAATTCGTTGTGATTATAATGGTGAAAGCTGAAAACGGTTAACGAAACCGGAGTAGTAATGCATCAGCTGCGTAAATACAGAATAAACAATGTGCTTGACAGCAATAGTAGTAACGCTTGCAAGCACACTCCTGATATATGGTGCTTTGGTGTTATCACGCTCACGTATAAACCACGGGCATTTTGGAGTACATCCGCGGAATTCATTCTCGAAATGCAGCAAATTTCTGACAGCATGAGGCCAGCCTGGATTTAGATTTCCTAGCAACGGCATACTGTTGTCCTGCAGCTAATAATGGAATCGACGTGAAAAGTAGTACCGGCATTCTCTCTCAGATGGCAAAGTTTAAATTCGAATAAGCTCAACAATAAACACAAGCTTCTTTCACAAATAGATTAATTGAAAAAATATATATGTTTTAAAATTCAAACATTGTACAGTTTGTGTGATAAGTAGTTTGGCAAGTTGAAATATTTAGAGAGGCATTAATTGCTTCGAAGCTCGTTAGGTATATTTTAACTTTGCCTAAACAGGAACATATGTACACGGAGAGGGGAATTGTGTAACCATGCAATACTGCAATGGCCTTGCAATTGCCATATACTTTTGCAAGCGTGTTTACTGTAATAAATTTTTTAAGAAGAGATCTCACCAACTCAGAAGAAAGCTTATATCCGTTTTGCAGCAACACAATTTTCAAACTAGTTTTTGAGCAGTCCATGGCGAATCGCCAATTGATTCATATTCAAAATTTAAGAAGGTGGGCGGGGGGAATGGGGGCGTAAGATTTGTTTCGTCGAAAAAAGACCTTTTATCATGAAGTTTTTTGGAAAAAACTATTGCCGTAGGTTTATTTTACTTATTATTATATGAAAGTACAACATTTGAAGGATACTCAAAAAAAGTTTTATCGCAAAATAGCGAGGAATAACGATTTACATATGTATAAGCGATCTCTGCAGGCACCTCGAAAAGAAGTTTTTGTGCGGTGACCAGCCTACAGCATCACTGGATCATCTGAAACCAAAAAATCAAAATGCTTTCTTTAGTTTATTAGTTTATCTTTTAATATTCGTCGGTTTCTTTTTGATACCATTTTCAAGCCAAAATGACGATTTTAGACGAAAAAATCGACCTACATATTTGTTATTGTAAAATTCTAAGAAATTAAAATTTTTGGAAAAACTCGACGTCATTCGAGAGCTATATTATATATGTAGAACATTTGTACAAAATTTCAAAACAATCGATGCAGTAGTTTTTTTCTGTAAGCTGGTCACCGACTTTAAAAATGACATATTTGGGAAAATCGATTCAAAGTTTTTACCGCTCAGCGCAGGTAGCTGGAAGGTACCGTTATTCAACCTGCTGAAACTTCGTTAGTTTTTCTCCGAATGACCTAAGACTTTAACACAATATACTTGAGATGTTGATGGTTCAGAAAAAAAAAAAAAAAAAAAAAAAAAAAAGGTATTGTCAAACCTTAGATTCAAATCGAAAATTATAGAGTGTTTGTCAATTTTCAGAGCCAAATTTGTTTTTTTTTTTAGAATATATCTTGGAATTTTTTGCAGCCGTTATGTTTTATATGTATACTGGGAAATCCGGTCACGCGTTTCTGTGGTATACATTTTATACTATTATTCATATAATAAACTATTCAATACAGTGAAAATTTTATTTACGAATAAAGGCGAAAACGTTTTTGTCGGTATAAGAATCCAAGGGATTGTACTTGAGATTTAATTTTGAATATGTTGATACAAATAAATTTCATTGGAAAAAATAACGAATTTAAGGCTGCTTTGACAATGTCTGGTTAACAGTCTTTCTGTCGAGTTAATAGAGTTGTCCGCTTAATAGATTGTACTTAATAAACATCAACAATGTGCATGCGTAATAAAGATGTCCGATTAATAGAGCGTCCATTCAATAGAGCTTTCACTATATTCTTTATTTATGAATTGTTTTTACTATCCTATCTTCTAAGTTCCTTCGAACTGGACACAGTGTGCTATATTTAACTAAAATCGGTTCAGTAGTTTAGGAGTCCATGGCGGACACATACTTTTTACATATAAAGATATTATTATAAATTTACTCCAAAAATTCCTCAAGAGTAGAGCAGACATTCCATTGCCCGACCATGAAGAAGTTCGAATAGCAATTACCCGCCTGAAGAACAACAAAGCGGCGAGGGCCAATGGATTACCGGCCGAGCTATTCAAATACGGCGGCGAAGTACTGATAAGGAGCATGCATCAGCTTCTTTGTAAAATATGGTCGGACGAAAGCTTGCCCAACGATTGGAAGTGTGCTATGCCCAATCCATAAAAACGGAGACCCCACAATCTGCGCCAACTACCGTGGAATAAGCCTCCTCAACATCGCATATAAGGTTCTATCGAGCGTATTGTGTGAAAGATTAAAGCCCACCGTCAACAAACTGATTGGACTTTATCAGTGTGGCTTTAGACCTGGCAAATCAATAACCGACCAGATTTTCACTATGCGCCAAATTTTGGAAAAGATCCGTGAAAGGAGAATCGACACACACCACCTCTTCGTCGATTTCAAAGCTGCTTTCGACAGCACGAAAAGGAGCTGCCTTTATTCCGCGATGTCTGAATTTGGTATCCCCACAAAACTAATACGGCTGTGTAAACTGACGTTGAGCAACACCAAAAGCTCCGTCAGGATCGGAAAGGACCTCTCCGAGCCGTTCGATACCAAACGAGGCTTCAGACAAGGCGACTCCCTGTCGTCCCACTTCTTCAATCTGCTGCTGGAGAAAATAATTCGTGCTGCAGAACTTAATCGAACAGTTACAATATTTTATAAGATTGTACAGCTGCTGGCGTATGCCGATGATATTGATATAGAAACGACTGGCGCGCTGTTGTTAACTCGGCTATAATCGCGTAAGCGGTGTCCATGCCAATAAAGAAGAATATTCCAAAAAGAAAATTTACACCGTGGCTTCTATATGTATTTTCTTAACCAACTATTTGAGAATGTCGGATATGCTTTTTCATTATAACTCACACATCTTCTAAATAAAGTTATTAAATTTACTGGTTCTTTTTACTGTTGGGTAACGGAAAGTTTCTCCGCCTTACAGTTTTTTTGTTTGATGAGCTTAGATTTCTGACGATAAATGTCTCGTATTCGCTTGACTAAAAGAAGAGACCGCATTTGTGGAGCAGTAAATTTCCTATGAAACCATCTATTAAAATTTTTTTCATTGTTTATAAAATTTGTAAGAAAAAATGGTTTGTCCTACAATAATCAAATTTCAACCGTTAATGTCTTCCAAACGGATAGGTTTACGAAAAAATCGTATTAATAAAATAAATTCCATTTAATTGCATTCAGAACTCTTGTTTATGTCATTTATAGAACTCTAAATTAATAAGAGAACAATGTCAAGCCAGTTAGTAATCAAAATGAAAGTAGTAAGGAAGGGCTTGTGTAATCGAACTTCTTGTAATTTCTTCAAAATTGTGATATATGTATGGCGAGTAGATGTGGTGCGAGCTCAACCCTTTCGATTAACGGTATTTTGTGGGCGTGGCAATAATTCGATTTCGCTCATCTGCAATGCTAATTTATACCAAGCTTCATCGAGATATCTTATTATACCCTGTATTAAGCTGGTATGGGAAACTTTCGCATTTGAGGTGGTATCTTCACGAAATTTGACATGGATTACTGCTTAAGTTAACTTTTTTCTTGTTTTTTACTGAAGTCGCTTAATTTAATATGGAACAGAACAAACATTGGCATAAAAATATGCTATTACTCTGGGAATAGACAATCTTATTAATTTTTTGTGGAAACTTTTGGTTCTCAAGTTGAGCCCTGACCGCCGTTGCAAACAAGCAAATTATTCTTGGCGTGCATTACAATTCAGCAGTTATTTAATTATCATTGCAGACAGTTGATGATGTCATCTTGTTAATTAGTAAACCCATAAATGTGGAAATAATCAATAAAAGAATACAATCAGATGGCAATTGGTCTAATTTGAAGCCCAAAAAAGAGAAAATATACTTAACGAAGTTGGGTGCCTAATGTTGAAAGAAGTAATTTCAATTCACTTTTAAATTGCACAATTAAGGTTATCTATGTTGCACAAAGGGTTAATATATCGAACACAAAGAATTGTTAGTCACTAATTATTAACATTCATTAATAAAGTTCCACAAAGCAATGTCCTCTATATACTCTTGCAACATGTTGCAAGAGTTTATTGACACCTAAAACTAATCGAGATTGATCGTTTGCCCGCCTGGGCAAGCGTGGAAAAATTGAGATATCCCGATGAAACTTGGTACACATGTTCCTGGGTACCATAAGAAGATCAGTTGTATAGATGAGCGGTAGTCGAAAACCTGTAAAATGTCATTACTAAGGCGCAAATTAAGTTACAAATCCGTAATTTGGTACAAAGTGTCGCAATAGGGAGATCATCTGAGTTTCGAAAATCTTAAAATAAATTTATAGGTCCAACCAAGTCTTCTACCGCGGTGAGTTTTCGTTGCCATCGCACACATTCAAAGAATGTGTGGTCAGCGTCGTCTTCTGTCGCGTCATTCTGTGGAGGTACTTTTGGTAGTAAGCTGAGTTGACTAAAAGTCGACTTCTCCAAGTTTACAGCTTGTCTATAAGTTTAGGTCTTTTATTAGTCTGGCTGTCCATCTGCCTCGACTCTCATTCTCCCATTTTCTTTGTCATATTGTTGTTGCATCTGTCTTTATGTGCTCTTTTGCGGTCTGGTTACTTTTGGATTTTTTTTTAGCTCCCACTGCTTTTCCTTTTCGTATGCCATAAGGTCAATTGGGGCATTATCCAAAATTTTCAGAATGTTTAGTTTTGCGGTTCACACCGGCCACTATCTTAGACGATTTTTCTTTTTAGCACATCTGCCCATTTACAATAACGCATTTTTTATAGCTTTAGGATCTTCCGGATCTAGTGTTGTCTATGGTCGATTTGGGTTTAAGTAGCCTTTCATAAGCTTTCCAGCTGTGCCAGGCCTCAGTATGCTGATGGCAAGTGGATCTCCTTTTCCCATTTATATAATTCCGGCTTCAAGGCAGGCGTTGTACATATTCATTAGTACTGCCAGTCGCTCTGCAATGATTATTATCAGAGTTTCTGCTGGGATTACGTCCAGGCCGGGTGATTTGTTGGTTTTGAGCTTGCTAGTGGTTAGTTGGACCTCTTTAAGGGTGAACTGGGGGATTTGCGAAGGTCTTACAATCTATTCTGGATCGGTAGGCTTTTTTTCACGTGTGGGGAAGAGTGCGCTTACGATGTGATTCATTTTGGCAGCTATTAAGTCAGATGGCTTTGCTCGAACACCGAGTTTCTTCATTACTATTTTATACCCAGGCCCCAGGAGTTTTTTGTAAAGTTCGTCCCATTATTTCTTTTTGCTATCAACGATGGCATGCTTCAGCTCCTTTTTTGCTGCATGATATTGCTCGGCTTTTCAGGATGCAGCTACTCTGCGAATGATGCATATTTAGTTTTAAAAATGACATATTGGAGACGGAAATCAATCGTTTTTCAGATCTGTTTGCAAAATTAATATATCAATTTAAACTATAATACTAGTATGTGATCTCTCCAAAGTAAATCTATTTACGCAGAAATATACATATGAGTCGCAAGAGGAAACTTAATTAAAAAAAAAAAAGAAAACAGGAACGGTTGAACCGGTTTTTATAATATTTTCACAAAAAAAAAATATTCCATAAAAGCACTAAATTCCGTTCATTCCGTCTATACGGCAGCTATATGCTAGTGGTCCGTTATTAGCGGCTTCGACAAATTATCTGCTTCTTGGAGAAAAAGGAACGTGTCCAAAATTTCAGATTTAGTTCGTAGTTAGCTTATATACAGACAAGCGGATCTGCAGATGGATTTGACTAAATCGACCTATCCATGCTGATCATTTATATAAAGTTTATAGAATCTCTGACGTTACTTTTCGGGTGTTACAAAACTGACACCCTTCTGTTCAGAGCATAATGAATGTGATGGAGACGACTAATCCAGTGCCTTAATTTCAATATAAATTTGTTAGAGGAAAACGAAATGAGATTGAGGAACAATTACCGCAGGCTAAACAAACAACAGTGTCTGGTACCACTGGATGTCGATTGCCGTTGTAGGAATAAATATTGGCACTATATTCAACCGCAACCAACGAGCATACTCATCCACCAGATAGTAACATACATACATATAGAACATGCGCACGAGCTGAATTCGCCTAAAAGATAAGTGAAGTGTTCTGACGCCTGCCAGGCAATAAAAGGCATCCCAAACTCAACAATAGATTTTTTCGTTAAATGACAAAGCCTGCAGGGTCCGTTTTCTTCCACTGTATGGAGGAAGTCGTGTTTTTATTCATATTCGCTAGTCTTCTTATATCCCCCCAAGTCAAAGCTAACATCTTGTACCGTCGACACTTCTACGCGCACATTCATGAATACCGACGAATTCAAGTTGATGTCAAGTTAGTGCGTGTACTTAAACATCAAAATGTCAGTCAATGTCATTAAATGACTTTTTTATTGAGCCTAATAGTGTGTATGTGCCTGAAATATCTTAGAAATACTTTAGTGACGGCGGATAGTTGGTCTCAATTGTCACGGTGAAGAAGGCAGAGCAGTTGTCTGCTTTGCGAGGCATGCGTATGTGAATGCATCTAACAGTAAAACTCTGGCTTCTGCTCGCACTCCAGATAAGTATGTTTATACTCGCCCAACATGTTGCTACAGTGTATAATAGTTTTGTCCGCCTATCGGGTGTTCGCCATATCTAAATCTATTCGATATATATAAACTTGTATAGTTATATAAAGTAAACTTGGCACACAGCATCCCCGTAAGAGAGAGAGAGGGCATCTCCGGTGTAGTCCTTATTATACCCTGAACAGGGTATATTAAGTTTGTTACGAAGTTTGTAACACCCAGAAGGAAGCGTCGGAGACCCTATAAAGTATATATATGTATATATTTAGCCATATCCGTCTGTCTGTCCGTCCTTTATATATACGAACTGGTCCCTCAGTTTTTAAGATATCGTTTTGAAATTTTGCAAACGTCATTTTTTCTACAAGAAGCTGCTCATTTGTCGGAACTGCTGATATCGGACCACTATAATATAAACTGAACGATCGGAATCAAGTTCTTGTATGGAAAACTTTTACATTTGACAATGTAGATACATTATTTTCAAACATTACACTGACATTTTGATGTTACAATTTGAAAATGAACGATATTCCAAATGACACAATTTTAAAGGGTGATCCATTTCGAAGTTCTCTACTCTTTTAAAGAAAAAACACAGAAATTGGGAATGTTTCTATCATTCGAAAGAGCATTCTTTGACATTTATTTTCTTGGGCTCGGCTACGTCTGAGATCATCCATCCATTGAGTCCAATTTTCGATGGCTCGTTCGAGCATTTCGACTGGTGACTGGCGAATGGCACGCGTGATGTTTTGCTTCAAGGCCTGAAGTGAAGCGGGATTGTCCGCACAAGCTGTAGACTTTACATATCCTCACCAGAAAAGGTCTGAGAGCCAATCGAGCCGCACAAAACGTGATTTTATCTGCTCACCGAAGTGTTCATTCAATGAGTCCATTGATTAATGTAATGTGTGGGAAGTTGAGTCGTCTTCTTAAAAGTCGCCGACACCGTGAGCTTCAATTTCAGGCATCCAATAGTCGGTTATCGTGGCGCGGTAAAGTTCGCCAAATGTGCCAATTTTGCTTCTTTAAAAAACCATTTAGTCAGAAATGGACCTCTTCGCCGAGTAACATTTCAAGAGCCCATAGAGTAAAACAATGTCGTCGAGGTCGGTCGAATATTATGCAATAATGAATGTTAGGTCTCAAGATGGCTGATGGTGTTGCGAATAATACGCTCAGTAGGCCGATCATGAACGATTTGTAAACGAAATTTGTCAAAAAAAGTACATCTACTTGAATCACCCGTTAAATGCCAAGATTTGATGAAATCGGTTCGGATGTAGCCTCACACCCATACTCTCAAAATAATGATTTTAGAAGAATATGGAAATATTTAAATGAAGTGAACCTGTTTTCTAGGCCATAATATGGTTCAGCGTTAAATACAAAAGAACTCGGTCCATACTTTTATTCAGTCCCATGAACCAAAATTTAATTACTTCGATAACTAGCTTTAAGTAACTTAAAGTTAACTTCAGTCAAATAAAAAAATGTCAATTCAAGCGAATAATTTGCCTTGCATATGCGATAAGGACTGGCAAGGCATGTTGACTTAAACATTTTACGGTTGGTATGACTATATACTCCATGACTTCCTTTCATTATTATTACGTCTACTAACAAATTTAATAAAGGTGGCACATGTTGCAGATAGAATTTACGCACTGGATGAATAAGCAGAGCAAATTGTTGCTCGGAATTTATAAACTGTGTCTATTATGTCAAGTGCCGCCTTCATTTGACGAAAGTGAAAAGATTTTGTCACTTTTTCTTTTATTCTTTTCTCACTTAAATATTTTCGGCGCGTACGTACGAGTATTATAGGCGGTTTTGTTGTTCAATTAGTGCACACGCCGCCCCGATTTGACATTAAGGTGCTACAAAATGATTTGGCAGCAGTACGGTTGGTTGTATTTTGAGTGGGTGACCCTAATACATGCAGAGATGCTGCACACTCCACGACTTACGTCGATGACAATGACAGCAGTAAACTCAAATAAAGGAATTGTTTATACGTCTCACCCCCCACAGCTCTAATCGCGGCACTTGTGATTCATAAATAAAATAAATATTTGCCAAACACTCGAGTTAATCAAATATTTATGAAGTCACAGCCTGAATATATAATGAACAATTTCTGATGTGTTAGAGATTCACACATTTTTGAATCTGTATCATCATTTGCTTAGATTTAAATAACGGGTGTTTCTTTAGACGTGTGGTTTTCCATGAAGCCATACTTTTTGCGGAGTTGGTCTTTTCGACAGCTATGACTTGGTTTATACTCAGTTTGGTTTGTCATTTCATAATAAACAGACTTACTACGAAAGAACGTTTGTAAATCGCCCAAATTTATTGACAAAATAATGGGTTGGTTCCAAAGCCCAATATTCGGTCGATAAAAACGCAAAGCAGAGTTCGTAATTCGAGCACATTTGCTATAGTGAAAAATGTGCATCTTCAGAAACAGTACAGTGTGAATGAAGACGCTATTGCTGCTGTGGAAGAGAATACCGAAGAAGAATCGAATGAGTCCATCCGCCTTCACGCGCAACAGAAACTGAAGCCGAACGTTTGATGAATGAAACGACTACCGATTCTGCTTTTCACAAGAAAATTTTGTTCAGTGATGAAAATTACTTTTTTTTAATAAATAAAATTGTCGCATTAGGAGTTGATGAAGACGAGCTTTAGTTCCAACAAGACGGAGCCAGATACATGTTATGTGAAATTGTTTGTCTACGAAGATAAGTTGGAGAAGATGACGTTTTGGCCACAATTTATGCAAAAAGGAGAGGAAAATTCGGACTCTTGGCTGTAATTCATTCGAGCCGCCGGGAGGTAACTTACCTGAAATCCTTTTTCATAATGAAAAATAAACTAAATGAAACTAAACTAACACCCTTTATAAGTTTTATGGATGCATGTGTTTGTTAATGTCCATATATCTTTTATGAGACAAGACCGATAAGTTGACATTTTTTTACTTCTAAATATACTCATTTGCATAGGGCACAAGAATTCTAAATTACTGATTTTCTTGTTCATTCATAAATTAAATTTCTTAAATTTTTTTTATCCGTATCAAATGTTGTAAATTTGGCACTACTGATCAACGTGAAGTAATTTTATACAGTGTGCTTCAAGAGTCTACGTACAACCCATATATCTATTTGATGTCTTGCTGAATGTAAGAGTAATAGGGAAAAAGTAATAATGAAGTTTTGCTTGAATTACATTTGCCACAATGGCTCCTCGAAAGAAAATGTCAACTGAAGTGCTAAACCTGGTTGTAACATTTTATGAAACTATCGAAACTACTAAGTTTAGCTAAATCAACAGTTCAAACCATATTTGAAAACTGTAGAAAATTCAAAGTGTTAAACCACCGACTGTTCGACTGCAGAGCTGCCTCTTTTATTTTAAAAGTATTAGATAATAACCCACAAATTCATCCCACTAAGTTAGCCACGGAACTAGCAGAGCGATGAGAGAAAATTCTTTATTCCAGCACAGTTTAAAGAGCTTTAAATAACAAGCAGAACTCTAAGCAGGAAACCCCTAAGGTTAAGTTGGGTTAATCACGCATATACCAGTTTTGGTCCCTTGCGATACCAGATGGAGTTCCATGAGGGGTAGTCTTGTTTTAGGATGCCTGCGCTTGATGCTAATTTCTACAGACTCTGCGGCCTCTTTATCGATACCTTCTCCAGTGTATCATACTGTGGTAACCCAAGTTGCTTACTTGCCATTGCAGAACAAGTGCATTGTTTCCCTGGTGTCTTGCTCTATACATTTCCTTCAGTCTTCTCGATCTGTCAGCCCCATTCTGCAGGTATGTTAGCCATACACCATCCTTGGCAATCTCGTCCACTATTTTATTGCTCTCAATGCCTTTGTTGCCTGGCACTCAGTAGAAGTGAAGTTGCTTGTTTCTGGCAACACTTTCCATTGCTGCCCTGCTTCCCAAGACACTTCTGGCCGATATGCGATACGAGTTTAGTGCCTTTATTGCTGCTTGGCTGTCTACGTAGATGTTGACTCTGGAATTGCCTGCCCCCTTATAAATGAAAAGAACCGGAAAATCGCTTGGAATTTGTTCACAAGTTAATATAAAGATTTGGATTTCTGAAAACTAGTTTTATTAACAGACGAATTCAAATACAACGTTTTTGGAAGTGATGGAAAAGCCAAAGTTTGAAGAAAAGCTAATGTAGCAATGAACCCTAAGCACCAAACCTCTACTGTCAAGGATGGCGGTGGAGATGTTACAATTTGGAACACGGTGGCTGCGTCTGGAGTAGGAAATCTAGTGTTTGTGGCGGGGAAAATGGAAATTTAAAAGAATTCGTGGATAAGCTTAACCTTGGTAAAAGGTGGGTCTTCCAATAGGATAACCATCTGAAGCATACGGGCCACATCATAAAGGAATGGCTGCTGTATTATGCTTCACGTCAGTTAAATACTTCACTAAAAAGAACTAGATTTTGGGATTTTTTAAATTTTGGTAGTTTTTGGAACTTCTTAGTACCTTATTGAAGATTTTTATATGAAAATACTAATCGTACGTAGACTTTTGTAAATGTTTTTAATAGCTTTTTTGTATTGAAACACGTTCTTTATTATTATTTCCTAATAAAAATCGAATTAAAATAAAACTGGATCGTTACCTTTTCTCTATTGCTTTTACTTTCAAATGTGGGTCGTGCGTAGACTTTTGTCGCACACTGTTTATGTATATAGGGTACTCATAGTTTTTGAGAATATGCCGACTGAAGATTGGTTATACGCTCAAGAATAAGCAGTATTCCTTGTACTTTAAATAAATTGGTATTGGAACATTGATTCTCTCAATTCAAAACTCGGAAAATCACAATTCGAACTCGTAAAAGTTAGTTTAATTAATCGAAACGTTTGTCATATGGAGTAATACTACGAAAGAAATTTGAGACTTAGAGACTTCGGTATACAATGACATAGATATTTCACAAACTATTTAAGCATTCTCAGTGCACGTTTTCGACTATGAATCTGCTCTTTTAGTATATAATAAGTTATAAAAAATATATCGTTTTATATCATATCCATGGATATAAGCACCGCCGTTGTGCGTTATAAGCGCCGTTTTATAGAAGCAATAAAAACCAACAGCTTCGCCGATATCAAGCTGGCCATCCAGACATTGTAAACAAATAAATTAAAATTATACGAGAAAAAAAACTTTCCTAACTTCAACATTTGTGCAGTTGTACATAACGGCGTGTGTTTTTGCCTTCCATGCAAAAAAGTTCAAGCAACTTTCCAAGTTGTTGGTGCTGCACAATTTGCTATATTTCTTTTCGAGAAGATAACTGAAAATCATTTTCACTACACCACGCCATGGAAGATAAAGGCGGCGAAAACTAAGAGCCGAAGTTGCCTAGTAAGGATTGGACGAAAACGTTTGTAAATATTTTGGCAGAAAAACAAATAAGAGTTAGCAAACTTTTCTCATCTTCCAAAAATTTCCACTTGCCGCGAATAATTACTTTGTAAACACCCTAAAAATGTTTTACTCCACGGAAAATGCATGCGTACCTGCCACACATCTTCCCCCGAGAGAGGATCTCTACCTTTTACACTCCCTAACCGACTAGAAGCCGTCTGCTACCTCACAAAGTAATCGCATCTTCATGTGCTGCATTTGGATTCGGCTGGTTTGAGCGCGTCAGACGATGGAACTTGGAAAAGTGGCGCGCGGCAAAATCAAATCCAAAAAGGAATAAAAAACTAAAACTGTAAAACTGTGCAGCAGGACTCTCTGCGAGTGAAATGGTATGTTATTGTTGCGAAATAGGAACAGCCATTTCATCATCACTTCTATGAGTTCTTCACAGTTTGGTAGCCCTTCGTACTTCCTTGACTGGGCAATGCGGATATTTTTTATTTTTATACGCATTTTTCGTTCGTCTGTTACGCCTACTCGACAGTGTTTGTTTGGATTCTTCAAAACGGCAATAATTTGGTTGCAGAAAGGACTGTAAATGCATATACATATATGTACATATATGGTATATGTACTATATAACGGTACATGCAAATATGTATATAGATATTGATCGGAAACAGCAAACCTCAGGGTCAACGTCAGCTAAATCAAAGTATAAATGATTAAATAATATACATACGTAGCATTAGCCATTGTAAATAGTTGTATATCTCGTCAAAAACAAAAATGTTTGCAACCGAACATTCATACTCTTGCAGAAGTTTCTATTAAAAAATTTTGCGAAAAATGCAACATGTATTTTCGGAGAAACCCTATGGATGCATTCAAATTCGGTATTTTATTAACTTCAAACATTCAACCAAAAGGTCTAAATTTCATATTTTGGATAAATAAGGAAAAAGCCAACCAATAAAAGCCGATTATAATCGAAAGTCATTAAATTAGTGATATGAGACTCAGAGCTTTTTACTGCACCGAAAAAAACATTTCATACAGATACTACATAGCTGGCAAAACGGTTTAAAGACAAGATTTAACAAAAAGGGACCGAAAAAATACCCCAGTGATCCAAATCTTAATAAATCAAAACAAATCAATGTCTATGCGTGATTTGGCGAAAAAAATTAAAACAAGTGTTACTAAGATTCAAAGAGTGAAGCAAAGAAATAATTTATAAACTTATAAAAAAGCAAAGATTCCCACAAAAAAGTTAACGACAAGTAAAAATAGGGAAAACAAAGCTACGAAAGTTGTACGATAATTCGCTAAAAATTCTGTTGAGTGCATTATAATGGACGATGAAACATATGTAAAAATGGACTGAAGAACATTACCAGATCTTCAATTCTATACGAAACCAAAATATTGTACTGTCGACTAGTCAGTGTCAACACTTGAAGTGTAAGTGTAAGAATACTCATCTGGAAGTCTATTTGCTCTTGCGGCCTCAATTTTCCACAAAGGGTACTACAAGGTTCGTTCCAAAGTAAACAGGAATTAAAAAAGAGAAGAAATGGTTTTTTCGGCAAAATCAATTTATTTTATTCAAAATAGTCTTCTTCTGCTTCAATACAGCTTTTTGCACGGTCCAAAAGCATGTCGAACGAGTGTTTTAGCTCGTTGGCCGTTATGAATTGCCTTTTGAATGGCCTCTACGTCTGCATAACGCTTTCTTTTCATGGGCAAATCCATTTTTCCGAAAAGGAAGAAGTCGCACGGTGCCCTATCAGATGAATACGGGGAGTGGTTAATGGTTAAAATGTGATTTTTGGTCAAATGATGTCCCTCGAATGTTGGATTCTGAGCAATTTTTGGTCGTCAGTCAATTTGTGCGGAACAAACCGCGCACACACCTTTCGTAAGCCCAAATGTTCGGTCAAAATGCGATAAATCGATGTTTCGGAGATGTTCAATTCCATTCCCATGAATTTCGATCATGATTTCGCCTGATTTTTATGAATTCACGCACAGTTTTGATGGAATTTCCGGTGATCACGGATTTTGATTGACCCACAACTTGATCGTCATTTAGGTCCTCACGATTCGGTAAATGTTTTACCAATCATAAAACAAAATTTAATGTTGGCTCTTTCTTCGAAGCTCGTTTTCGCACCGATAATACAAACATACTGACACTTAAAACGCAATAACTTCACTTCCAATCGATGAAATGTGATGAAATTCTCACTGGACAATTATTTAAAAAAAAGGTACAGGTAAAAATTAACAAAATCCGTTACGTAACAAATAAAACATTGTGTGCAGTTTCTCTTCGGTACATTCATTAATTTCACTCAAATATAACAAATTTTACCGACATAACGGGTTTAAAGTCAGATGGCAAGTAAAAATGAATAGAAACCACTATATAGCGTATATTGAGGCTAGGGAAAAATCTGGACTGTCTGCATTAAGTATTGCCATTATTCAAGTACTCATATACTAGAGGAAATGTTTCCAAGCATTTTTATGAAGATAGCTCACATCTTGTTAGTCAGAAGCCCTAAAAACTGCTAGAATGACTAAAGTAATCATATACCGTATTTGGGAATTTGAGGTAATTCGTGGTACATTTTTATATTTTCAGAATCAAGCAGTAGTATGTTCAATATTATATCCTCACTAAGTTCAACCAAAAGTATAAAATTCATATATTTGGTTTATGAGGCCTGCATAGTATTGACCAGATTTGTTTCATTTAGAGGGAAATGCTCTTCCAATTTCTTTAAGATATCTCACATATTTGCCGATATATGCGTTATAAAGTCTACCGGAAACTCAGAAATATTTATATGTATTGGATACATGTGGGCTAGAGAAAGTATTGACTGGGAACTTAAGGGTTTACATAGGTTTACGGGTTTCAAAAAGTCGATTTTTTTTTGTTGTCTTATTAAATTCTACAACACCTCTAGAATATTGTCCAAAATTTTCAAGTTGAGCCGAGCTAGCTAGGTCAGGGCGCCGTCTTTAAACGCGTTTTTCTCGAAACTACTTTTCCCGGCACGGCTCTGAATAAGATATCTTTAACATTTTTTAATGCGATTTTTTTTTTTAAATATTCAAAAATATTGGAGCCGGATTTTCGATATTTTTTATTAAAAAATTTTATAAACATAATTAAATTGTGACATTTATGACGTAAAGAGCATACTTTTTTTCTAAATTCCGTAAATTGGAAAATTTTTCGAAATTAAAAAATTCGGCTCGACAGACTATAACTACAACTTCATTTTACAAGAACTTTTTATTTTTACAAATCCATCACCCTACAATCACTAGCAACTTTTGTTTCATTGTACTTTGGGTCACGTGAGTTATATTCTGTCAATTGAAAGAATAATATAGAATTTATAATTGTGCTTTATGGAAAATAGACGTGGTTGTTATTAAATTTCGCTGATTTTCACAACGTGTAGAAGAGTTAAAACAATGTTCGTGAGATATGGGATTTCAACTGAATCCAATTATGACACATATACTTGTATTACAGGACCTGAGATTCGACATGTAGTTAAAAGTGTGAAATTAATGTTTTGGCAGTAGCTGATATTATCTCAGACCTGGCCTAAGCTGGACTAAGCCAGATATATAACATATTTTGCTGAAAGTTATATGATTTCATACAAAAATAACGCCTTATGACATTCGCTTCAATATACTTATAGTTATATATGTACATATATACTATTGTGATCAAATTGAAAGGTGAATTTTTAATTTATACTTCGCGTGTTTTTCGAATGGGTAAATTTTTTTAGTACATTGGAAACCGTAATCCGTCTGATTTACTTGGTTAACATTACAAACTTTTCATAGATCCAGATTCACTAGTTCAGAAAAAGCATAAATGAATAAGCACTAAATTTGCATGCTACCGTAAAAGTTTGGTAGATGCCTTGATATATTTATAACTCCCTAACGCCCATGTCAACGAGTGAGTATTTTCATTTGATAAATATGCAAAAACAAACCAAATATTCGTTTTACTACGTTCTCAGTTTGACTGCGAATACAATTTCAAGTTCGCAACAAAAAATGTGGTTAGAAATGGTGTGTTTCACGTGGATGTAGCGCTTAATATTTCATCCTCGTCTTACCGCTATTCCTTCTAACTGCAAACAATTTAGCATTCAGAGCAACCAAAAAGCACCACACCAGCCCGATAATGCCAAACAATACCCGTCTGCCATCGTCAATGCGATGTCATCATAAGTGGAAATCAATAGAAAAATGCAGACACGTTAGATATTTGAACAACAAAAACTCCTGACAAACTTTGAGAAATGCGCAGGCATACATACACTATAAACTACGAATATATATATGTATATGCATGTATATACACATTTTCTTTGTAGGCACTGAGGCGGTGCACATCATCTGCTTTGGTATGTGAGCCATGAATGAATTTGTTTGAATCACAGTAAATTACCAACAATGACAACAAAAACGTCAACGAGAAGGCAGATGTCGATTTCAAGAAGCTTATCGGCAGTAAAACAACAAGAAAAAGGACGTTTCGGGATGCTGCTTGGGAAATCTTTTCAGAGAGTTTATTTGATAGAAATTGCGAGTCGGTTGTGCAGAGTGCGCTCGCTTTCTGATTTACTTCCACAATGTTTGAGAAATTTGCTTTTTATTCCGCCCTGTTAAGGTTCGCCCATTACGTTTCAGCCAGTAACTACGACACTTGCGCGCGTTCAACTTTATTAAATAAAACCCAAATTAAAATAACTCTTGTGCACATGTGGAACTTCCTCTTCAATAGTTCTAATGCACAGATACAAAAATCGGGACAAGTCGAGCATGACATTGCTGGGTTTCCCGTTTCCTTAAAATAGGATTTTATACATAGTCCTTCAATACCTAACGTTATGCTCATAAGCTTAAACATTGTCGGTAACGGTTATTAGTTCTTCTTTATCATCTTCCGAATTTATTTTCTACATCTTTAATTTGGTCAGGTAACACAAGGAAGATCTAAAGTTTAACATCTATATGGTAGGAAATAATTTACAAATACTCCGATTTTTTTTTTAATTTTTGGTAGTTGTATTTATTTTGCAAATAAAGGATAGCATTTTATTATAGTCTTCTTTATTGGCGTAGACACCGCTTACTCGGTTATAGCCGGCTTTATACAGCGCGTCAGACATTCTTCCTTTTCACTGTTTGGCGTCAATTGGAGAATCCAAGTGCAGCCAAGTCCTTCTCCACCTGGTCTTTCCAACGAAATGGCATTTAGTTTTTGAAGATTATCTCTTTCAGACTTGGTTGCAGCTACGTCTCAGATGGTCCATCCGTTGATGACTCGTTCGAGCATTTCGACTAGTAACTGGCGAATGATATGCGTGAAGTTTTGCTCCAAAGCCTGAATCAAAGCGAGATTGTCCGCATAGACTTTAGGCTTTAGATATCCCCACAGGAAAAAGTCAAACGGCCCAAAACGTGAAATTGTATGCTCACCGAAGTGTACTCCTAATAAACCCAATGACTGGTGCGATGTTTGGGAAAAAGCGCTGTCTAGTTGAAACCAAATGTCGTCGAGATCACAAGTTTCAATTTCAGGCAACAGCTAGTCGGTTATCATGGCTCGAAAACGGTCGCCATTGAGAGTTACGTACTCACCGGTATCATTTTTGAAGAAATATGAACCAATGATTCCACTGGCCCACAAACCACACCAAACCGTTTTTTTTTTTTTGGATGAAATGGCAGCTCTTGAATCTCTTCAGGTTGCTCTTCGTCTCGAAGGCGGCAATTTTGCTTGTTTACATACTCATTGAGCGTAAAATGGGCATAATATGATGCCTCATAGCTGAACAAAATTTGGCTCGAAAACGTGGAATCTTCTTGCAACTTTTTGTCGCTTGTGAAGGTCGAGTGACTTTAGTTATTGCACAAGCTTTATTTTGTACACTTTAAATTTATGCTCCCGACGTTAATGAGCCAAGTCGTTCCAGACGTTAGTCCGAGTTGCCCCGAACAGCGCCGACGGTCCACGGTCTTCGTGTACACTCTCAGCTACGGCTGTTATATTTTACTCACTGCGTGCTGGAGGTCGAATATTATCCACTAATGAATGCTAGGTCTCAAGATGGGTGATGGTGTTGCGAATAGTACGCTCAGTAGGCCGATTATGTTGACCATAAGTTGATTGACGCGTGAGAAACACATTCTTTATAGAACGTGAATTTTCGTAAAAAAATTGAACGATTTGAAAACGTTGCTTAGGCGTAAGGTCTTTCCATGATGAAATGGCAAACAATACTCAACAAAAATAATATGACAGTTTGAGACGACTCAAGCGTGATTAATAAATAGGTTTAAGGTGTTTAAATAAGGCTATTGAAAAAGTATTTCTACTTGGATCACCCTTTATATCTGGGTTATGAAAAGTATGGGCTAATTTTACAAATTTTTGTCATGTAGGCATATAGTTATTACTGACAGATTTGCTAAAGTGAAAGAGTTAGATTGAACTTAAAATTAAGTTACTCGAGAAGTAGGCGTGGTTTTAATGTGGCTTTGTCTTTTTTCACACTGAAGCATAACGATGTAAAAGTAATGTAATATACCTTATTAGGGTGAAATTGGTCAAGTAGTTATTAATATGTTGCATGGAATTCTCCTAAAGGTTAGCGGTGCCTCGTCCATTGGCTACTTTTGACACCGTCTCGCATGAAGCCCTTCCGTATCATCATGACTGGCATTTTAATAACGTATTTAGGGAGTGAGTTATCGCTCTTTTAATAGTTTTCAACATACTGAAAAGTTATAAGAAGAGTTGGTGAAGAGATCATCTGACTTCGTCTATTTTCACAAATTTTTCAAATTTGGCTTTAGTGGATTGAGCGGCATGTACATTAAACCTGTTAGAACGCGTCATTCCGACCATTTCTATACATATACACGTATATACCTCTTGATCTATCTCGATTAGTTGACGGTGATAAAAATAGCCGTAAGGTGAACAAAGCTATTATGCTCTGTATCAACATGTAGCAAAAGTATAAATGTACAGTGGCCTGATGCATTGACACTTCTTACATATAAGCATGTCTGGGTTTCTGCATAATTTCCGATTTTGCAGCCAACACAAAAGTGCAATATTTTTGCATTCACGTGCAAAGAGAGTTAATGGACAAACATTTGTGCGACGACAGCTATGTACTCGTATTATAGTTACAATAAGGAGGCGCTGAAGGTGCGAATGGAGCTTGCTGATTGCTTCTTATTACGCCCAACTATGCCGCACACCACATGCTGGTGTTATTCAGATATGCGCGTTTTGGCAATAATCAGAACGTTGTTATGGCAGCGTAAAAGGATGGCCCGCAGACATCGTTAAGTCATCCCAGTACAATCGATTCCCAAAGGAGACACATCGCACAAGTAAAAACTTACTGACAACGCATGCTGTGGCACAAAGCGAACCAAGTTGCAAATGCGAACATGACCACTGCTGTGCCAGCCATGTAGTTATGCGACGGCAGAAGTGAAGATGAAAGAATAATGAGGGTGGCCGTGTGTTTGAAAGGGATCGAAGAATTTGAACAAGATACTCGTAGGCCAACGAAATCAACAGCCCGGACAGAAAAAGCGGTTATCGCCTAACAAAAAGAGGTGAGTACTTGCTGCATGATCGTTTAACAAGCTGCGCATTCACGCCAAGAAGCCGCGACATCGCAGAAACACCATGTTGGCGTTATATGAGCAGTCATACTCGTTTGTGGGTACAGGTAACCATGTACCGTGTAGCTTTGTACAGCTTGTGGATATCCGTAAATCATATTCAAGAAAAGCGGCCGGCAGGCGGCTACACTGTTGGAATGGCACCCAGCAAAGACGATGAGCGTACACTTCGAAGAAGACAATAGTGAGTGGTGAATTGCAGCCCTAAAGCAAAGGTAGGAATATGCCAAGTATGGCACATACAACCGTACACATTCAGATATGTGATTGAGCTATGGTAACAAGCGAAAATGCGGTGAAGGAAGCGAAATGTGTGAATTGTAAAAATCGTGACACGTTCATATCGCTTGCCTCACATCTCGAAATATTATAATAAATATAACGCAGAAGGTGCTGAACGATTTCATCACGATACCATACAATGGAGACTGCGGTACAATCGTTGCTGCAAAGTCGGCGAACCGCCAAAGCATTGAGTTGCTACGAACCAAGGGCTCTGCTGTTGTGCGGTTCGGTATGGTGCGATACCGTGCCATGTACATGAATACATGTTTCCCATTCAGCAGCTCGATGCATTGCCCAATTCGATCGTACAATGTATAACTTTGTTAATTTTTGTTGCTCTGACCTTTGCGCTTCCACCACGACCATCACAATCACTGGCAATTTTTTGTTCTTTTATTGTAGTCTCTGTGGCATTTTCGCAAATATCATCGGCCTGCTGCAATTTTTTAAGTTGTCTATATTCCATCACGCCATGCAAACGGTTAAACGAAACTGCTAAAAAAATGTTTGGTTGTACCAAACGATGTCGAGGTTTGTAGGCGTTCGAGTAGACATTTGAATCCATCATGTATGACGTCGTGAAGTGCTGGTGGTGCGAATCCGACACAATGTTATTACCTCTGTCAGGAAACTTTGCACTCCCACACCTTTATCGTAGAGCCTGTGCTTCATAGCAAAACACTATTATGCTTCGAACAATCAAGTTAAAATGCCAAGATAAATAAGCCCACCTAATCATAAGGATATTATAAATATCATAATTGTTGAGCTATATATTATTAAAAACAAGAAATAACGTTGACTTCTGTTGTAGCGAAGCTAGAATGCCTTTCGCAAATACAAAAGATTCCTTATAAGACTTGATTTTGATCATTCAGTTTGTTTGGCAGCTATATGATATAGTGACCCGATCGGAACAACATGTTAAATCTCTGGAAGATATCTCGTCAACTAAAAAAAAATTTCCACATAAGCCCTTGATTCCAATCGTTTAGTTTGTATGGCAGCTATGTATATGCTATAGTAACCCCTTATTGGCGGTTCCCACAAAGGAGCAGCTCCATGGGGAGTAAGGTAAGCAAAAATTCAGATCGATATCTTATAAACTGCGGACTTCACGTATATACAGACTAAAAACTCATGTTTGGACATGGTTACATTCGATTCAGCTCGTCATGGAACCTATTTATATGTACATACATATATATAAGCTGAAAATTCAAAAAAATTTTTTTTTTGGTCACTCTAGTAAAAATATATTCAATATTTTAAGAAAGCCTCTCCAAACATGAGTTTTTAATTGTAATTTTGAATAGGTCCTCCTACATAAATGTTTACATTTTCTATAGATGAAGGGAATTAAAATAGAGGAAACGTTTTAATTGTTCCAATTATTTAAGCAGATTGTGAAGTCCGATTACTACTACTAAACCAAATAAAATTATATTTTCATCCGTTTCTTTTTATAGCAACCGTTATTTGAAATATTTCAATGAAGAAAATATCTATATTGATATCTATATCTATATTGATATTTAAATAATAAATATATATGTATATATATGTACATACATATGTATATATGCACATGTTTACAGAAATAGTCGTGCAATTCGTCAGCAAACAAACATTTCGTATCTTCAAATGCGTTAAGTTAGATTTTCATCGAAGTCATTTAGTCTTTTACGATGACGTGCATGAGGTCAATTTTCTCATTGTCCGCTTTTATTTCTCATTTTCTCTTCGCTTTACGGTATTATCTGGCAATCATGGAAATTGCACACCTGAAAAATGCAACACGATGGCTTAAAAAGTTTCCTTTCTTGCTTCTATGGTCGCGTTGACATTTTGATTACGTTGAATTGAATTTTTTTTTAATATTCCTCAAAAGTGTTTTAATACTATTTCGATCATACATCATTACAATATTGCTATATACATATGTATGAAGTGTAAATAAAAAGTAAAGCAAGAAATAAAGTATAATATTTTTATAACCGAGAGATATAGAGTTGTAGACCATCTGGCACTATGCATTGAAACATAAAGCGGCATTTGCGAATAAAGTTTTCCATTGTTTTAAGTGGGCTCACCCTCGCGCTTCAATAGTCTCAAAGTACATAATTCACAAACCGCTAAGGCTAAGTCCGACCGACTTGCTAAGGACAAGTGGTGAGATCAAATATAAATAGTATTTTTAAGGATAGCAATCTCAAGTCTAAAAATGAGCAAAATCGATTCACAACTTTTCAATCTCCTAGAAACTGAATAATACCCGAACTGAGCTCTACTTACTTGTTTTATATTATATACGATTTTCCGATAGAAATGTTGATTACGAATAAAAACAAATACGTTATTGCCAGTTTAAAAATCCAAGGAATTAAGATTCGAACTTCATATGTAAATTAGAAAACGATTGATATATATTTTTTCTAAATATTAACCGCAAATGGATAATGCTTGGCTTTCAGACTTGTTTAAAAAAGTGCGAACGTAAGTTATGTTCTAAAATTGCACAAGGTATGGGAATGTACCAGGAAAGAACGAAATAAAGTTAAGCTATTTTGTTTTCCCGGACAAACTAGTCTTAAAGAAAACGAAACAGTAGATCAACTTGCGTAAAAAGCGATTCGGCCTCGCCGACGTGGTCAGAATCATTTTTTCTAATTGTGACCGAATAAGACGGTGAAAACAACTAATAAACGACTATAACACCGAAAGACTTAAAATTATTATTTTATTTAGTAAAAACGACTTAAGAACACTAACAGGATTTGCTTATAGTTCCAGACTACGCAAATATATGCATAGGATAGCAAAGTGTTCTGACGAAACTTTACGCTTCTGTGCGCTAAAATCCGAGAGATCAGTGTATGTATTGTTTGAATGCGATACTGTGGCTAGAAGAAGGCTGCCACATCGAAGAGTCTTTCGAGATCCCACACAATATCGAAAATACAATGTTCAAACATGGCTCCATTATTTCACTCATTCGTGTGGACTGCAGGCGATGCAAAAAATCAAAAAGATCCAACGACGTAACAGGCGACAATTGTAAATAATTTTCTTCACAAGCTGCTTATGCCGGCACCGCCGATAATGCACCATTATAACAAATGTATAGCTGCTATATCAACTGAACGATCCAAATAAAGTTCATGTAGGAACAATTTTTTTATTTCACAAGATATCTTCACGAAATCTGATATGGAATATGTAGTATTCAAGACAATGGTACAATTTCCGTATACATTTTTCAGATCGAACCACCATAGTAGAAAATAGTCATACAAACTAACCGAACAAAATCAAGTGGATGGAAACTTTTGTATTTTTGAAGCGTATTATAGCTTCAGTGCTCCCGAGGTTAGCGGTTTATCTTGTTTTGTTTAGTATTACTTTAGTGTATAGGAAGTATTTTAATCTGTTAGACGATTGTGTTATTCGTCGTGTTAGCTGGGCCATCTACTTAGTCGGTACATACGATAAGTCTACCTATCTTTATATGAAAGTATATGGATTTGTATACTTAGCGCAAATAAATTGTACAGGAATGATAGGTAATTTCCTTTGGCAAGCATTTGCCTTGGCTTTTAGAGTAAAGAGAAAGAGCAGATTCACTCACCTACATAGTCTGTGTACCATGTAATTAGTACGAGCAAGTGCTTGCTACATCTCCTTGCAAGAACATAATAGTTGTACATACTTGAGCTTACTTTGAACTCTGTCAATTTTATGTACAAGTGCGTACATAAGTACAGTTACTTGTAAATATGGGCAAGCAAAAGTTGTACAACAAAAACTCATTAAGAAACTAATTACATTTACGAAAATAACAACAAAAACGAATAACTCCGCTGCTTTGGCGGCATATCAAGCTTGAGGAAACTTTAAATTTAAGTTGTTATCGAGTCGGGACACACATACCCGTACATACGCCCCAAAAACTCAAAAAGAAAAATTCAAAAAATTCCCATAGCGGCATTTAATGCAACCGGATCAAGCATAATTTTGATTTTTTGTCACGTTCCTCAGCATATGGAAATATTATTTGTAAATACTTTTATGTTCGGTACGTGACCAACCGCACTCCACACGCTAGATTTGGGCAGCGGGCCATCGTATTGCTGCAGGCTATATGACCCTTTTAATGACGAGAACGTTTTACTGGCTCAATGAAATTGTACGAACCGTCAATGTTGCCCACTTTATTAACTATAGGCGGGGGTGGGTATGGTTTTTGGGGCCGTTGGGTGCAACGCGGTCGAGTAACGCATTGGATGCACAGAGGCAAGGTGGTCTCTTTTAATATTTAATATGGGAATTTCGTCAATTTTAAGCTTGAACTGTGACATTTACCATCAGGTTGTTACGTAAATAAATGCCGGTAGGTAATTCACACTCTCCACAAGGTACACTGAAATATTACCGTATAACCAAACCTTGCATTGAAAGGCACTAGAGAGCTTAAATTATTCATGTGAAGAAGAGTTATTTACAATCGATTTAGTGTTAATAAAATAACTTCAAAGTGATTTCCGTTGTAGCTTTTGCTGCAGCTAACTGTTTTTCCCGTGTGTAGAATAAATCCATAAAGTAATTGTTGATTTGCTAAAGGGTTCCCCTTTGAATGTATGAGCGTATTAAGTATTATCCCATCAATAATTATAATTAAATTGTTAAATACCAACACACAATTTTTCAATGATTTTATAAGCCACATTTGAGGATTTCATGGCACGAAATGCACCGCCATAGTAGAGAAGTACCTCCCTGAGCTACCTAACTAACTCCGCATTGATATACATTTTTATACCCAGAACGGGATATATGTTGGTATTAATTTTGCCTCGAAGTTTGCAACAGCCAGAAGAAAACTGCATACCCTATATAATACATATGTATATAAATGAAGCCCAGAAGAAAACTGAATACTTTATATAGTACATATATAAATGAAGCCACAAGAAGCTGCTCATATGTCCGAATCGCCGATATAGGACCACTATAGCATATAGCTGACATAAAAACTGAACATTGAAAATCAAAATCTTGCTTGGCTCCTTTTTATGTATTATATGTGACCTGGTCTACGGAAAGGGGGCTTAGGTGTCAAAAAATCAATTTTCACTTTTTAGTTGATTCGGATGGAAGATGAGATGCTATTTCACATGATAGAATCCAAAAAGTCATAACTTGTTTCGCACGTTAGCTCCCTTTTCGTAGACCAGGTCACATATAGTTTTTACTTTTGTATGAAAACTTAGGTTATTAGTTCCTCTTTAATCTTTTATCCTCCCAACCTTAGCTGGTTAACTTTTGTTCTCATGTTTATACAGCTAGTACCGCTTAACTCCTCGGGCGTAAAGCCATTCAAACAATATGAAATTGCTTTCATTGTTCTAGCAGTTTCTGCCCTTTTTCACAAAAATATACATACATACATATACACTATTTACTTTCTCCACTGATATTATTATTGTTGTTATTATTGATTTAAGTGCGCACGCTCATCTGTGGCTCTGTTGAATTAGCAAATAAGTGGCAATCGAATACGACAAGCTAACGAAATCCGGAAGCGACTTTGATCTGAACCCGATGCATTCAATACTTTCAGCAGCCTCAAGCTTAAGTAAACATGTAATAAAGCTCCACCAATCTCTATTCACACATATACATAAGTTGTTAGCGCTACAATAATGAATCACCCATCAATATTTTAGCCCTTACTTTGCTGATATTTAACCAAATACGATATATCTTAAATTGAACAGTACTTTTACGATGTAGATGAAATGGAGGATGGAGTCATGTGTAAAATTTCAAGTAAATGAAGTTCCTCAACATATCGCTGATTTTCATGATTTGAGCATTACATATATTTGCGAATGCCTAGCCCTCAGCCAGCTCAGACCCCAATGCTTCCACTTAAGAGACATTAGGCAGCTGGGGTAGGAAAAAAATTAAGGTTTTTACCAAATCTCCGGAGTTGTAGTATTAACTGGGATCAAATTGGCCTAATGATGACCTAAGTGCGACCACCAGCGGTTGGTTGCGCCTGCGCCTACCTTCACGAAACCAATATATCATCTCACATAACTTGTTTTATGGTTCGCGCGGTATTTAGAATGTTATTTTAGTTTCCTCTTGTTTCCGGGTTATTTTTTTATTATCTGACTTCTCCATGCTTACACTAACATGGAGAACCGTTAGCGTTTAATTATGCTATATCTTTTGTATTTAAAAATGTGTTTGTTTTGTGTATTTACGAATTCTTAGTGAATATTGGAGATGTTTAATTTAATATAAAAAACTTCGCCGTGATTGACGAGCTTCATAGAGGGAAAGAAATGCAAGAGCGGTTGCTGAATTTGTTTTAAAAAGCAAAAAATGATTGAAGTCATTCTAAAAAAATTAAATAATGTAAAGAAATTAAAAATTTTTTCGTTGACAATTTAGTTTTTAAAACATATGTTTTAAGTATTTCTTTGTAAAAGAATATATTGTCATAATTATACCTCGGGTGCATTGAGTTTGGCAAAAAGTTTGTAACACCTAGATGGAAATTACAGTTTCGGTGCAACCGAAGTGCACGCTTTTTCTTGTTTTAAAGATGTATCTACAATTTTTGCCAAGGCTGAACCTATTTTAATCCCCGCAGCAACTTTTGCAATTAATATAAAAATGGAAAAACAATATTTGAATATAATATTTATTTTCGAAAAATTTGGTTTGAACTTTTTCTCTTCGAAGTTTTGTTGCTTCACTGCCTCACCAGTGTTCCTTTCAGCCTAAATGTTTATCAGCCCATTTAATGTCACCAACAATTTAATTTTTTGTGACACAAATCTCTTCATTTTATGCCTCTATCTCCTACCAATGCCATTATTAGACTTTTGGGCACAGCTTTCACTTTTCGCTAATATTTTGGCTCGCAATTTTCAATGGGCGCTAAATGTTGACAATTTGCCGTTTGCCAAGTTTTAAGCGAAAGTACTCCTTTGTGCCATTTACTCGTATTTTCCAAATGCATGACGTTTAACAAACAATAACAATTTGGACATAGAATTTTTTTTAAGGAGTTAAGCGTGTTTCACGGCTTCAAAACAAAAAAAAATATTGTCTTATTTAATTCTATAACATCTCTAGAATGCTGTTCTAAGTTGTAAAGTTGATACTTTTGGAGAGAGCCGTGAAAAGTTTCGCTCTCGAGGTCTGCTCTATTGTCACTTAAAATCTTAAACGCGTTTTTTTCGAAACTGTGTTTTCAAAGTGGGTTGTCAAGATTACTCGCGAATAATTCAACCAATCTTAGTGACATTTTTACACAGATCTTTGAAATATAATTAACAAGGTCTTTAAGGAAGGAGTTTCATTATAACTATTAAAAAAACATCGAGCAATTTTAACCAAAATCTGCGTTTTTTTGCAAAAACGTCTGCCAAAAATACAATTTTCACTGTTTTTGTTTTTTCTTCTTCCAATACCTAGTTTATGATCTTAGTTAAAACACTTATTTTTTACTTTTTAACTTTTGATAATCCTGTATGAATTACTGCTGTCAACGCGGAGGCTTCTTTTTCCGACAACCTGCCGGAAATGACATCGCATTGGCCGAAGTTTGAATATTTTCTTTTGAAATTTTCAGTAAGTCTTTGTAAAATCAGTACATGAACATAAACAATAAAAAGTTTAAATAAAACATTTCATGTTTTATACGAAAAAATAAATTATTGAAAATATGCCGTTTTTTGCTCGATATTTGCTGCTTATATTTCCATAAATATCCTGTGAAATCGGGAAGGTCGTATCTTGTATAGTTTTTGGATGGCAGCGTTCTAAAGAGCGATCGCTCAGGGGTGCAAACATACAAGTATATAAGTGAAACTTTAAACGCGTTTTTCTCGAAACGATATATTTCAAAATTGCTGGCGTCATAATTCAACGAGAAATTGACCAATCGACTTAAAACTAAAACTGAGTATTTTCGAATACATTTACTATACAATGACGATCTTTTTGATTGGTTGAAAATTGTCAATTTGGCGTAAAAAAACAAAAATTTTTTTCAAAATTACGCCATTTTGTTAATTTTTGATATTTTTCAAAGATAGTCGGTCATTGTATAGGAAATATCTTTAATTTTAATAAACTTTTCAAATTTCTTTGTTTTTCATTCGGCCGTAATCATGCCAGCAGTTGAGGGCCTTTTTTTTTGCCCACCTCAGAAGACAGCCCATAACTCCGTTATTTTTCAACATTTTTGTCACAAAAAAATATTAAAATATAGTTAAAGATATGCCTTATTACTTTCAAAGAAGTTCAAAATATTCAATCTCGTACTTTCTCTTATAAAAATTCACGAAAATCGCCTATTTTTTCATGCGTCACACTGGTATAGCCCCTTAAGGTAAAGAAATCATATTACCAAAAGAATCTTATAAAGATTCTGCATATTCTGGGCCTGTACGAAACGTCCACACATTAGTAAGTTCTTTCTTTTTCAATGAGAAATCGAAAAAACAGTCTTATGCAATTTAAAACTGTAGTTTGACTGTCATAGCAATATTTCTAGTCAATGTACACACTAATTTAAAGTGCACCAAAAGTAAAGTTCAGATTTAACATTTCGCTTACTTACATATGTATGTGTGCTGTTACCATATATCGGGAGTATATTCTTATGATGGATAGATTTGCATATTTGTATGCAATGCAGTGTTACACACGAGCTTATGGCGGTCTTCATATGTAAATGAGAGACAAATGGCCATACTCAGCCATACATTACTTTTATTAATTTTGTCTATACATATTAATATGTGTGTGTAAGCACGGTATATACGCGGTAAATATGGGAATGCCGACTAGGAAATATTATTATGGGAACTGCATTGCATTACCACTGATAATCTCCCCGCTCTGTGGATGGATTCTGTATTTTGTTGCCTTGCTGCCTTTGGATTCCACAAATATGCACGCTGCGCGCCTGTACGTATGCTTTATACCAAAAGCACCTCAATCGGTTATGCCGGTAATTTATGCTTAAGTTAAAGTCCTTGAATAAATACATGGAAAATCCTTTGAAATTGAAATTGAACATCTCCTTTGCGGCCACGATGCGGTTAAGAGCAAGGGTCTGCAAAGACTGGTGGTGTAAAGTAAAATGTTGTATTGCGGTGAATGATGAGGTGCGGAGCCATGCATGCGTACAAAGAAAGGAGTGTTGCTCTGCACCGGCGTGTGGCAAATGGAATTGGCATTGAAGAGCACTTTGGGAAAATTAAATTAATACTTATACATGGGCAGGAAGAAGACTTTACGGATTTCATTTCATTTATTTAGTATAAATATTCAATATAATTCAATTCCGCATTCCGTCTACACATGGGTGCTGCAGCGTCAAGTGCCGTATGTGTTGCTTGTATATACAATACTTCACTACATACATACGTACGAATTTACGCAACTGCATCAAGACAATAGGTATTTGTGAACAATTACATATTACACAAGCATGTTGGTGCATATGCAGAGTTATGCTTTTAATATTTCACATTTGCATGTTTTAATTAATACCCATTGTCATATTTAAATGCCGGACTTCTAAGGTTAATCTATGCAACGTTAAGAGCAAAGAAACGTTTCTGAAATCAATTAGCTGAATGAACTCACTAAAATGGAAATTGACGCCCTAGTACTTAGTATTCCTTCATCCAGATAATAATCTTCATTTCAAGCCAAGGATCAGCAAACTATTCCACTTACATATGTACATATATGCTATTAGTCTATATACTTACAAAAGGTGTACTGCGCAGACTTATTCATAAGTTTAAAATATAATTCGTATTAAATTGCTGAATAAATGCAAATAAAGGGTGACCCATTTCGAAGTTCACTACTTTTTTAAGAAAAAAACAGAAACTTCAAATTTAATTGGGAATGTTTTTTATCATTCGAAAGAACATTCTTTGGCATTTATTTTTTGAAGACTACATATGTCTGACAAAGCCAAGGGGAATTGTCCACATAGGTTTTAGACTCTACATATCCCCACAGGAAAACGCTGTGATATCACAGGATTTTGGTGGATAATCGGCCGGTCCAAAGTGGGAAGTGGCGTAGTCTTTTTGAAACCAAATGTCGCCGAGATCACGAGCTTTAATTTCAATATTCGGTTATATGGGTCGCCATTGAGGGTTACGTTCTCACCGGCATCATTTTTGAAGAACTATGGACCGATGATTTCACCCGCTCACAAACCACACCAAACCGTCGCTTTTTCTGGATGAAATGGCAGTTCTTGAATCTCTTCAGGTTGCTCTTCGTTCCAAATGCGGCAATTTTGTTTGTTTACATAACCATTGAGCAAGAAATGGGTCTCATCGCTGAACAAAATTTGGTTCGAAAACTTCGGATCTTCTTGGAACATTTCAAAAGTCCATAGAGCGAAGCAATGTCGCTTGGGAAGCTCGACCGGCTTCAGTTCTTGCACAAACTGTATTTTGTACGCACTAAATCGTTCCATATGTCAGTCCGAGTTGCTGCGAAGACGTCTTCGTGTACAATCTCAGCTACAGCTGTTATATTCTCTTCACTGGTGCAAGTCTTTCCATGATGAAATGCCAAACAATAGTGTACAAAACTAGCATGACAGCTTAGCACGACTCACGCGTGATCTGTCAAGAAAACGGCTTTGAAAAGGGACCTATATTTGGGCCACTTGTTAGTAGTAATAGTAGTATCAGAAATAATAATTATTAACAAATACTCAGTAATAATACGACAGCTACAGATTCGTACAAAAATTTAGGTGTGTCACTGCTACGCGCTGTACATTGAGCTTTGCTTCCGGCAGAAACAAATTCCTTCAGTTAAAGCTCAACAAGCTAAGCCATCAGCTTATAGTGTGTAAATATAATACTCTCCAAATTTTTATCAATACATGCTCTCAACTTAAGATATACTCAAATATTTAATCCTATAAATGCATATGATCTTAATTATACTAATAGAACGATAGCTACTTCTCACCGCTGCATGCCAACAAATTCCAATAAATGTTGTTGTTAGAAGACAAAATCAAAATATAATAGAATCGCATACCTTACACACAAATTTAATTGAATTGAATATATGGTATTCAGTGTGCTTCTTCCAAACATTTAATTGGCGACAAAAAAAAAAAACAAAATAAACTACAACTACAAAATATTTTAATTTAAAAAGCCGATTTAGACAAACGTTCTCAGCTTCTTATCACTCTATCGTTAAGCAGAAAGTTCATCTTACAAAGATTCTCTGTAAAAATATATCAAAATAATTGAAATTGCTTTTAGATAAGTATGAAGAATGAGTAAGCGAGTTTGTGTACCTGAAGCAGAAGGTCCTACACAAATAAATTTATATGTGTCTGTCTATAAATGAGACTGTATACGTATTGAAATAATAATGAATTTCGCTTTACATGCCAGACTAGCCACAATTATGCCATCCGTAGACAACCTGCAACTGCAAAATTCAAAAGCACAGACTGAGTGAGTACTGGACAGTACACTGCCAAAAATCTTGTCTACTTTCAATGAATACTATAAGCAAACAATTCTTTAACAGTATATTGATCACATTTATTTCTACGCACTCACTCACTTACTTTTCAAGAAATTACTTCGCAAAATTTTATATGAACAGCAGTTGGCCGCAAACTCAGGATGCTTTCGGCCGCAAGTTTTAGTATTATGAAATAAAATTATATAACACGTTTTTTTTAAATAAGAAAAAGCGTTAACTACCGTTGCACCGAAGCTAGACTGCTACTCATGTTTGCTATGTTTATGTCATAAAAGGGTATAAAAAGATCTTTACCTTGATTTTGAACGGTCAATTGGATGGGAACTATATGCTATAGTGATCACACATAGTGGCTAAACTAATATATTTTCCTCGGGGCATAAAAATCATCTTGATGACCCATTTCTGGTCACTTCGCCAGGCTGAGCAACCACAATGGTTTGCTAAATTTCTCATAGACCATATGAACGCTGAAGTAAGAAGCCGATCAAGCTAGCCAATACCCTAAAGATATCAAGGCTGCCGAGCGAACGAATCTAAGTAAATGGTGAAAAATTATCGCAGATAACTACGCCTTTCGACATATTTTCCGTATCAGCCATCGTTTTACGTGAACAATTGTGTGACAATTAGGAATATTTTTGTAATCGAAGCAAATCTTAATAATGCAAACAAATTTTGTTAAAAAAATGTATTTCTCTCTAAAATTATCCGAATTTTTTGACACATATGTTATATATCTTATGGTGCCAGCATAAAAGTTTTAGCATAAATCATAAGATTAATACCATATATTTCTAATTTAATCTACTTGGGAATCAGCATTAACCCTTAATTAAAATTGTTTCTAATCGCTGTATTATTTTCTCAATATAACCTCAGAATGCGTTTCGTTGAGCGTTTTTCCAGTTTCACTTTTCGATAGTTTTCCCTCGAAGCAGTTTCCTAAGCTTTACACAATTCATAGATTAAATTGCTTGACAAAATACTGCATTTACGGCACATGTGTGTAGCACATGCATGAACTGAGCATAAATCCAGCATAGCTGAGTGACAAGCACAGCTGCCACGTGCAGAGGCACAAATGGGAGCAAATCATTGAATTCGTAAACTTTTTGAAGCAACCAACAAGGGATGTCCGAATGATGAGCTTATATTGATGTGCAACCCAAAGCGCCACCTGAAAAAATTCGCGCAGAACCACAATGGAAGACTTGATTCATACATTGTTTATTTCACTCTACTGTGCCCAAAAATAGAATTTAAACTGCGCGCGTCGAAGGATTTGGAAAATTATTATTTTTTCGGTTGGTAGTACTGTCAAATTTCATGTCAAAATATTCATTAGTGTTTGAGATATGTACGTGTCGTTTTGTGAGCTGCTAAAAGTGAGTTTTTCGTTTTTTGCGATGTCGAAATTTGTTGAGCAAAGAATTTGCATTAAATTTTGTTTACGGAATCAATTTTCTGCTGCGGATACGTTGAGGATGGTGCAGAAAGCCTTTGGTGATGAGGCTATGTCTAAAAAAATGTTTACAAGTGGTATAGTGAGTTCCAAGCCGGCCGTGAACGTGTCGAAGACGAAGAGCGTCCAGGGCGACCATCAACCTTAACCGACGAAGCTCACGTTCAACAAATCAAAGATTTGGTGTTGAAAAACCGTCGATTAACAATTAGAGACCTTGCTGATGAAGTTGGCATATCAAAGGCTCAGTACCATTTTGAAGGATGTTTTGCGCGTCAAATCTCGACTGGTACCGAAAACATTGAATTTCTTGGAAAAAAGGCGTCGCGTTGAAGTGTGTGAAACGATGCTTTCCGACTACCAGTGTGTCATGAAACGCATTATAACTGGCGATGAGACTTGGATCTATGCTTACGACCCCGAAACAACCGATCAATCGAGCGAATATCGTGCCAAAAGAGAGCCGAGACCAAAAAAATCGCGCCAAAGTCGCTCAAAAATCAAGGTCATGTTGACTGTTTTCTTCGATTATCGTGGTGTTATGCCTTCCAACCGGTCAAACAGTCAACAAGGAATATTTGAACGTTATGCGTCGTTTGCGTAACGCTATCCGCCTAAAAAGGCCGGAATTGTGGAAAGACAATTCTTGGTTTTTACACCACGATAATGCACCATCCCATACTGCCCTCGTAATTCGTGATCATTTCGCCAAAAACTCAACCCATATCGTTCCGCAACCATCGTATTCACCTGATCTGGCGCCGTGCGACTTCTGGCTGTTCACCAAGCTCAAAAGACCGCTCCGGGGACACCGTTTTTATACGATAGAGGAGATTCAAGCCGCAGCGAAGACGGAACTGAAGGCCATCCCGGAAAGTGACTACAACCAGTGTTTCGAAGATTGTAAAATCCGTTGGCATAAGTGCATTGCATCGGGAGGGAATTACTTAGAAGAGGGTGAAATTGATTTGGAAGAATAAATAAAGAGTTTTCAAAATAAATACAATGTCACCCTATTTGTTGGGCACAGTGATATATTTCTCAAATATTAAACAATCAATTAAATTTATGAAAATTAGTAGAGAAATGCCGCAGAACTGGACAAAACTTCCCAAATATCAAGTAGAGCAGTGAGGTTCAAACTCGATTATCAAGTGAGAGGTGGTGTCTTTTTCGCAAAATTAGATATTACAATCACCTTTCGACTAACAGACCACTGCAGTGTCTTCGAAGCGGAGATCGCAGCAATTTAAAAAATCTTCTTATTCTGACAAAAAGTGTGCTTACAACAAAAAATATATTTATACTATACATATGTACATATACAGAGAGCTTAGCGGCTTTGAAATCACTAAAATCTCTAAGAGTTTCATCGAAGATAGTGAAAGAATGCCTTGAACTCTCTGTGGATCTAACGTCCTATTCCGCGGTAAACCTGTAATAGATTCTAGGCCACAGTGATATTCCTGACAATAACATGATGAAACAGACGATCTAGCCAAAGCAGGCGCCACCTTACAAACAGACTCCGAAAAAGAGGAAATATGTATGCCTCTGGGTACTTATAAATATTTAATAGATAAATATATTATAGCTATAGCTGCTTAACACGCAGGCAAGCGTATCAAGAGGTAGAAGAAGATGATACTATACAAGTACATAGATCTATGCGAATGCAAGGCTTTATATAGGAAAATATTCGCAATTATCGGGAGAAGTTTTCTTGGATATAATTCGGAAGGTGCAAAGATGAAATTATTTTATGGATGAATTTCATCTGGAGCACAGGGTGGTTATTATATAGAGGGCCTCCTAAAAGCCTAGGTGCGTCGTCAGACATCCACCCTACTTGCGTAACAACAGACACATATACAAAAAAAAATTACAAAAATAACAACGATTTTTCTAAAATTCTTACTAAATCGCCGATAAATCAGTCGTTTCTTACACTGTAGACTCCGAATGTAATACTTTATAGAGAAAGTGTTAGTTATACACACATATATTTTTGCCCAGCGTCCCCAAGTGCACCAATTGTTTTGAATTGTATATTAGAGCGGGTCGATTTACACGGAGCCAAAAAAGCAGAAAAATCGCGTATGCGGGAAATGCTCTCCAGATCATTCTGCACAACTTTGCCTAAGAGACTATGGTTTTAAAATCGTTTCCGAGACAGCAATATTTAAATTGAAGTTTTGTTAGGAAGTAGTTTTGGGTTCATAAAAATTTGTTCGTCAGTTTTTGAGATTTTGAGTGAAATTTAAAACAGAGTGTAGTTTGTTAATATGTTGATTATTTGTCGCAATCGATCAGATCGGTCAATTATATCATATACATATGTCCCATATAACCGATTATTCAGATTTTTGAAAATTCACCTTAAAAATCGCTGGCTGGAAACCGGTTTTAGACCCATAGTCTCTTAGCCAAAGTTGTTCAGAATCCGTAGAACCTTTCCCGCATACATAAAAAAAATCGACCCGCTTTAATGTAATATATTAGATGCATGTGTATGTGTCTTGTTGTTTCTTTGTAACCATTGCTGTGCATAACTCAAAATCAAAGTGAAAGGGCTAGACACAAGTTAATTTTTACATTAAAGAGAATGCTTATAAGCAAACTATCAATTGCAAATATTTATCTATTGAAATCTTCGCGGAGATGCAGTGAAATATTTTTACAATAATGTTAATATGTATTAAAAATGTTCTGCAGATATGTAATGCTTTTCGAAGTTAAATTTTGAATAAAACAGGAAGAAACCTCAACTTCGGCCCGGCCGAAGCTTTAATACCCATCAGAGTGCATATCTTATAACAAAAAGGGTATAAAAATAGTTTTATCTTGATTTTGAGCGGTCAGTTTGTATGACAGCTCTATGCCATAGGAGTCCGATCTGAACAATATGTTCGAAGATTGAAGCGCTGCCTTAGATAATAATATCTGCCTAATTTCGTGTAGATATCTGGTCTAATAAAAAACTTTTCCATACAAGGACTAGAACTTGATCGGTCAATTTGTACGATATATACTATCGTTGTCCGATATCGGCGGTTCCGACAATTGAGTAGCTTCTTTGTGAAAAAAGGACGAGTGCAAAATTTCGGAGCGATATCCCAAAAACTGAAAAACTAGTTCGTGGACATATGGACAGCCAAACGAACAGGTGGATTGACTCGACTCGTGTCCGATATCGGCGGTTCCGACAATTGAGTAGCTTCTTTGTGAAAAAAGGACGAGTGCAAAATTTCAGAGCAATGTCCCAAAAACTGAAAAACTAGTTCGTGGACATACGGACAGCCAAACGAACAGGTGGATTGACTCGGCTCGTCACGTTTATCATTTATAAATTTCTACACTTTATAGGGCCTTCGACGTTTCCTACCCTGTTTAGGGTATAAAAATGCTTGCGTTATGAAAATCAGTTTAAAACCAAACGAACTAATCCAAAACTCGGACTCATGTCTTACATTGATACATACGTAAAAGGTATAATTAAGGAATGTATTCAGTCGACATTTAAAACGAAAATGTTAAATCGTTCGCAGTTTCAGCTACTAGCGGGAAAATGTTTTCTAAGTGTTTGTTTTTCGATGCAATTTCAATTCTGTGTGTACGAATGATGTGCATACATACATATGTAAGTTTGTGTAAGTTTGCGTGTGTATGCTTGTGTACTATGGCTGGCGTCAAGGGTTGCTAGTATGCGACCGTCGTAAACAATTGAGGTCGTATACTTACCTTGCAAAGCCGAAAAGTTAATTTGTTTTTTTGCCGTTGGTCTTTTTATGCTGATGCTTTCAGTTGTGTTGCTATTGACGGCTTTGAAAGAGTAAGAGTAAATATCTATGTATGTATGCGTGCCTCTTTGCAATGGTGAATGCAGCCCCTTATCGCCGAGGAGAATGGGGTGCCAGCTGCGGTAGCGCTCCCAGTTGGATAGTTTGCATTCGGAAACGACTGACAGCGCAAACGGTGTTCCTAGTTCGGTGATCGGAAGGAGCGCAGTTAATTAGGAATGCAGGTAGTTGTACTTCAGCGACCGCTGAGTAATGCTTCGTACATCAATGTATTTATGGTAATCCTCGTTAGGCCAAACGGCTTAAGTGAGCACCACAATTCCGCAAGATGACCCAAAAACACGACACTACACGACACGATACATAAAACGCATACAATTCGTGTGCATATGACGGAAGGTATTTTCATGTATAAAAAACTTAGAAACACACAATGCAACAAAACGTTAGACACACGGTCGAATAGGCGCGAAAACTTGCCGCTGATAAAAAACAAATACCGGCTATTGTGTGCGAACGAACAAATGCATGGATTTTGCCGAGTTTAGGCTTTGAAACCTAAGGCATTTGAAGCACTATGCAAATCCTTTTGAAGCATGCGGTTGCATGTATTTACACTAGATGCTTTTTTACATACACATATAAAAAATGATGTACTTATGACGGAGAGAGGTTTTCAAATTAAACCACATTCTCATTACTATTTTAATTTGCATATTTCAATTCGGCCTCCCAAAGCACAAATTCATAGCAATGTATATATGTACATACATATACATATGTATGTATATATACAATAATAAAAATAAAAAAAATGCATTTATATGTATGTATGTGTATATATAAATATTTGAAAATATTTACTTTTTTCTATAAACGGCCGGTTCAAAATCAATTTGCCATACACACACAAAATTTTATTGACTATATTCAGATATATTTATATATACACACACGTGTATATACATACATACATATCTGCATTGGAGCTTTTTGCAGGTTTTAACTTTTGACTGACTAGTTAAGTGATAAGACAGCAGAAGCAACTCCCACAACTAGCATTATTTCGGTGCATTTTGGTTCACATCAATCAATATTTTCATATATTCATGCAAACACGTTAGCCTACACATAAACATACCTATTCATATGCAGTTTGGACGTATACATACAAACATTTGATTATTTGAATAGGTGCCGATGCAACTTTATACCGCCCACGGCGTCGGCGGCTAAACCGTTGTACTCAGCGTAATTAATTTTCAATTTCTAACAGTCATTGACCCGCTAACTCCGCTAACTAAGGCTACTAATGTTGCGACCGGCTTTAGAGATGTTATTGTTTGCAAACTTATTTGACATTTATGTACGTTTCTTATTTGTTACAGTGTCGTTATCATTATTATTTTTTAAGGTTTCGGTTTTTGTTTTTGGGAATACCCTTGTCTGTTGTTTTCTTTCAGTTTGGCTTATTTGTTAGCTATTCGCGCAAAAAAACCGCAGCGAATAACGCAGCGCGAGAACCGAGAACCCGTTTCCGGCACTAACCATTCAATGCGTAACTTGTTACTGAATAATTTGCTGTTAGAGGTACCTGTATTAGGTCACCTCTGTGCCAGTTCACAATTATATTACTGCTGCTCTTCAATGTTCCAATTCCGTGTCGTCGATGCACTAAATTCACCCCTCGCTTTGCGACAACAACTCCAGCCGCATCACATTTACACTTTCACATTCGGCACATTCGGCGGCCACAGCTCCACAACATCAATATTACAACAAACAGTGACACCCACAGAGTTCAACTTGCCGTCTGCATGGTCTGTTTGTTTCACAGCGCCGTTTGTCAGCCATTCAGGTGCTTTGCGCAAATTGTTGATAAATTCTCTCACTCAAATCTCCTCAAACACTCGTGCATCCCCATATTCACATATGTATCCGTATGCTTGTTCACTGGCTGCTCATTTCCTTCCATTGTAATTATAGTTAACTTTACTTCTATTAAAGTTATACTTTTGCTTGAGCTAGAAAGTTGCATATTGAGCTAGAAAGTTGCATATACTACAGCCAGAGAACATAAAACACTTTTTTTACGTTCTCTGCTTCAGCTTCCGTCGAATTTACTGTGCGCACGAGTGCATTTTTGAGGAAGTTGGATGCACCCCGTTGTAATAAGAAAATTCAAAAGAGAGAATCAAAATTGTATCGGACCGTTGGGAGCGTTTCAATTCCGCTACGTACACTTATCTATTAAGAGAAAAGTATGGAAAATTGTCCGTACTTTATTCTCTTCAAACGCGGTGGTATACCCCATATTTTTGTTTCTCACAGCACGTAAACAATGTAAATGTCAACAGAAAAGCGTCCGACTTAATACATTTTCACCCATTTTGATATGTGTACATACATACATACATATATATTCTACGGTAAGTACTCAAAAGATTACAGCAATGCTAATGTTATAAATATATTTCACTCTCTTTACTGTGAACAAACTGGGTAAGAGCTTTCTATGCACTTTTAGAAACAGTAAAACACTTGTATGTCATGTCTTTAAACATAGATGTAACTCATCAAATTGCTATTATTCGTTAATATCTTAGAACTTAATGTAAAATAAATCTTGTTTTGTTAGTCATTTGTTTTTTAATGTTATGGCCAAAAGTTTAGTTTTATTTCATTTGACGGTTTGGCATTATGTTTTCAAAATTATTTAGAATATATGACTACTGCGGTTTGTTCGAATGAATATATGTATGTATATATCGTACCGAATCGTCACTTATAAGGCGTCGATAGCCTCCGCCTCATCTGCGTAGACAAGCAATTTCACACAACCCCAAAAATAGTCTATATATATTAAAACAACTTTCAATTAAACTTAAAATTAAAGCCAGGGAAGTACCTTCAGATACATAAGGCTTGTGAGTTATATGGAGTCTACGGCAAGTTTTCACCCGATTCTAAGCACATGATTTCTATAAGAAAAACGTGCTCTCTTAATTTTATTAAGATATAATGTATGTGAGCTATGGAGGATGGCGTCATGTGTAGAAGTTCACGCAAGTGAGGAAAGTTCTCTGATAGCCATTCACTTGGGAGTGGAAAGAAACGATTCTTTTACATATGACTCAAGCAGCTCACGACTTCCGGCCTTTGACCAAGTATCCTCTGGGTAGCCTAAGAACATCCGTTTAAAGGCGAGCTAAAGTGAGAAGGCGAAACATCCCCTCCGCAGGGTTGTGCGCTGGGTTTGGGACCCGCCACGTAAAAAAATCATACCAATGAAAATCAACAATCGGCCTCGGATGAGAGACCTCTCTTTTAATGACGACCTTGGCAAACGAAATAAGGACTACGAATTAAGGGCATGCACCTGGAATGTCCGGTCCCTTAATTGGGAAGGTGCCGCTCCCCAGCTGGTTGATGTCCTCATGAAAATAAAGGCTGACATCACCGCCGTCCACGCCCCGACGGAAGAGAAGGACGATGTGACCAAAGATGCCATCTATGAGCGCTTGAAGCGCACTTATGAGAGCTGCCCCCGCCACGATGTCAAATTGTGCTTGGCGACCTTAACGCCAGGGTGGGCAAAGAAGGTATCTTTGGCACTACGGTCGGTAAATTCAGCCTCCACCACGAAACATCCCCAAATGGGTTGAGGCTAATCGACTTCGCCTGGGCCCGAAGTATGGTTATCTGTAGTACTAGATTCCAGCATAAGAAAATACATCAAGCTACCTGGCTGTCTCCGGATCGAAAAGCCACCAACCAGATTGATCATGTTGTGATAGACGGAAGACACGTCTCCAGTGTTCTAGACGTGCGTACGCTCCGAGGTCCAATCTTGTTGCATCAAGATTCGCACCCGCCTCTGTGCAGCAAAAAACGCACGTCAAAAAACACAAGAAAGGTTCGACGTCGAGAAGCTGCAATCACAACAGACAGCCGAACGATTTTCTACTCGGCTTGCACTCCTGCTCTCTGAGAACACTCGTCAACAACTCGGTATAAGGAACTGTGGGACGGCTGCAACCAAAACCATTGGTTTTCGGAAAATGCAAAAGAACAACTGGTACGACGAGGAGTGCCGTGTCGCAGCGGAGAGAAAACAGACTGCCTACCTCGCAACGTTACGATCGACCACAACACGTGCGGGATGGGATAGATACCGAGAGTTGAAGAGGGAAGCGAGACGCATTTGCAGACAGAAAAAGAGAGAGGCCGAAATGCGTGAGTATGAAAAGCTTGATAAGTTGGCCGACAGGGGTAATGCTCGAAAATTCTACAAAAAAATGCTGCGACTTACGGAAGGTTTCAAGATCAGAGCGTACTCTTGTAGAACCCCCAAAGGTGATCTAGTCACCGATGCCCAGATGATACTTAAATTATGGAGGGAACACTTCTCCAGCCTGCTGAATGGCAGTGAACGTACAACACCAGGAGAAGGCGAACCCGATTCACCAATCGATGACGATGGAGCAGACGTTCCATTACCGGACCATGAAGAAGTTCGAATAGCAATTACCCGAGTGCAGAACAACAAAGCGGCGGGGGCTGATGGATTGCCGGCCGAGCTATTCAAACACGGCGGCGAAGAACTGATAAGGAGCATGCATCAGATTCTTTGTAAAATATGGTCGGACGAAAGCATGCCCAACAATTGGAATTTAAGTATGCCCAATCGATAAAAAGGGAGACCCCACAATCTGCGCCAACTACCTTGGGATAAGTCTCCTCAACATCGCGTATAAGGTTCTATCGAGCGTATTGTGTGAAAGATTAAAGCCCACCGTCAACAAACTGATTGGACCTTACCAGTGTGGCTTTAGAAAATCAACAACCGACCAGATATTCATCACGCGCCAAATCTTGGAAAAGACCCGTGAAAGGAGAATCGACACACACCACCTCTTCGTCGATTTCAAAGCCGCTTTCGACAGCACGAAAAGGAGCTGCCTTTATGCCGCGAGGTCTGAATTTGGTATCCCCGCAAAACTAATACGGCTGTGTAAACTAACGTTGAGCAACACGAAAAGCTCCGTCAGGATCGGGAAGGACCTCTCCCAGCCGTTCGATACCAAACGAGGTTTCAGACAAGGCGACCCCCTATCGTGCGACTTCTTCAACCTATATTGATATCATCGGCCTCAACACCCGCGCCCTTAGTTCTGCTTTCTCCAGACTGGACAAGGAAGCACAGAAAATGGGTCTGGCAGTGAACATTGGCAAGACGAAATATATCCTGTCATCAAACAAACAGTCGTCGCACTCGCGACTTGGCTCTTACAGTCATGACTTTGTAGTCGTAGATAATTTCGTCTATCTTGGAACCAGCGTAAACACCACCAACAGCGAAAAGAAGAAACGATTGGCGCGCTATTGTTAACTCGGCTATCTCGGCATAAGCGGTGTCTACGCCAATAAAGAAGAAGATTGCTCACTTATCATCACATAGCCGATATATGCGATATAAAGACATCCGGAAGTTCGAAAGTCTTTATTTTAGGTATATTGGGGCTAAGATAATTATTGATCCCATTCAATCTATTTGTAACACACAAGAAAACTATTGTCAGGAAAGGATTGTCTTAAAATTTAAATTATATATTTAACACATTGACCGATATTTTCGTGAAAAAGTCAATTATAGGCACAGGGGTCCACATATTCAGTATGTAGTCTTAAGGTGGCACACCTCAAAGGTACTATTTGAACAAAGTTATCCTGATATATAAATCGAGTATTGATTTGTATACTGGAAAGTGAAAGTTTCAAATGGCATTTAAAATTTTTTTGTTTGTCTGAGATCGCCCATTTTCACAATATAATGTAAGAATAGTCAGGATAATGCTACCTACCGAATTTAATTACAGCCGACCGAGTAGGTCCTGATATATGGGTTTTCGCCTAAATGTGGCGGCTCCTATAAAACTTTTTTCTATGATCTCGGCTGTAAAATTTTAAGTTTATTTATTGCTCTTTTTGTACTTTTCAATAGAATCGTTATATGGGAAGTTGGATGGGTTATCATCCGATTTCAACCATTTTTACAACGTTGGGCTGCTAACAGATTTGTGCTGAGTGAACTTTGCACTACAGTACTTCATCGTAATTTAGTGCTTATTTGTGGTACTTTATGGGTTTTCGTTTAAAAGCGTCTACCAAGTTTCATTAGGTTAGATTTTCATTTCAGACTGGCATTTTTTATTCGGCTTTGTTATTGGATATATAAATTAACGCAAGATTGAAACTAAACACAAAGTGTTTCAAAAATAACTGAAGAGTTAAATTTGCCGCCATTTATGCAGTTAAGTGTTGACAACAACAAAAATAATGAAATCCTGGCGCCGCAGTTCGAAATTTTCAAACCGAATATGGTCTGAGAGATTGGCCGGTATTTTCGGTAAAAACTCCGCCATAGGTACACTGCTCTATATATTCTGTACCTGAGGGCTTATAGGTTATAGACCGATTTTGACAATTTTGTGACGTCAGATGTCATATTTTAGAGGCACCATTTGAATAAAATTTTCTTCCGATAATTTCCGATTTCCTCCACTTAACACTCTCAAAGACGCCTCTATCAAATTAAAGGTTCATATTTTAATTTTGAGCTTAGCTATAGCATTTTATTGGTTTTCACTTAAAGAAATTGTCTGCGTGCGACAATAATTCCATTCTGGTCACCTGTAATACCAACCTCCTTGGATGCCAAGGAACACGTTTACCAAGTTTCATCAATATATCGCAGGTTCTCGCTTGCACACAGGGACGGACATACAGTCACTAGAAATTCAATTCCTCTCGTCATCCTGATCATGTATATACTTACATACATATCAACCGTTAGGTGAACAAAATTATTAAACTCTTTGCTGCAACACGTTGTGAGAGTTCCAATATGCAACAAAAATCGGATTGAACAGTTTAATGCTGCTGTGCAGCATTTCTCTATAGCTAATAGAATCCGAAGATTATCTTATATAGATGGTATAGTAGTTGGTACCGTTAATAATGCGAACAATATTGATGAACTTTTAGCCTCTCGAACTAAAGATGATTTAAAACATTCTCTAAAGGAATCCAAAGAAGAATTAAAAAATAAATAGGATCTTGAGACTGTTTTCGGACGAGAACAAGTAAGGAAGGACTAAGTTCGGGTGCAACCGAACATTTTATACTCTTGCAACTTGCAAGAATCAAAGCCAGGGAAATACTTTAAGGTGTAAAACCAATCATATAGGGTAAAGCCAGCCGGATGTTCGAAAATCCTGATATTAGTTACATAGGGGCTAGGCCAAGCTTTCGCTCAAATTTATATATTTTAGGCATCAATATGCACTTTTTTGAATAAAACACGCTCTTATTTTCATTGGGATAACTCACATATCGTAGATAATTTCGTCTATCTTGGAACCAGCGTAAACACCACCAACAATGTCAGCCTCGAAAATCACAGGATAACTCTTAACAGGTGCTACTTCGGACTGAGTAGGCAAGGAGAAGCAAAGTCCTTCTCGACGAACAAAACCAAACTCTATAAGTCATATTTTGACAACAACCGATGAGTCGACGTTACGAGTTTTCGAGAGAAAAATTCTGCGAACGATTTATTGTCCTTTGCGTATTGGCCACGGCGATATCGCATTCGATGGAACGATGAGCTGTACGGATTTTGACGACAAAGACATATTCAGTGAATTAAAAGACACGCTGGCTCTGTCCGGATGGATGAAAACACTCCAGCTCTGAAAGTATTCAACGCATTGGGATGGAGAAGGACCTGGCTTCGCTTGGAATATCAAATTGGCGCCACGTAGCGAAAAGAAGAAACGACGGCGCGCTGTTGTTAACTCGGCGTAATCGCGTAAGCGGTGTCTACGCCAATTAAGAAGAAGAAGAACTCACATATTGACCGACATATGAGGTACAAAGCCCCACGAAGTTCGAAAATCTTCATATTAAGTATATGGGGGTTAAGGGAAGTATTGGTCCGCTTCAACCCATTTTTGACATACAGATATACCAGTATAAGAGAAGGATTATTCCTTAAATTCAGCTATATACATATATCATACATTGACTTTGGTGGCAAGCACTAAAGACATTATTCGTGTAAAGTTTTATCCCTTTTTATAAATTGCTTCTTGATTTGTGTACTGGAAACTGAACGAATCAAGTGGATTTTAAAATTGTGCTATATGGGAAGTAGGCGTGGTTGTTGTCCGACTTCGTCCATTTTTACAATGTGACATAAGAATGTAAGAAGAATGCCATGTACCAAGTCGGGTCCTGAGATATGGGATTTCACCCAAAAGTAGACGGTGCCACGTCCATCGTTCAATTTCACATCATATTACATAAAGGCCTCTCTTACCATCTCGGTGGTAATATTTAATGTATCTGAGGTAATTAGTTATTGATTTATCGCGCTTTTAGTAGTATTTAACAGTACCATTACATGGGGAGTGAGCGGAATTATTACCCCATTTCATCCATTTTCACAATGCCGATAGAAGTTTTTATAAGATTTATACTCAGCAAATTTGGTCGTCATAGCTTATGTGGTTTGGGAGATATGTACATTAAACTTGTTAGAGGGCGGGGCCACGCCCACTTTTCAAAAGTTTTCCCCCACAGTGCCCTGTGCTACTGCGATCATTTGTACCAAATTACAGCTTTACATCTTAATTTAGTGCTTAGTTATGGCACTTTATATGTTTTCGGTTAATGGCGACTTGTGGGCGAGTTACATATATAAATAAGCCACTAACAAATAGTAAAACTGATAAATTTGCTGAATTTCTTAATGAAATAAATAGCACAACCGGAAATCAGTAAAATTGTAATGTGATACCATTTCCTTTGCTATTGTAAAAATCAACTTAAAAGATACAAAACAAAATCACTTTGTTAACAATATTTCCAAGAATCTGTATAAACTATTAAGTTATGAGGTTATTCCCTTAATCAGCATTTAAGTAAAAATGATGTATAAGCAAGCACTTACTTTCTTGCAAAACATATGTAATAAGTATAATAAGTATTTATGATTTGTAAGCAATAATTCATTGCAATAGTAACTTTGATGATTATAATTAATAAAGTGAAAGTTCAGTCTGATTCAAATATCCAAACCAACTGGTTTATTTTCTCTAGGGTAAACTCGGTACTAACTTTTTTAAAAACGCTCGAACGCGACGAAGATACAAAATTGGCGTGGCCGTGATCTCATTTCGATAAATTTTTACTAAGTTTACAGTTTGCACGGACGGACGGACAACCGGATTTCAACTTTTCTCGTCATCGTGATCATTTATATACATTTACATATATAACCCCATATTTATCTCGATTAGTTTTAGGTGATACGTACCGTTAGGTGAAAAAAAATATAATACTCTGTAGCAACTGGTTGCAAGAGTAGAAATACGTACGAATTTTGAATGACCTTCCCGAAACTCGTCTTGGAGTGAGCCGACCTCGATTGAATTCACCATACCATCGATAAACGTTGGTCCTTGATGGAGCTTCATCGTCTAAAAATGAATTAAGTTCACCTATGCGCTCTTTATTACTTAACCCATGCGGAAATTTGTAAAAAATAATCCGGGTAAATTTTTGCGATTTAATTCCATTTTTTGAACGAGAAGAACATTTTAAGTTACTGTAAACCACACAAATAGCGCTCAAATACCAAAACTTTCTCAGTATGCATGCCATCAAAAATTTCAAAATATACGATAAAATTGTGAGTTTCCAGGGATATCAACTAGTGACGCCAAATTACGTAATATAAAACGCAATCTACGTTTCATGGGGAAAAGATTATATCTAAATTTCATTGAAATATCTCGCAGATTGACCCATATTTTCGGTAAAACATCATTATATATACAATCCTTTCCAGTTTCTTACACTTTGTAAAAAGGCCTGAAGTTGGAGGATAATCACGTCGACTCCCCACCGTTATTTTGAATTAGTAGTTTTCAAACTAACTAACTAAATAAGAAACCCTAAAACATTACATTTCAAAATCTAAATGGCTTGGAGGGGCTACAAAGGACTCGGTTAGAAAATCGAAGATATCGAAACAAACTTTGCATTAATAGTCTCCTCAAGGTATTCCATCTCTTACCTAAAAGGGATCGAACGATAAGTTTGCGAGCCACAGTTTGAGGGTGTGTGGACCTCAATGTCTATGTTAATAATTTAGAGAACATCTGTTCTTGATAATAATGTACCTTTTTTCAAAAATAAATAAAAAGGCGCCAATAGCAAACCTAGCTTCCATATAACTAATATACAACTTTTTGAGCTTCCGGTTGACCACCGGAACACCTGAAAATATAGAGATACCTTTTAGTTAACATATTCTGCATTGCAGTATAGAAGTCCCCGGCTTACTATAGTAAAACCCATAATATAAGCAAAATTCATTTTTATGCTCCTGCAAAATGTTGCCTCGTGGTATAATAGTTCCCCTAACGGTTGTTTGTATCAATTTTTAGTGGAATTAGATTTAGAGTTATATACGAGGTGTGTTCAAAAAGTATCGCGAATTTTGAATTTTCGCGGGTTACGTATATTCGAATTTCGAATTTTTTGTGGCGTTATGTTGGTACTCATGTCTCTCACTTATGCCGACAAGCTCGGCCATTTTGAATGTTCATTTAATTGTTGACAGCTATTCAAAAAAATGGATCAAAGAACCTGTATCAAATTTTGTGTGAAAAACGAAATTAAGTACGCGGATGCATTCCGAATGTTGACTGTGGCATACGGAGAAGCTACCTTGGGCCGAAGCAACGTTTATCGGTGGTACAAAATGTTCTCAGAAGGCCGAGAAGTTATGAACGACGAAGAGCGTGCCGGACGCCCGAGCACTTCAACAACAGACGAAAAAATTAATGAAGTGGAGAAAATGGTATTGGCCAATCGTCGAATCACCGTTAGAGAAGTTGCTGAGGACCTAAACATATCGATTGGCAAGTTATGCGCAATTTGCGCGAAGCAATCCGCCAGAAACGCCCGGACCACAACCACGCCTACTTCTCATATTACCAATTTTAAATTCCATCTGATTCTTTCACTTTCCAAAATGTAAATTAAGCACCAATGAATATATCGGGATAAAACTTTATCCGAATAGTGCGCTTAAAGTGGGCCACATTATGACCAAAAATTGTCCAAATCGGATCGAAACTATTCAAGGCCCCAGATATCGAATATGTGCGAACTTTATATTAGAAATATCGGTCAATCTGTGAGATATATCATTGAGGTTCAGAGAGAGTCCTTTTTTAATAATAATATGCTGTATTGTCAAAAATGGGTTGATTATGTACCTGAAGGTATTTATTTGCCTTTGATCTCGGCAAGTTGCAAGAGTATGAAATGTTCGTTACACCCAAACTTCAGGCCTTCTTTACTGGTTTTTATTCAACATAGTTGCCTTCAAGGGCGATACACTGAATATAGTGAGCCCACAACGTTTCGATACCGTTTTTGTGGTACGATTTGTCCTGTGCATCAGGTCTCAGTTTAGTGATTATCTCTTCCTGCGACGAAATTTTCTTCTCAGCGAGCACTCTTTTGAAATATGAGAACAGAAAATAGTTTATGGGGACCAGATCAGGAGCATATGGTAGATGCGAAATCAATCCAAAGACCAATACATGAATTTTTGCCATCGTTTTCCCTGACTTGTGATACGGTGCAATGGCTTAGTAAAACAACACTTTCTTTTTCTCCAAATTCTAGATTTCTATTTAATTTGAGTATAAATTTGTATTTTCGTTTTAAACATGCGCGATCCTTCACCCACTAAATAATAGCCATCAACAATATAATGTACATACTTTCTGCTAATTGAAAGAGCAAACAAACATGCTTCCACATAATGACATATACGCATGTGCAGGTATAAGAAATAAATTAAAAACAGTAAAAAAAAGGTTTTAATGAAAAAAAAATAACAGTGCGGTCTCAGCTCCATTTAATTTCATTCCCAACGAACCAGAACTAACAAAATGTAGTAAACAGATCCAGCACAATAAAAACGGCGCCAAAATAGGCACATGCTGTCGCAGTGAACATAAGGCCAAGGTGACAGGATCGCCATAAGAGCAATGCGCAATGCCGTGACTCGACGCTCTATTGAATCGATACAATTCAGGGAACAGCAGCACATAATGAGATGCTAAATAATATTCTATGAGAGTGAATTTCGACTATTCGACAACTTGTATTCGCTACTAACCCCTTTTACTCGACCCTTCATCTAACAAATAACAATTGACGCAGTGCTTAGCTACCACATTGATCGACGTTAAGCGCGTTGACGATTCCTAATATACATATGTATGTATGTATGTACATGCATACATCAATTCTGTAACAGCCACTGCGAGGGTCTACGGTGTATTTTTTATTGCCCTCCAATAATGACAAAATTGGTTAGGAAATTAAAGAAAATTAGGGGGTTGCAACAGTAGCAACTGAAGCGAGTGCACGCTCTCGTGGAAGCACACGAACTTGCGAATGGCTACAAATGCATTTTGTGCACACACATCCGCACACATACTTATGCTTGTGTGCATTTTTATAATTCGTGCGTAATTTTTTAACGGTTCATGCATAAGAAATTGCCTAGGGTTCGCGGGTTGACTGACTTGCTCGGATTTTTTTCAATAGTTTCGGCTTCGGTGCATTCAAGCGCAACAAATGAGAGAAATGCGGCAACAAAAGCTATGGGGTAGAAATTGCATCAATTTAATTTATTTGCGTTCAGACATATGTTTGTACAGACTTTGCTATAGGGTGTTTTGTTTGTGTATGTGATTTTCATGAAGATATAAAGCGCCTAGAATATGTGACCTGGTCTACGGAAAGGGGGCTTAGGTGTCAAAAAAAAGGAGAACAATTAATGAGATAACGAGAAACTGACGATTATTTTTAACAGCTTTTCCCAGAGAACTAGTTTTCGCACGTTAGCCCCCTTTTCCTAGACCAGGTCACATATAATGTTAAGACCCGGAAGCGTTATTATAAAAATAAGGCCTTGTCATTATGTTTAAAAAAATGATTTCGCACAAGTGACCGCCGGGATTGGCTCGAAAAATTTCATTTTCGGACACCTTTTGCTGCAATTGGTTCCGTATGTCGACCTCACAAAAATAGTCCAGAGCTGTTTAATCGCACGATCTTGAAGACAACACCACAGGACCACGGCGCGAGATTATACGCTCTCCAAAAGCTTCCGTCAAAAAATTTATTGATTCGTTGACTGTATGGCATGTAGCGGCGACTTGTTGAAACCAAAGGTCGTTCACATCAACATTCTCCAATTCAGACACGAAAAATTATTAAACGTGGCACCATAGCGTTCTCTCTGATTGTGACATTATGACCATCTCAATTTTGAAGCGATATGGACCAATTGTCTCAATAACGACTTACCAGCGTTACGAGCGTTATGAGCGTACCCATTCCACCAAAAAGGACCTTCATCGCTGAACAAACCTTTCTTCTGAAAATTGCGATCGGTGGCCATCACATTTGGGGCTCAATTACCACCCAAACTGACTATAAATCGAGTTACAGCTACCAAAAAGTTCAACTCCGAAAAAACTATTACCTCATTGAAAACAACACTTCTAAAAAACACCCTATATACATACATACATACTCATTTGGTTTGTGCATCATGTGCTTTAATGTGTATAAATAAAATATCCACAACCACCCCTTCTGGGAAATGGTTCGATCGAAGTGTCTGCAATACCTTTATCGGTTCTCGTTTATTTTGCTCACCATTTCGAAAAAAAAGTCAATTGTCACATGTGTAAATGTTAGTAATAGATATGTTCATTAATCTAGTTTGAATTTAAATTGTGATGGCTCTAAACTATAGATTATTAGGAACGTTTTCGAAGAATTTGAATTTTTTTGCTGCAATCTTTGTTAAAGTATGATATGAAATAAGATATAAATAAGATACATATATAAAATTTATAGGTATACATACATATGTATATATGTAGGTTAGTAATATTTTTGTGTGCGAAAATCTAATATTTTACAGGTTTCAAGACAATCATTTTTGCAATAAGTTTTAGGATACTAAAATCAGTAATTAAATGTGTGCACATACATAAATATATATAAATTAAATCCGCTAATTGCGGAGAAATGGTTTCGACGATTCAGAGCAAGTGAAAACGACACCATGGATAAGCCAGCCGGCGGAAGACCTGTGACGACGAATACCGTTCAAATCATGGAAAACATCGAGTTAGACCGCATCTCGTGGCATCTCGTGACATCGCCCATAAGTTGGGAGTTAGTCACCAAACCATTTTAAACCATCTGCAGAAGGCTGGATACACAAAAAAGCTTGATGTTTGGGTGCCGCATGATTTGACGCAAAAAACTTCTGGACCGAATCAACGCCTGCGATATGTTACTGAAACGGAACGAACTCGACCCATTTTTGAAGCAGATGGTGACTGGCGACGAAAACTGGATCACATACGACAATATCTAGCGAAAACGGTCGTGGTCGAAGGCCGGTGAAGCGTCCCAAACACTGGCCAAGCCGGGATTGACGGCCACGAAGGTTTTGCCGTGAGCTTGGTGGGATTGGAAGGAAAGCATCCACTAAGAGCTGCCCCATATGGCCAGTCGCTTAATTCTACCATCTACTGCGAACAACTGGGCCGCTTGAAGCAAGCGATCGACCAAAAGCGTCCAGAATTGGCCAACAGAAAGGGTGTAGTGTTCCACCAAGAAAACGCCAGACCACACACTTCGTTGATGACTCGTCAGGAGCTACGGAAGCTCGGGTGGGAGGTTTTATCCGCATCCACCATATAACCCGGACATAGCGCCAAGTGATTACCAGCTGTTCCTGTCCATGGCGAACGCCCTTGTTGGTGTAAAGTTGAACTCAAAGAGGCTTGTGAAAAAGGTCTGTCCGAGTTCTTCGCAAATAAGGAGGGGGCTTCTACGAGAGGGGTATTATGAAGTTTCCGTCTAGATGGAAACAGATTATCGAACGAAACGGGCACATTTGAACTAAACCCGATCACTGTAACACTTTTTATAAAGTATTTAATAAAGAGCAAAAAAGCGGACGTTCGGACAGAAACATTCACGGACGTTTACTCGACGCTTTTTTCGAAAAAAGTTAGCTATTTTTGAATTAATACTGTTTTCACTTTTCTTAGGCTCAAATTATCTTTCAAAATGGTTTTCACTGGTCCTTTTGATATGCCAACGATGCCAGCAAAATCTTTGATTGTTAATCGTCGATTCTCAAGCATCAATTCCTTTATATTATTGATGTATAGATCATCAGTTGATGTTGATAGCCGTCCTGGACGTGGTTCGACCTCAACGCGTTCTCGACCCTCTTTGAATAATTTCTACCAATCAAAAACACTTGCTCGCGTCAAACAATTATCGACGAAGGCCTTTACCAACATTCTGAATGTTTCAGTACCAGAACTTTTATTCCGCACACAAAATTTAAAGGAATTTTTTTGTTGAAGGAACTTTACAGGGTTTGTTCGGAAAGTAGTAGGACTGATTTTCTTTTCCCACGACTGTACGTCGAAGTGTTGCTAGCAAACGAACGAGCGGTTGGCCAGTTATCTCCGAACATCTGGAGAATCAGGACAAACATTTTCGCGCGATTTGTTTCGTGGCTTTATGTGGAAGTCCTCAAGAGACTCAAAGGGTCAATGGGGTCCCACAAGACATCGGAGCCGATTGGAAGTTGCGCCACGACAACGCACGACAAGCCTATTTTGAATGTTTTTAAAGAATTCTAACGATTAGTTTAACAATTTTTTTTAAATCGACTCAGTCCTATTACTTTCCGAACAAACTCTGTATACTAAAACTAATTATTATTTTGATGTGACATTTGGCACAGATTGTCATACCAACCTAGAAGCAAAATATTTTGACGAAAGGGGTTTCGCGCGAAATTTTAATTAAAAAGTCTTAATTTTTTTGCTCACAGCTGTATATACACAACATCCGTTACATACTGTTCACAGAGTAGCACTCGAACAAAGGTGCGCTACTTCGTGGTGTGAACTATTTGGAGCTGACTATTTTGTTCATAGGCATCGGGCGGAACAGATGGACGACTTGGCAGTCTGCACAATGACCGACAAAGATCCCAGTAGAATTAAAGACACCTGTAATAACTCGGCTGACATTAGCATAACCCGGCATCTGTCGCATCACCTCGTTCGAGAAACCCTCCGACTTATTTCTGTGAACAACCACAACTTTGTCAACTTTACCACAGCGAATTTCATGAGCGCAAACTCACACACTTCCAATTCTGCGGATGTAATCGTTGGCGAACGAATATTCCGCAAGTTCATCGAAGCAGCAGTTCTACCAAACGAACGCGACAGCTCTGATCACCGCCTAAGGCTTCTTAATTTGGAGATGCGGCAAATGGTAAAGCAACAGAAGCAGGCAAAATTGGAGGGCATTTGAAGTTTTGTAACCTCTCAACTGGTGTAAGTAAGCTTTGTACTTCTTGGAGTCCTAGTCCATTGGGAATAGACATCGTACGGATTGAAATTCCGTAGCCACGTGTTCTCATTAATTTTAACTGCAAATTGCACTGAACCCTTCAACTGACAAGGTCAAAGATGTGTTACGCGAAGGCTTATGTCTTCAATAAAGCAAAATCGTCAGAAGCCTTCAGCACAGGCGGCATAAAAATATTGAAATCATCGAGGCTTGAGGTGAGACTTCGGAAATCGTCCATAACATAGCTCTAGAACATTTAAGACATTCAAATTTATATGTACATATGTACACATTGCATGCGAAAATATATTTATATCTCATTATTTTATAAAAAATATTTAAAAAAAGCTTTCATGCTGAGGATTAGCTAATTAACTATAATAGCAGCTTAATCCGAGATTTGTTTTTATTAGTACAAAAGTGAGCACATCGTACATGCACCTATTCAAGCTTTACATAGTTAAATTTGCAAACTTGCAAACAACTACATACATACATACATATGTATATGTATGTATATGTGTGCAGCGCCTAAAGTCTAGATTGTGGTTCGATTTTGCATCCGTTTGTCCTTGCTGACGAGAACAAATTGTGTCAGCTGCCAGTTTCCTAGTTCATGCATCCGGGCCACTGGGGGCACACAGAATGGAACACTTTTCTAGTGTCAAGTAGCATGTGCATATGAGTATACATACATATGTAGTTATGGATAGTTTCAACTTTAGCTGGTGTTGACAGTCCTACTAACCGCTGTGTGTACAGAGAATGTTTGCGCATACATTCATATGTTTGTATGTGGAAGAGCCGCCGTTATGAAAGCACGAAGAACCGCACCGCTCCACTTAACGTACAATCCGTTCAAGCACCAGCAAATGCAGCAACTACTATTTGACATTTCATATAAAACAACAACTACATCCGTTTGAATGAGAGACATCAAATGTTTTACGGAAATCTGAAATACTCAGAGCAACGGCGGAGATGACAGGACCAGCTGCGGTGGTGGGCCGCACACGGATGAACATGTCTGCCTAAATGGCTAGAGAAATGTTTGAATTCTTCGCATTGAGCTGTAATTGTCCTTACTTTCTCGATCATAAAACCGCAGGGGAATATAAGTATGTATGTGGTCGTGTATGTGCGGTATACAGGTGACAAAACTTGAGTCAGACTAATATCAGTAGACTTACAATACAGTTTACATCTGCTGTTAATATCAATGATTGCTTTGCCTTTAAATTGGCCAAGGTAACTTAAATGTATAAATTGACAAAAATTATTATTTCAATAAGGATTCTGATAAATTACGAATTTTACTTCGTTGCATTCGCAAAAATGAAAAAAATATGGTTAGAAGATCATTATATGTGACCTGGTCTACGGAAAGGGGGCTTAGGTGTCAAAAAAAAGGAGAACAATTAATGAGATAACGAGAAACTGACGATTATTTTTAACAGCTTTTCCCAGAAAACTAGTTTTTGCACGTTAGCTCCCTTTTCGTAGACCAGGTCACATATAGCTATACTACAGCGATGGAGTATCGTTCCCATGCTACTGACTCAGTGAAACTGTTATAGTCTGACTTTTCCGATTCTTTTCATATTTTTTTTGCACTTTATTCGGTCGGTCAGAACACAAAACTTCGCCAGTTACCGCTATTCTTAGGGAAGTCGCGCCAGTTGTACATCGCCATCGCACTTGCTTCGATTGTCCACCCAAGGGTCAAGAGGCACCTAACTATATCCATGTCTTCGTAGAGTATCGTCAATGTTTATGCGCCGTTTAATTGGACGGCAATATTGAAAGGCTTATAGATTTGTTATTTTGTTAGTCGATAGAGGGATCTTTATCTTAGTTACCTACCGATCCCAAAGTAGCAACTATAGGCAAGAGTTATTCTGCGCTTGATCTCCTGGTTTAGATTATTGGGTGAATATGCTTTCGACAAAGCTCTTAGCTTTTTCAAACTTATTACTGCCAATAGTGACGTAGTTCGCAATACACGACATCTGTGTATCTATTACAGGTACTTTAACCTGCTATCGTTCGTGGAAAAGTCTACGCCGACAGCTCTGTTGTTAAGACTTAAGATGTCAATATCTTCTGGGTACGCTGTAGCATTGTACTTTCTGTGTAGACAGTGCCCCTGCAGTTCAGATTAGCGGCACATATCACTTTTTCCAGCTTTATATTGGGATATAGAAGGAATCACCCTGACCTTTCCGATTGCACAAAATAAGTTGGACTGTACAACCGCCTACATGGCAAAACTTTGCAAAAAGTTCATGAACATTTTTGATATCTGAGAAGATAGGTTGGGGTATAAAGAGACAAGGCATAAATTTATAGCTGTTGTAATACATTTGTATGTTTAAATAATATATTATCTATAAAGACAAAATATCATTTTGATTAACTTCCGCGATTCATTTTGAATGATGAAATTATTAAAGAGGCCTTGCGTATAATTTAGAAATTATTTTTGGGATAATAACCTCCACATGTAACTTAATTCAACATTTGATCACGGTATATTTTAACTGTTATATGAGAACAATGCAGATAAACCAGGATAATAAACTCGGAACATAAATTTTACAACGAATCACTTGTTTTCAGCACGAATATTGACCCATTGATGTGCTCTGCTGTAGCAACATCCCTGCAGGGAAGCTTACAAATTTGTACAAGTTTCTCGTTCTGTTGTCACTACGGAACATATTATGTTATCGAATTTTATTTATTTAAGTATGTTCTTTAACTAAACCGACAACTTTACTTAACTGGAAAGCATGTTTGGTACATTTTATTGTACGGTTTCGTACCTTACTTACTTAGAAATAAATAATTTTCTACTGCAAACTTTGAAAACCAATAGAGATACTAGGAAACAGGGATGATATATACTCCTTTGCGCTGGAAATTGACCTGCTCAAAAATATAATATACTTGTATATTATTATATTAGGGCTACAACTTTGCTTCCGCCTTTTTCCAATAGATGTCTCTAGGGTCAAGCACTGGTCAAATAAATCGATTAAATCGTCTTATATCGATCTTGGACATTTGTGTCAACACTAACCCAACAAAATATTTGTAGCGATCTGTTTGCATCCCAAACTTATTTTCAACTGAAAATATCACTTTTTGAGCTGAATTCTCGACATTTGCGGGAAATTTTGCTTTTCTTTTTTAATTCCAAGAAAAGTGCGGCTGAGGCTCATCGAATGCTTTCGGATACGTACGGTGAAGCTGTCCTAAGTGCGAGAACATGTCGCGAATAGTTTCAACGTTTTAAGAATGGTGATTATGAAGTCGAAGACCGGCATGGTGGTGGAAGGGAGACGATTTTCGAAGTTGCTGAATTGGAAGCATTACTCGACCAAGATGCGTTTCAAACCCAAGAGGAATCGTTGCATGTTGGCCGAATCAAAGCCATGGGGATGATTCAGAAACAAGAAAACTGGGTTCCTTAGGACTTGGAACCAAGAGATGTCGAACGGCGCTTCTTTGCATGTGAACAGCTGCTTCAAAGGCACAATCGAAAGGGATTTTTACATCGCATTGTAACTGGCGACGAAAAATGGGTCCACTACGATAATCCTAAGCGAAGAAAGTCATGGGGAAAGCCTGGACATGCCTCCACGTCGATGGCAAAACCGAACATTCACGGCGCCAAGGTCATGCTCTGCATTTGGTGGGACCAGCTGGGGGTGATATATTATGAGCTGCGAAAGCCAAGTGAAACCATCACAAGATATCGATACCGAACGCAATTGATGCGTTTGAGCCGAGCACTAAAAGAAAAACGGCCACAGTACGAGGAAAGACACGATAAAGTCAATCTCCCGCATGACAATGCTCGGCCTCACGTCACAAAGGTGATCAAAAAATGTTTGGAGACGCTGAAATGGGAGATCTTACCCCACTCGCCGTATTCTCCAGACGTTGCTCCATCTGAGTACCACTTGTTCCAATCGATGGCACACGGTCTAGCTAACGAGCACTTCAGTTCTTATGAAGAAGTCAAAAATTGGTTTGATACTTGAATCGACTCGAAAGATGAGGAGTTCTTTCGTCACAGAATACGCATGCTGCCAGAAAGATGGTCAAAAGTAGTAGCTAGCGACGGCCAATATTTTGAATAACATTTTTGTAACCGTTTTTATACAATAAAGCCTTAAATTTACAAAAAAACGGCGGAAGCAAAGTTGTTATATAGCGTCCAGCTGCTGTTCGAATTTCGAACTAGTAAGCAATTTCTCTACAGGGTTATTATTTATCACACCTAAATTTGTGTTGCTCAATATGTACGCGCGTATATGCGTATACAAATCATACCTTAATAAATAACGTGTATGGGTTAAAATCTCAGCTGGGATATTTCAAATTCATTACGTTATATTCATTCGCTGCAGTATACAGCCGTCCGTATAATATGCGAATTCGAATGATTGTAAGGACTGGTATACCCTACTCTATACATTATAAACTGTCCGTCCCACAAGTAGAGATATACACAACCACCGGAGTGCAAAGTGTACCAGAAACACAAGTGGGCAAAAAATAGTAAGACTTTTTAATTTAAATTTCTCGAAATATTTATTTTCTTTGTTGCTATGACAGTCAGTGACATCTGTGCCAAATGTCACATCCAAATAATCATAATCATAAGTGTTTAGTATACGCTTGTCTTCCTGAATTACATCAATTGCATTCGGCGATTTTTACGGTGAATGAAATTATTCAGCAAAGAAGTTCCATTAAATTTTGTGTGCGGAATCAAATTTCTGGTGTCTGAAATTAAGAATGTTGCAAAAGACCTTCGGTGATAATTGTTTGTTGCAAGAAAGTATTATTTATTGGTAGAAATTCAAATTTAAGGGGGTATTCTTGTCTAGGATTTTGAAAAAATCGATTTTTTTTTTTTTGCATATCTTGAAAGTTTGGACTTTCAAAAATATGACCTTGGAAGGATTTTTCAAAATTCGACTTATTTTCGGAGATACAGCCGATTTTGTGACGTGGCGTCCGTGTTCACTAGAATTATCTCCTTGCTTTAAACGCGTTTTCTCAAAACTAACTTTTTCGGAACACTACCCGATTTATCAGGTTCTTCTCGACCGATTTGTTGAAATTTTTATAACAGTCTTCTTTATAGGCTTGTCTATGGTTGGAACCAGCCCCATCCCCAAATTTTTATTTTTATTATTTTCAAAAAATTCGAAATAGTCAGAAAAAGTGATCCAAAAAAGCTTTTTTTTTCAAGCAGTCGTGAAAGAACCCATTTTCCATTTTTTAACGTTTTAAGAATAATGGTGATTAAAATCATGGTGGTGGAATTTTTCGAAGAATTGGATGCAGCTCTCGAATATTTGAGATTTTTTAAATTTTAATTTTTTTTTCTGAAATTAGCAAATAACTAATAAAAAAATGGATGGTAATAATATTAATTGCCTTTTTTTAAAAAAAAAATTACCTGAAATTCATGCTTCTGAAACAGAATACCCCTTTTCCCAAGAACGGTTTCACGACCAACCACGTCAACACCAACTGATGATCAACATGTCAATTAAATAAAGGAATTGGATCTTGAGAATCGACGATTAACAGTCAGAGATCTTACTGGCATCTTTGGAATATCGGAAGCATCAGTGAAAACCATTTTGAAACATTATTTGGGCCTACGAGAAATTAAAGCACGATTGGGTACAAAATCACTAAATTTTTTCGAAAAACAGCATTGCCTTTGAAACAATGCTTTCCGACTACTAGGAGGTCATTATTACTGGCGATGAGTCTTGGATCTATACTTATGACCCGGAAATAAACGATCAATCGGTCGAATATCCGGCCAAACTTACAGCAAGAACTACTATTTGAATAGCGAATCTATTCGTAAGTAGCGGCCGGAATAATGGGTCAAGAACTCTTGGTTTTAGCAGGACGATAATGCACCGGCGCACTGCATTAATTATTCGAGATTTTTTCGCCAAATTTTCAACTAATATCGTTTCGCTCTGTCTGACTTCTTTCTGGACTTTCCGCTCCAGGAAACCGTTTTGAGTCAATTGAAGACATTAAACGTGAATCACTACGCACATTGAAGGCTAATCCGTAAATTTACTTTAACAATTATTTGGAGGATTGGAAAACACGTTGCCACAAGTGTATTGGGACCAAGGGGGATTACTTTGAGGAGACGACATAGATCTTGATGAATAAATTAAGAATTTTAAGATTAGACTGTCCTAGTCTTACTATTTTTTGCTAGTATATCGAACTAAATTCAAAATTTATGGAATACCTCACGACGAAATCATCTTATATAAAGCATATTATGGCAAAGAATGGTGTAGAAACAAGCAAAAACGTTAACTTCGGTAACTATAAATCTCTTCACAAATAGTTACAAAAGATCTCTTACAAGAACTTGATTTCATCAGTCAGTTTGTATGGCAACCATGTATAAGTTATAGTGATCCGATCTAATCAGACCAAAAAGCTGATACTTGCGGGCAAAAGGAAACCTATTAATACTGGGGGGTTTATTACAGAGCACCTAACTTTAAAATCCAACCTTTAGAAAATTGTAAAGTGGATCCGGCGGAATGCAGAGCATGCGTGGTTGATGATGAGACATTATCTTTGTGAATGCCCAGTCTTCAGGCCGCTGAGATTTATATCTTCAACGCCTTACCAATGCAAATTAAGAGACATTGGAAAAAATTGAATTTTTACCATATCCACTGAGTTGCTGAATAAAGCTTAATTTGGTTACCACCCGGGAGTACAATGGTTTTAATAATGGCCTAAGTGCCGTCGACCGCGAGATTAACGCTGTTATGAACAGCTAGTTATATAATCACATACATATCTATAAGTGTCGACAATACCGAACAAATTCTTAATCGCCCACTCAACATCCACTTTTTGCACAATAAGTTATCGTCCAAGTTACTACGGTCTAGTCTACAGTATTCAGAGAGAATCAAATCTGATTTATACCTCGTAATAAATGTACGTGTTTTTAATAAAATTGATCATCTAATGTCGTTTAGCTGAAAAGTTAGTGTTAATGTCGCTAATCCCCGGACAGGCGACGTATGAAACCCACAAGAGGAGCATTCATCAACATCTTGTTAGCTGCACCTCCTATTCCGCTTTGTTGGTATTTTCATTTCATTTTCTCTAATGAACCTCGCAAAAGGGAAATCTGTTGTGCATCGGCAGGCAAGCACCAACAGACATTCGACGGCCGTTTACCCCGATTTTTGTGATTCGTGCGAACTGAAGCGCGTCGATAGTCATTGTTTTGCACATGCCGGTGCTCACATCAGCATAAGCTGATTGAACGTTAACATGCAACACTTTTTGGCAACATTTCAAAGAAGAAGCCAACAGCACCGCAACTCAACCAACCATTGGGTCGCTTTGCCATTTAGTCGCTCAACTTGTTACCCCCCGCCACCTCTACAACGCGCCACAACACACTTGCACATATCCGTAGGTTTAAAGCACCCAACTGTGCGGCATATGGCGACAACATACTGATAATCTTTTTCCAGACTGTGCACCCTTTGATGATTATTTTTGCTTATTGAGCCGTTTTTGAAAGCGTTTTTGTGCATTTAGCTTACAAAATTTGTGTATATCCTAATGGACTCCGTCAATAGGTAAATCGTGTTTTGAATATCTCTATATTAGTTTGCTCCAAATGCGTTGCTGGAAAATTGAAAGGCTAAATATATATTGTATATTTAGTTCTGGGTCCCCACTGCGCTCAATGAGTTTTAAAGTTGCTTCCACTTCCCATTGTTTCAATTAATGCTGCCGCCGGATATCAAAATGTAAATAAATAAAGTGTGTTCACTGAAAGGCATTAATATTAGCATAACTCCACGCGTTTTCCGGTTTGGGCTGGCTAGTGAATATTTCTTTAAAACATATTTATGGAATTGATTGTATTAATGATACATAAACAGTACCATAAATATGTATGTTTTACGTTGTTTTCACGTTACGTTATTTCGTTTCAATGCCTACTAAACGGTTGAAAATATGTTATAGCCGTGAATATAATCAATTAAAATATGCCAATTAGTCTTAACACCGTTATGTTTGTATATACTCTGTATGCCTATGTGCCTGTGCCTTATCAATTTAGCCATGTAATTTCCGGTTGTTAGAAATGTTTTCTTAATTGGCAGTTACGCTTTAAATTTAAGGATGTTCTGATGTCACCCCATTCACGCAATTAATTACTGGTGTGCAAATAGAGGGTGTTTTATCACGAAAACGTGACAAGTGGTCTTCAAGAATACATAAAGCACATCAAATTTTATGTTATGGTCAAAATACTTTTATTATAAAGATAAGGGTGTACCATTAAGGTTAATAAGGATTTTGGGTATTTGACCGCCGCGACTGGCACGAATAAATTCATGCCGAGGGACCACATTTTCCAAGACTTTTTCTAGCAGTAAGGCGGCGAATATTTTCTTTGAAGGCCTCAATCGTCTCGGGATTATGTGGGTAGACAAGCGATTTCACATAACACGACAAAGACTTGACCAGTGGGGTTAAATCGCACGATCTTGGAGGTGCTCACCAAGAACTTCTATAAATTGATTGTTTCGTTGGCTTTATGGCATGCAGCAATTCAGACACGAAAAAGTTATTAAGCGTGTCTTTATTGCGTTCCCCATTGGCTGTAATATTATGGCCAGCATTATTTTTTGAAAAAGTGGTAACTTTTTGAGAATAAAACGACGTCTCAACAACGGCTTGTGGACTATCAACACTCCAAAAGCGTCAATGTCGTTTTTAACACCCCAAAAGTGAGCTTCAAATTTTTTTGTGAAAATCGAGTTCGGTGGCCGCCTCCTTTTAGGTCCATTAACCGAACGTGTGATGCGCTTGATGGTCGTTCGGCTTTAATTATTGCACGAAGTAGATTTTGTAAGACCGGAAACCAAGATCCTTCCGCAAAAATTTCCGTAAAGTGGATGCACGATTGTTGCGTTGCTCGAAAAAGACCCGAATGAGTCAAGCCGCTAACTCATTCGGGTCTTCTTCGAGACTCTACTCCACAGCTGCAATAGCGTCTTCGGTGACCACTGAACAGCGTCTCTGAGAATGCGCATTATCACTGAGTTCTCGAATTACCGACTCTGCTGGACGATTATATCGACCGAATGTTGGACTCCGGAACCGAATTTGGTAATAAATTTGCACTATTTGCAAACGTTGTTCCGGAGTAAGTCTGCCCATTATTGAGTATAAATTCAGTATAAATGAAGTAACAGCTGTCAAAGAGACCAATCCCGAAAAAACTATTGCCTCAATCAAAACCGCAGGTCTAAAGAAACACCCTTTATGTTGCTTACATTCGCGAAACATTGAACTATACAAAAAATTATGTACTGTATGTTCGTAAGCAACCTATTCGTGCTTCATACAATTATAATGAAAAACTCTGGATTAAAGCGGAACGTGAGTCAAAACCAGCGCACGTTAGAAGTAAATATTTGTTTGCCCTCTTTTTAGTTATACATTAACTTTACTCTACTACTATTGGTACATATTTACAAGAAAGTGGACAGATGAAAAGATCACATGCACAGATTTAACACCCTTTTTAAATAATATAAATAAGGGAGGTTATTCGTGACTTTATCACTTTTTTATTTATAATCGAGGTACGGAAACAAATTTGCATATTTGCTTTACATTGCTTTATACTGAAGAAATAATTAGAAAGAACTGCAGACAAGGTGGTGGACGCAACAAATTAGATCAAAATAACAGAGCAATTCTTCCTCTACTTTATTGGCGTAGGCACCGCTTACGCGGTTATAGCCGAGTTTACAACAGCGCATCGCTCTTGCTTTTCGCTGTTTGGCGCCAATTCTAGATTCTAAGTGTAGCCAGGTCCTTCTCCATCTGGTCTCTCCAACGAAGTGGAGGTCTTTTTCTTTCTCTGCTTGCCCCGGCGATACTGCGTCGAATACTCTCAGAGCTGGAGTGTTTTCATCCATTCGGACAACATGACCTAGTCAGCGTAGCCGCTGTCTCTTAATTCGCTGAACTCTGTCGTCATATATCACGTACAGCTCATCGCTCCAATGAATGCGGTATTTGCTGTTTTTCTTTTCATTGGGGGTGTGGATTTACGTGGCGGGTCCCAAACACAGCTCGTCTTCAAACGGATGTTTTTTGGCTACTCAGATGATACTTAGTCTATGTCTTAAGCAGGGCAATTAAAATATTCAATATTGAGCTAAAGCACAAAGATTGTTAATATCTTTATTATTGGTATTTCTTACTCTTAACTCACTGTTGACTAAATCTGAATGATTTTCATATTTCGATAACTGAATCGACGCAAATGAAATAAATCTGTTAACATACATAAAAACCTGGTATCGCATATCGGCCGGAAGTGAGGGCAGCAATGGAAAGTGTTGCCAGAAGTAAGCATCTTCACTTCTACTGGGTGCCAGGGCAATGAAATACTGGACGATATTGCCAAGAATGGTGTACGGCTAACATGTGAAAACGTGTTTAACATTGGGAAACACATGCATTGTCTTTACGACGATATCGACCGAAGCATGGTAAAGAAAATCAAAATCCGATCGAACGAGCTACCTAGGTAGATCGGAAGTACACAAAATTCCTATTAGCACTCGATAGAAGAGACTGTAGGAACAAGGTCGGAATACTAACTGGTCACTGTTGGGTGCGAAATACGCCAGCAGAATGTCGCTGACAGATCGAGAAGACTGCAGGAAATGTTTAGAGCAGGACACCACGGAAATAATGGAGTATCTCTTGTGCACTTTTCCCGCATTGGCAAGACTACGATGTAAGCATCTGGGGTCCCCACGGTATGATACACTGGAGTAGGTATCGATAGTAAGGATGCAGAGTCTGTTAAAATTCGCGTCAGGTATTCTAAAGTATGATTACTTCTCTTGGAACTAGGAACTGATCTCCATCTGGTATCGCAAAGGACCAAAACAGTTCTATGCGTGGCTTATTGGCCTATCAGTTTAGCCTAACGTAACCTAACCCAACATACATACAATTTTTGATGTGTAAAAATACATAAATTCAAATAATAATATAACTTTTTCGTACATATGTATTTGCGGAAATAATATTAACTCACATTTCATTCTTCTTCCGTTTTCTAAGAGAAGATCTGCTGCTTCCTCGCAACTGAAAACGTTATCACGTCACAACCCTTCACCAAGCATGCGATAGAACTGCCCATCATTGGCGCAGCAATTAGTTGACATATTGCCTTTTGCCCCTACGCCTTGGCTGTCAGAACTCGTGCGAACTAAATTTTTTTGCTAATATGCGTAAAAGCGTATAACATTTGCAGGCGTTCTTAATTTTCCGGTCACGTGATGACACCATTTTGCAGATCGCTTTAAATGCCCTCATAAATATCCTTTGTCATACTTCGATTCAATTTTCAGATAAATAAGTTGTAGATGTACATATGTGTCTTTAAATGGAAAAAATTTCCATGAAAATATTATTTCATAAACTTAAGATGTTATCTCTCTTTTTATCCTTATACAAATTGTTTATGCATGTATTTTGTTCTCCATCTAAAATAAGGGAGGCCGAGCTAAATGTTGCATCACGAGATCTGCCTCAGGCGTAAAAGCAAAACGGTTCAAATTAAATATTAACTTTATTACGATATTAAAATTTTTTTTTTTGTTTTTGGGTGCATATATATTTAAAATATATTAATTTACATATATACATACGTATGTAGATGTAATTTGTATAGGGTTATGTTGGAATGTTTGCAAAAAGTTTAAGACTAACATATTTGATTCAGTAAAGTGCATGCATATGCCTCTTATCCCATAAAATAGAAGCACTACAATCGTCAATTACTATCACGCTATGTCTTCACACACCACCAACCCTCGCAGCCCAAAGAGCTTATACGTACAACAATTTCTTTCGCTTCATTTGCTGTCGATGCTGTGCCGCTTTGAAGTGGATGGTTTTTACGGAATCCATATCAATATATTTAATCTTAGATCTTCGCATAAAATTTTGCACTACATTGAATGGGCACACTCACCGCCGGATTTTTTGTTATTGTCTCCCATTTTTTATTCATCCAATAAAGTAGTTAGTATTACTTCACGGATAAGAGCGAAGAGATAAATCTAAAATTTGAGAAATAAATATGCAAGCGCACGCCATGCTTAGAGCTTATATCACAAATGCTCCGCAACTTAAATTGATTAGAAAATATAATATTTTTATGAATAAAATACATTAAGTTCTAACTTCTTCGGCATAAGATCAATAATGCGTAAATGTGCTTTTAGATTGGAATATTAATTCAAGATTTCGAAATCAACCAGACAGAAAACTTGTAAGAGTGTAAGTTAATATTGTACTGCATAGCCAGAATAAGCCGGTATTTAGGGGTTTTTGCGTGTAAATAATAACTAGTGACTAAAACCAAGTGGTGTAAAATTGGCTAAGGCATTAACTATCTAAAAAAAAAAAGCTGAGATACTTTACAACTTATTCTTCTTCTTCTTAATTGGCGTAGACACCGCTTACGCGATTATAGCCGAGTTAACAACAGCGCGCCAGTCGTTTCTTCTTTTCGCTACGTGGCGCCAATTGGATATTCCAAGCGAAGCCAGGTCCTTCTCCACTTGGTCCTTCCAACGGGGTGGAGGTCTTCCTCTTTCTCTGCTTCCCCCGGCGGGTACTGGAATGCTCACTTCCATCCGGACAACATGACCTAGTCAGCGTAGCCGCTGTCTTTTATATATCTCGTACAGCTCATCGTTCCATCGAATGCGATATTCGCCGTGGCCAATGTGCAAAGGACCATAAATCTTTCGCAGAATTTTCTCTTCACGCAAGCTCACGCAAGTGAGGAAAATTCTCTGATCGCCATTCACTTGGGAGTGGCCAGAAACGATTCTTTTACACATGGCTCAAGCAGCTCACTACTTCCGGTCTTTGACCAAGTATCCTCTGGGTAGCCTAAGAACATCCGTTCGAAGGCGAGCTAAAGTGAGAAGGCGAAACATGCCCTACATAGGGTTGTGCGCTGGGTTTGGGACCCGCCACGTAAAAAACAATACCAATGAAAAGTAAGTGACTTTACAACTTATAATCTGCAATAATTGATATATTAACATCAATGGCGGGCCCAGAATTTCTTTCTGGGGGGTTCTACTAAAAAAGTTTCTCTTCCAAAACATTTGTAATATTGACGTTACTTCGTAAATTCTTCTGACTTTGTATTAAAATAATTTTTCGCGCTCTGATTTATGATAGCAGCGGACTCTATGAATCGATTTTTTAACTACTTCGTAACTACAACGCTTTAGCGCATCTGAAAACAATATTTTAATATGTTCTACGGATACGGCGCCGATTGACATCCAGGGAGACGAATTCGCGCGAATATACTTACAACAATCAGACTGTCTACAGCAGCAAAAAAAGACGGAGAATCAAAAACATCACAATGTGGCAGCAACGGTCGAAAACTTCATGGAAAGGTTGGTGGACTCCTGGACTAAATCTGGAGATACATTCATGGATTGGTAGACAACATGGGTACCTGGATTTCCACCTGACCCAAATACTCAGTGGTCATGGGTGCTTTAGAAGCTACCTATACAAATATCGTCATGACTTTAGTCCATATTGTCCGACGTGTACAGAGTGTATAGAAGACTTTGAACATGTACTCTATCATTGCCCTCGGTTTTCAAGTATAAGGTGAAAAGTAGTCTTACTGTGGAAAATTTAACTGCACTTATGTGCGAGGGCTCTGTAAAATGAAAAGCTGTCAGATTGAGCCATTTGCAAAGGTTTAGGCGTCAGTCAGTCTGTACAACAGAGGAGACTTAAATGTCTTCTTCTGTCCCTTGAAATATGATTAGTTAGTCCAGTGATCCCGTGGGAATGATATGCGTGGAGTAGGTTCGGATTAAAGTCCCGAACTCTGGCTTTCGATGCTTCCTCCTACCAAAAAAAAGCCTCATACCGTGGGGCCCCAAATGTTTGAAGCGTTGCGTTGTGTTGCTAGTGTACAAGAGATGTTCCATTGTTTCTCAGCTGCCTTGCTCTTGACATTTACTGCAGTCTTTTCGATCATTCAGCCCCATTCTTGAGGTGTGTGCCGCCACCTGCCTGTCACCAGTGAGTATTCCAATCTTGTTTTTATAGTCCTACAGAGTGAGTAGGAACATTGTGTATTTTGATCTACCGTTTTTCACATGACTTTTACAGTTTTTCGTCCTAGCTCCTGTCCACATCTTCGTGTAGACACTGCATGGGTTTATCGATGTCGATGACTCTCTTGGCAATATTGTCCACTATCTAAATGCTATCTATGCCTAGCACCCAGTAAAAATAAAGTCACTTGTTCCTGGCGACCATGCGCTGCTTCCAAAGACACTTCCTTCCGATATTCGACGTAAATATCATTTTTGCTTGTGTATACTTCAGTGATCTAGCTAAAAAAGTCGCCTTATAATACTAAAATACTAACAAAAAATTATTTAAATATCATCTTTGCATCAGTTCTGAGTCGTTTACGAATTCTGTCTTGCCCTTACTTACATTCTACAAATTCGAAATAGGTCATTAAAATAAATAGATCAGAAAGATGAAACGAAATTCTAGTTAATTGAAATTACATTGCCTAAGAAAGGAAGAGATAAGTTCGGGTTTATCCAAGCATTTTATAATCTCGCGATCTGTATGGATCTAAACCCTTTAGATGTTGGAAAAACACATATTTCTGTTCATATACTCACGCAGCCCCTTCACTACGTTTTGCTTCATGTCCGAGTTATATAATTCCTTTAAAATTTAATTCCCACAAAGGATATATTAGATATAAGACTTCTAGGTTAACAAAGATTTCAGGCAATACGTTGTACGGTATTAGGATCTATAAAATATAAGTGCGTATACGAGTATAAGAGCTAAAGGAAGTACTGATTTTTTATCAATTTTTGGCACCAAGGCATATTTATGTTAGGAGAAGATGCATACAGAATATCCTTCAGATACTAATAGATTGTACTATGTTTTGTGTTATGTACGAAGTAGGCGTGTCGTTTCACCCAAAAATGAGCATCGCCATGACTATCCTCTAAATTCTGCATTTATTCACATGCAACTTTGAATAAAACCGCTGCATAGCGAACATGGAACATGAAAGAACATCAGACCAAGAAACGACAGAAAAAGCAAAACGCTTTCTGCTTCACTGAATCTGCTGCAACAGAACAAATAGCATCGGCGGCGGGCTTGGCACTGCAAAAATCGCGCTCAGGCAATAAATCAACCAACATTTCCCACAAGAATCCAATCATTGCACGTCTGCTATATTTTGCAGTTATCACACAAGGTTTTCTCATATTGATGTTATTGTTAAACAATTTCATAAATATGAAATTTTGTAACATAAAACTTTAATACACTCTAACATTTTGGCGATAATGTGTTTATGACTACATATGTACATATAGTCGTGTGCGAAAAAATTGCGATATGTTTTAACTATGGTGCGCATGTTTCCCGAGACCATGAGATGGTTGATATTGCAGATGCACCTGCCCTTAATTGTAAAGTTATAAAATGCCTTAACTTAGTTCCAAATAAAAATACAAAATTGTAATTGGCTACAGCCAGCCTGTTGTCTGAACAATGGAATTGGCAAATATTTTGACACTCTAACGCCGATGCGGTTGAAATCGGACTCCAATCACGCCTACTTCCAATGTATGACCATTTTGAATTCCATCTGATTCTTTCATTTTACAGCATATTAATCGACGTTGTCGAAAAAAAACTAAACATAAATAGTGCTTTAAGGCAGAGGTAGGCATATTAGCCCTCAGTGGCATTTTGCACCGTTCGGGCACGCATGCACATTTTGAGAGCTAGATGAGGGGATCATCGCGAGCAAACATCAAGAAGGAATGTTGAGCAACGTATTTTACCACTCCTTGTTTACAAATGAGAGCGCGCGTATATATGTATGTATGGGTAGTTGCACTGTGGGTAACAATTGTAAAATTGCCTAACAATTTTAAGTTTCTTTATAACTACCATAAATTTATTAAAAATGTAAGACAAATAAATAAAAGTATAATAAATATTTCGGAAGATGTTCTTTGGTTAAGGTTCCAGCTACTTCCAAATTAATGAATTATTTTTTTTTTTTAATTTTGGACTTTTTCTGCACATTTAAATTACAATAACTTAATTTTATGAACCACTGTTTCTGCAAACACATATGCATAAATAGCGCTCAGCACACCCCTATTAGCCTTTGTATTCTATTTGTGTGCTTAGCCACTCTCAATTAGTAATACCATGCCGCACAAAATTTATTTTTAAAATGTTTATGTATAAAAATGTTTCTCTTGAATATGTGATCTTTTTATACTCTCGCAACAATGTTGCTAACGAGAGTATTATAGTTTTGTTCACATAACGGTTGTTTGTAAGTCCTAAAACTAAAAGAGTCAGATATAGGGTTATATATACCAAAGTGATCAGGGTGACGAGTAGAGTTTAAATCCGGATGTCTGTCTGTCCGTCCGTCCGTCTGTCCGTCCGTGCAAGCTGTAACTTGAGTAAAAATTGAGATATCATGATGAAACTTAATATACGTATTCCTTGGCTCCATAAGAAGGTTAAGTTCGAAGATGGGCAAAATCGGCCCACTGCCACGCCCACAAAATGGCGGAAACCGAAAACCTCTAAAGTGTCATAACTAAGCCATAAATAAAGATATTAAAGTGAAATTTGGCACAAAGGATCGCATTAGGGAGTGGCATATTTGGACGTAATTTTTTGGAAAAGTGGGCGTGGCCCCGCCCCCTACTAAGTTTTTTGTACATATCTCGGAAACTACTATAGCTATGTCAACCAAATTCTATAGAGTCGTTTCCTTCAGGCATTTCCATATACAGTTCAAAAATGGAAGAAATCGGATAATAACCTCGCCCACCTCCCATACAAAGGTTATGTTGAAAATCACTAAAAGTGCGTTAACCGACTAAGAAAAAACGTCAGGAACACTAAATTTTACGGAAGAAATGGCAGAAGGAAGCAGCACCCAGGCTTTTTTTTAAAAATTGAAAATGGGCGTGGCGTCGCCCACTTATGGACCAAAAACCATATCTCGGGAACTACTATACCGATTTCAATGAAATTCGGTATATAATATTTTCTTAACACCCTGATGATATGTACAAAATATGGGTGAAATCGGTTGACAACCACGCCTTCTTCCAATATAACGCTATTTTGAATTCCATCTGATGCCTTCTCTGTATAATATATACATTAGGAACCAATGATGATAGCGGAATAAAACTTTACACAAATACGGTATTTGAAAAATATGTAAATGACTGATAATGAAATCTCGATTATCACTTTATCGTGCGAGAGTATAAAATGTTCGGTGACACCCGAACTTAGCCCTTCCTTACTTGTTAATTGTGGTATTTGAATGTCAGTAAATTTTGCTGATACGGTATTCTACAAAACTTATTCTTGCGCAATATTTAATTAATACGTATTTTATATAATATAATCGAGAAGCAGATATTTAAAATTTTAGGGTTTTTTAGGAAAATTGGTGCAAATTTTTATAAATATTTGTTGCGAAAGCATTTGGTGTTCTATTTCAAACGTTTGCCTCAACTTTTTCTATGTTTAGCAAACATCGCTCACGCTTATACGCAGGATTCCATCAATGCCTTTGCTCTTGTATTTCATTTAGGCGAAATTGTATTTAACAACATTTATTAAGAGACTTCATACGCGTCGCGAAAAAATGACTCAATTAAATTTCCTGTTTCTTGGCAACATAATTAAATTATCTTCAAACATGATGTGTTTCTTGTGTGCAATCTTATCTGCGTTTCTTTCAGTTCTATACTACAGAAGAGACGCTTGGTGAGTTTCTATAAGAAATTTCACAGATTCTATGCAACATACATATGTATAAACGTATACAAGTATATAGGCAACCGGAACTTCAAAATCCTTATAGTTATTAGGTGCATGGAAGAGTGGGGAACAGTTCACCCGAAGCAAGTGGAGTCACTGTTGTTAAAAAGACTCGTTCTTTGAATTTCATTCTTAAAACTTATATATTTGCATACATACATGGTATACATAAGTCAACCGGAAGCTCGAAAACCTTTATAATAGGTATTTGGGGCCTACGGGAACGACTGACCCGATTTTACCCATTTTTTACAGAAGGGTCCATTATTCAGACTCTGTGAAATGTAATGCTTCTGACGTATTTATTAAGTGAGGTGGCGCACTTTTAGTAGTTTTAAACATAACCGTTATATGGAAGGGGGCAGAGTTATTATCCAAATGCTCCCGTTTTCACACTGTCGGAGGAAGCGGAATATTTGACACAAGCAAATTTCGTTGATACATATAATTCTGGAGTTTATGAAATGATTTATTAAGGCTACTGCGGGAAGGATCACTTCCACTTTTTTGCGTTGCAAGTTTTGTATCTTCATTTGGAGCTTATTATAGCATTTTATAGCCTAGCTCCAAGCTATTCGACTTTGTAGAGATCTTTAAACTGTTTGGGTCCATCAAAATTTAAATATTTTTGTGAAATTAAGTGAAAATGAAGTAATTTAAAATTTAAATTCTCCGGATAAGAGAGCTCGACATATCTAGCGAGTCCTTTCGAATGATTTTGGTGGATATTATGGGTACGAAGCGCTATCTTTCTCGGCTCGTCCCGATAAAGCTAAATTTTTTTCAAAACCGTAAACATGCCACTTTGGACATGTTTTATCGTGCAAACTCCAATCCCACATTCCCACTACAACTGCCGATAAGACATGGATTCATGAGTTCGACATGCAAACAAATCAATAATCATCGGAATTCACTCCATTCGAAACGATCCAAGACCAATAAATCACGCGAAAGTTGCTCAAAAATCATGGTTTAGTGCATCATGAATTTGTTCCGGAGGGACAGACCGTCAATAAAAAGTTCTATTTGGCCGTATTGTGGAGTTTACAAGAGCGCCTCAGTCGTTCTTCCTTTTCGCTATTTGGCGCCAACTGGAACTTTCAAGTGTAGCCAGATCCATCTCCACCTGGTATTTCCAACGGAGTAGAGGTCTTTCTCTTCTTCTGATGTGTTGGAGTGTTTTCATCCATTCGGATGCCATGACTTAGCCAGCGTAGCCGCTGTCTCTTAATTCGCTGATCTATGTCCATACATCTTCCGCAGAATCATTCTCTCGAAAACACGTAACGCCGACTCATCGGATGTTGTCTTCGTCCATGCCTCTACATGGTGTACGGGGGATGATGAATGACTTGTAGAATTTGGTCTTTGTTCGTCGAGAGAGGACTTTACTTCTCAAATGTCTACTCAATCCTAAATAGCATTGTTGACAAGAATTATTCTGCATTGGATTTCGAGACTGACGTTGTTGTTGGTGTTAATGCTGAAATTATCTACGACTTCGAAGTTATGACTGTCAACAATGACGTACAACCAAGTACTGTGCCATATGTTTGATGACAGGAGATATTTCGTCTTGCCCTCGTCCACCACCAAACCTATTTGCTTCGTTTCTTTGTATTGAGTATATACGTAAAAATTAAAGAAAGGTTTAATTTTGAGATATTAAAAAAGGTGAAGTAAACTTTTATCTCAGTGTTTGCTGAAACCAAAATAATTATATCGCCAGCATCTAACAAATTTAGTCTTCCAAATACTTCGCTTTAGCTGACACGATTTGCAAAAAATATGGTAAATCCAAATAAATTTTTTATCTGTATTGAAACAGTTTTGTCAAAACACACGTAATAACGTATCATTAGACAAATAGTCCCATCTGTTGTAGAGATATAATATGATTTGGTGATATTAATAGAAACAGTTACAAAGCCGCTGTTAACAAATGAAACACATTGTTGTTGTCATTCTTTGTAAGTGAAAGTGTTCGTGTAAGAGAGTAGCAACGGCAAACTAAGAAAGTAACGTTATATAAGTATTTAAATACATACATAATATGCACTCATATATATTTGCGCACAGGTGTAAAGGAAACCAGGATGTCATCGAACGAAATATCCATAAATCATTTTTGGATTTCGATGGCAATGCTGTCGAAAAGCAATGAAAACTTAAGTCCAATGGATTCAGACTCGGAGTCATGTAAAAAAAACCACACCGATTAGTAAGAATCGTCTACATGTAAAATACATTAAATACAGATATGAAAATACATACATTATAGCTAAGTAGTGCATATAATACATATTGCATGACGACACAAGCGTTGGACATCTCTGTGATGTCGTTGTGGCGAATTTTGCGAAAAGATCTTAGCCTACATTCTTACAAAATCAAATTGACGCAAGAACTGAAGCCGCTTGACCACCAGAATCGTCGTATGTTCGTGAATTGGGCTGAGCAACAACTTGCAAATGGTCCGGATTTTCATCGAAAACTCATCTTCAGCGATGAGGCTCATTTCTGGCTGAATGGCTTCGTCAATAAGCAAAATATGCGTTATTGGTTAGGCAGCAAACCACACGTACTCCATGAGTCACCATTGCATCCCGAAAAAATTACGTTTTGGTGCGGTTTATGGGCCGACGGCGTCATTGGGCCGTACTTCTTCCGTGATGATCAGGACCGACACGTTACTGTGAATGGAAATCACTACCGCTCAATGTAACCGAATATTTTTACCCCGAATTGGATAATATGGACTTGAACAGTAAAAATTACGTGTTCGTAGATGGGCGTAATCAGACCACAACCACGCCCACAAAACACCATTAACCGAAAACCTATAAAATGCCACAACTAAGGACTAAATTAAGATAAATGTATGTAAGTGAAAAGCAGTAGCAAGAGGCACTTGTGCGTAAAAAAATTTGGGAAAGTGGGGTGGCCCCGCTCTCTAATAAGTTTCATGTACATATCTCTTAAACCACTAAAGTTACAATACCGAAATTCGCCCAGCACAGATATTATAACAACTCCTACCGACAAAGTGAAAATGGATTTTGGAAATTTGGAAAACACTCTCCATATAACGGTACTCTTCAAAACTACTGAAAGCGCAACAAATGAATAACTAAATACGCCAGATACGTTTAATTTTACCACCGAGATTATATAAGTGGGCTATATGGGAGCGTTTGACGATGGAAGTGGCACTGCCCACTTTTAGATGAAATCACATATCTCGGAATCCAATCGATGGATTTCGACGAAATTTAGTACGTAGCATTTTCCTCATATTTCTATGTCACCGTGTGAAAATGGGCGCAATCGGACTACAACCACACCTACCTTGAGTTAAGTTAATCTAATAGGCCAATAAGCCACGCATAGACCAGTTTTGGTTCTTTCCGACTTCCTATATAACAAAATTTTCAATTCCATTTGATTCATTCACTTTCCAGTATAAATCACAAAGTATCAAAATGGCACATCAAGTCGAATTGAGCTTTAGGGCTGCACTAAAAAAAGTATTTAATGAAACGGAATAAAATTTTGCCCTAATAATTTCTTTAAGGTATGCCACTATATGACTAAAAATTGTGCAAATCCAAACAAAACTGTTCAAGCGCCTACGTACCGAATATGTGAACCCCAGTATCTATAGTTGACTTTTGACCGAAAATATCGGTCTATATGTGAATATACAATCGAAATTTAGAATCCTTTCCTATGATCAATAGTATACCAATGTACAATACCGAGAAAAACTCCTTTACAGATAAGCCTAATACTATATTTAGTTAACTTCCATATGATCAACTGTATACTCATGATCCATATCATGGCCTTAATGAAACGCCGTTAGTTTGTTTTTAGTACTGATGGAGTTAATAGATAAAATCAGGTCTGATAACTGCCTATCATCATAACAAACTGTCGTCGCACTGACTTTCACTTTTTCATAACAAATCTTTGAATATGTTGACAATTTCGTCTATTTAGAACCAATATTATCAATATTGCCTATTCCGATCCTCTGGATAACTTTAACATGCCAAAGGTGTACTTCCTACTTTGATTCTAAAAATAAAATTTTCAAATCGAACCTCAGGTGCCTGCTAATGGTGCTCACTTGACATTGATGGAGCTCACGTTGCGACTTTAGCACTTAAAAGACTTTTCCATAATGGCGCTTTGCAACAAAAATAGATATTAGAGAACTCAATTGGGTTATCATTGTCAAAAAAGTCTTGCGGTATTTTCGCTAGTTGGCGCTGAAAGCGCGTAGTTCTAGTTTTATTCGTCGCATCGGGTCATGGTAACACCTGTTTGATTGATTGTCGTTTCTTTTAAGTCGTTCGTGAGTTATAGCGTCGCAAACATGGAGCAAAATAAAGAGAAAATACGGGCATATTTTACAGTACTACTACGATAAAGGCAAAAATGCATCTCAAGCCGCCAATAAAATTTGTGCAGTATATGGACCCGATACAGTTTCCATTTCCACCGCACAACGATGGTTTCAACGTTTTCGTTCTGGTGTAGAGGTGGTCGAAGATGCGCCACACTCCGGAAGACCTGTCGTCGAAAATTTCGATAAAATCGCTGAATTGGTCGAAAGAGACCGGCATAGTAGCAGCCGTAGCATCGGTCAAGAGCTGGGCAAGAGTCATCAAAAATTCATTTCAATTTCAATAAAAAAAAATTCAATAAAAATACCGCAAGCTTTTTTGACAACCCATTATAATAGTGCACAATGCGTTTTCACTTACTATTACTTATTACTCCCTATCTAAGCATGTCCATTTATATTAATATTTGATTTCATATCAATTTTAAAATCGGGTGGCTACAAAGAAATAGTAAAGTATATATAATATACAAATACATATAAATTATCAGCACACTTATAGTATATGTAAATAAAAGCGACAAATCAAATAATTTTATAATAACGCCCCTTTTTTGTTTTTTCGTTGCCTGGTATAAATGCAGGCCTCTATCATAAATTCCGTTCAGTACTTTAAACGTTCGGCGTGAGAATCCAGCAAAAATGTGCATTAGAAAGTGTTTCATATCGTTGTTAATAATTGTGAAGATATTTAGTACCGCTAGTGATGAATTCAGTGAACAGCCTCAAATTCATGCCAATGATGGAAAATTGATATTTCGTGCTGCGCCTTATCGAAATATCACACTTCGCGTTAAAGGTGAAGGAGGCATTTTTCTTAACTCAGTGAATATTCTAAATAAAGTGAAAAAGAAAAGGACACAACTCGGGCCGATTCAAAACGAAGATGTGTTAACTGCCGAACGTCTCCGTGCATTACTAGCCACATTCAAATCAGATTTGCAATCGCTGGGCGTACGTTATGCCGTCTTGCAAAATCGGACACGGGGCCGTGGTCTGTCAATTGATATACGCCGTACTTCGGGGCGTTTACAACGGGTTCAAACTCGAATCACGCAAATCGAGAACATTATTCTGAGAAATGAGTGCGAAGATAGGAGTGACAATGGTACGAAATGCAAGAATGGTGGTACCTGTTACGATGGCTACAACAACTTTCACTGTGAATGTCCAAATGGGTGGTCTGTAAGTAGGAGGTTTAAATATTTAAGTATTAAAGATAGCAGTAAAACATTAATAGATTCCTGATGAATAAACATTACTGAATATTTCGTGTGAATTTGAATTAATAATAGAAACACGACGACTACCGAATGCTTACTTATACCAAGCTAATTTTACGACATGACAATTTTCTGGTTTCAGTTAGAAATATAACAGTCTCGTAGCTCCTGAAAAAGTAAGAAAAACAACTGTACTTAGATTATGGAGGAATTCACGGTCGTAAAAAATTACCTGTTAAACTTAAACTTTCATAAGATTGACTGCTTGTGGACACATTGTGGCGGAATGGATTTTATACAATGTATGTGATTTCATTAAAAAATGGTAGAGTGTTACAATATGTCCCAGAGTTGTGTCGATTTTTTTTTTTAAACTGGAATCTATTTCTTTATTGACGTAGACACCGCTTAAGCGGTTATAGCCAAGTTTACAACAGCGCGTCAGTCATTCTTCTCTGCGCTGTTTTGCGCCATTTGATGATTCCAAGCGTAGCCAGGTCTTTCTAACCCTTCTCTTCCTCTGCATCCCAGGACGGGTAATGCGTCGAATACTCTCAGACCTAGAGTGTTTTTATCCATTCGGACGACATGTCTATCTCTTAATTCCCTAAACTATCTTAATGTTGTCGTATATCTCGTACAGCTCTTCGTTCCAATGATTGCGGCATTCGCAAAGGACCATAAATGTTCCGCAGAACCTTTCTCTCAAAAACTCGTAACGCCGACTCATCAGATGTTGTCCTTCTATATGCCTCTGCACCAATAGCAGAACGGCGATGATGTGTGACTTGTAGAATTTGCCTTTTGTTCGTGGAGAGCGGACTTTACTTCTCAGTCCGAAGTAGCACCTGTTGGCAAGAGTTATTCTGCGTTGGATTTCGAGGCTGAGTACTTCAGATAAAACTCAATCTCAATCAGCGGTATATATATATAGTGGTTGCTGTCTGATTTTCAACGCTTTCAAAGTAGAACTAGAGGCGGTTGAGTAGTTCCGACGATTAAAATTTTGCAAAAGGCAGTTGGAACATTTAAAACAGTGGTGCTCACGTGACTCCGTTTGGCTCACAACAACTCCACTTATAATAAATATGGTATTCATTAAGAACCATACGCAAAATGATCAAAAAGTTGGCTTACGTTGGCACCGTCACGAAGTCTGACTCGATAGTGGCTCGCATCCACCCTGCTTAGGCAAGCATTATTTTATTGTTGGTTTAGAAGAAATATGAATAGTTTTAAGTCCAAATATTTTTTGTTATTTTGTTGTAATTTTATTGACGTGGTTGGCTCTGGAGTTAAACTTTCCTTTTCTCAAAATTTTGAAATATTTCCAGGCGTAATTCCATAGGGAGATTTTGGCTTTTAATGATTTTAACCACGTTCTGAAAAGACAACAACACAGATATCAGCACACACGAAAATTTTAGGTACATACATATTATCGTTGTGTCAGGTTGTATCAGTTGGCTGGCTTTTCAGCTATCTTTAGACAAATGAATATGCACCGAAAAGTGGGCGTCATACAGTCACTAAACGATATGTATGGTATACATAAAGAAATATATACATATGAATGATTCCGGGTGCCCGACCGCCAGTGCAAGCGATAACTTGAGACTGTAATTTCTAAGAGGGCATCGAAGTATGAATGAGCACCTGGGTTTACAACTTTTCACAAGTGTGAACCCCTAATTGGTTTAAAGTAAACCATAAAGCACTAAAGCTAAATCGACCAAACCTGCTGAATACAAGTCTTCAGAACTTATTCTCATACTCTCCGCATCTATATAACGGTTACGTTGAAAACTACTAAAAATGCGACAACTCGCTAGATAAATACGTCGGAAGCCTCAACTTTCGTAACCAAGATGATGGAATAAGTATAAAATGAGCAGGACACCGCCTATTATTAGCTAACCCTATATCTAAAGATTATTTCGACATTCTTATGGTACATTGCGAAAATGGCCATAGCTTTATCACAATTTTAAAGTTCATACGATTATTTGAAGGTACAGGGTATATGGTAGATCAAGCAATGTTACCGTTAAAACCTTGCACAAATAGTATCTTTAAAGCATGTCACCTCGCAGTTATCGAATACGTGAACCGCAATGCCTATGGATAATTTTTTAATGAAAATATCGGCTCGGAGATATATATTATTGAAACTCAGAAATAATCTTTCATGATGTACTCATCTTGTAGTACATGTGATCGTTCAATTGAGATTATTTTCAGTATTGCAGGAACCGGGCTTTATTGCTCTTCAGTTTTATCGCGACTAGTTACAATTGTATTATTGTGAAAGGTGGTATATTCGACTTTTGCATGACAACTTTTTCCACTTGTTAAAACCCGTAGCAAGATCTCTTTGTGCCGCCTTGTATCAGCTTGCATGGTGGCGTTTCCACGTACGTAAAGCAAGTCGGTTTGAATATAAAAGTAATAAATTTTTTCAAATTGTTTTCAACTTTTTTTAATTGTACGAGTAAGTAATTGTAATTTACAACTTAAATTGGATAGCTGGATAATAAAAAAAAAATGGATTTGCAATTTGAAAAAATTCACTTTTTAATCCATATGTTAGTAACCGGTACCCACCGCGGTGTATTTGTATGAATAGCTTAAAGAAATTCAATATTTCATTTTAAAATCTCAAATCGTCATTGAAAGAAAGCTAGTTGTGAGTGCATTTAATTAATTTATTTTTTTTTTTTTTGATAAATTTAAAATTCAGCCATAGCCCCATTAGCAACAGGATACCCAGTTACACAGTGAAAAGCATAGGAAATAAATTAAACATAATTTCTATAAATTTTATTAAAAATTTTAAGAAATATTACACTTTTTCTTACTCTCGCAACAATGTTGCTAAGGAGAGTATTATAGTTTTGTTCACATAACGGTTGTTTGTAAGTCCTAAAACTAAAAGAGTCAGATATAGGGTTATATATACCAAAGTGATCAGGGTGACGAGTAGAGTCGAAATCCGGATGTCCGTCCGTCCGTCGTCTGTCCGTGCAAGCTGTAACTTGAGTAAAAACTGAGATATCATGATGAAACTTGGTACACGTATTCCTTGGCTCCATAAGAAGGTTAAGTTCGAAGATGGGCAAAATCGGCCAACTGCCACGCCCACAAAATGGCGAAAACCTATAAAGTGTCACAACTAAGCCATAAATAAAGATATTAAAGTGAAATTTGGCACAAAGGATCGCATTAGAGAGGGGCATATTTGGACGTAATTCTTTTGGAAAAGTGGGCGTGGCCCCGCCCCCTACTAAGTTTTTTGTACATATCTCGGAAACTACTATAGCTACATCAACCAAACTCTATAGAGTCGTTTTCTTCAGGCATTTCCATATACAGTTCTAAAATGGAAGAAATCGGATAATAACCACGCCCACCTTCCATACAAAGGTTATGTTGAAAATCACTAAAAGTGCGTTAACCGACTAACAAAAAACGTCAGAAACACTAAATTTTACGGAAGGAATTGCAGAAGGAAGTTGCACCCAGGTGTTTTTTAAAAATTGAAAATGGGCGTGGCGTCGCCCACTTATGGACCATGTGGTATGTTACATTTTCTTAACACCCTGATGATATGTACAAAATATGGGTGAAATCGGTTCACAACCACGCCTTCCTCCAATATAACGCTATTTTGAATTCTATCTGATGCCTTCTCTGTATAATATATACATTAGGAACCAATGATGATAGCGGAATAAAACTTTACACAAATACGGTATTTGAAAAATATGTAAATGACTGATGATGAAATCTCGATTATCACTTTACCATGCGAGAGTATAAAATGTTCGGTGACACCCCAACTTAGCCCTTCCTTACTTGTTATTATTAAAATTTATCATTTCTGGTTTTTGTTTAGCATCATCACCAACTGATGCATCTGAATGCATTGGCGATAACAGAATGACAGCTTTATTTTTTTTAGGGACGTAGGAACACATCGTAACCTCTTCGTGAAATCCAAAAACTGTCGAATGCCATGCCAACAATGGTATTATTTCACGTTAACAAATATTTAGCAACGGGTAGAGTAGTAAAGAAGTTATCCATGCAGATGTTTTTACCACTACCGCGGTACGGATACGCCAATTCTTTCATTACTCTCTCACCCTAATTTTTTTCTCGAGTGTTTTCTGTTTTACGAGTGTAGATAATCCCTTGCAAAGGATATGCGTTCCCCGCAATACATATCCACCAGATCTTTATACCATACTTAGCTGGTTTCGAATAAGAATTGGAGTGCCACATATCAAAAGTATGATCTGTATTTGAATTATTTGCGCCAGCACAAATCAAGA